>NC_084481.1:9103409-9406439 GCF_030035675.1 Rhineura floridana | reverse complement strand
TCTGTCTGAAAAGTGAAGCAATGCAGAGAACACTTGAAGTGGCTTTAATACACTGCCAGATCTCAAGTCCCCAATGAGTTTGGCTTTAGTATTCAAAAAGGTCACTGCTTTTATTTTGAAGAGTTGTTTTTCCATCTGTACTGACATTGGCTCCTCTGAGCTTCAAAAGCTCCATTTAACCTTAAACAGAAGGGGGTTTTGCTAGAACATTAAGAACCTTGTTAGCTGAGTTCAGCAACAGGAGATCCTTGGGGAGGATTAGCTTTGTCAAAAAACATCACATCAGTATGTGAAGGCAGGGCTTTCAAGAGATTCTGCAAGCATCTGCTATCATCTGGCAAGCATCAATATCTGTATCCTTCTTCAGATGCTATGCATCTCTGTTATGTGTGCTAATTCCCCCTTTGTCTTTTTGTAGCACCATTCTGCTTAGCATTCTTTTTGGACTTGGTGAAGACACCTGCTGGAGCTTTAATTTGGTCTTTCCTAAAGCCCATGCTGTTTGGGAGGATTCTGTATACACCAGACACCCCTGAAACAAGAGCAATCATGGAAAAGGTAATGCCATGCTCAATAAAATCAATGGTTCTCAGTTATTAGAAAACACTTGGTACTTGCAGCAGATACCAATTAGAAGATTGTTGCTCCAGTAACTTGGGAAGTTACAGGATTCCTAATGTTAATTTGCCTTCAGAATATGTGACTTGGCTGGGAAGACGTTTTGTAAAAACAGCAACTAAGAAATTACAATTAACCAGTATGAGAATGATCTCCGTCAGGGAGCAAACCAAGGCTTCTAAAGTAAACACTACTATTCTAAATATTTGCACCAGGACATTTGCCTTCAAAACTCCTGTTAGCATACTAGCAATCCCATTGTTTTTATGTTATTATGATGCTGTACCTGTTGGTGAACCTTGCCCCAGTAATGTTCAACAAATCTTAGACCTCAACACTAAGAATAAAACTTTGTATTGACAGCTTTGTCATTTAAATCCGCTTAATTGGCTAGATATGCATTTTTATTTGACCAGTTATTTTGGTGTTTCCCCCCCTCAATTCTCTTAGTCTAATTCAACACTGAAACTGATGGCTGATTTACTGGGAAAATCCCAAGAGTGGCTGGACACTGCACCATTGTTCATGAATTCATTGACGATGTTAAATGAGACTATTCCAGTAGCAAAGGTATGGAATATTTGCTCCACATCTTAATAACTGAAACTGATTTTGTCTTGTTATTGCTTTTGTGTTAGCTGATTTGCAGGTCTGAATTAATAATTATGTTTAACATCCCATAGTACAGGATTCCAGCAATGCTGACTTTGTCTAGGAGCTCCCTGATATGGAAAATATGGCTCCCTGTGTTGATTACTTTCAAATGCATGTGGAGGATGAGAAGTGTATCCTCTTCTCGTAGAAAGATGGCCATTGCCCCAGTGTCCAGGTGTGATAAACTTTCATATGCCGGTATCCTGTCCAAGATGAGTGAGAGATTAGCCCTGCTGTCAGCATTGCAGGCATTTTCACATGTATCATGAATGGGACAAAGAATGCCTTGCAGTGAATGAATGAAGGCATGTGTAAGGGTTTAGGAAGAAGAAAGAAACCTTGGCATCAGGGGCGGCCCTAGGCAAATCATGCAATCGGCGCCCCCAAACCCCAAGGGGAGATTTAGGCTGAGGTTTTTGGTAAATTGGTAAACATCTTGTCCCTATATTCCATGTGATGTTTTTAAGCTTACTTATTTAAACAGAGGCATAATTATTTGGTTTGTCCATCTATCTGTTTGATCTGGAACTCCCTCCCGTTCGATCTTCGCCATGCCCCTTCCCTAGATACATTTCGCCGAGCCTTAAAAACATGGCTCTTTGGACAGGCCTTTGGGGTCCCCGGGGTGGGCTAATTTCTTTATATTGTTTTAAAATTGTCTATTGATGGCCCTGTACTGCCGCTTTTTAAAATGGTTATTGTTGACTGCATTGTATTTTATTATGTATTGTATTATTATGTATTGTTGAATTTAATGTTGTACGTCGCCTAGAGTAGTTTCGGCCAGATAGGCGACACAAAAATTAAATTTATTATTATTATTATTATTATTATTAACCAATGTTTCTGGGATCAGACAAAATAGAGTCATTAAATTTTCAGAATAGATTTGTATAGAGAGCTTCGGCTATGGGGCAGTATACAAATGCAATAAATAAATAAATAAAATAAGTACACAAAAGTTAGATGCTACTTCAGTCCGATTTCAGCCCTACTGTATTTATTATTGCAAACAAATCATTGATTTCCCAGAAGGCCTAAAGATAAGTAACTTGCCTAAGAATGTTAGTAGGGCATATGAGCCCTAAAACAGTGTTTCTCAACCTTTTTTTATTTTTTTGTTGCTGGACTACAACTCCCACCAGCCCCAGTCAGCATGGCCAATGGTCAGGAATTATGGGAACTGTAGTCCAGCAACAAAAAAATAAAAAAAGGTTGAGAAACACTGCCCTAAAACATAAAGCCACTCCTTTGAATCCACAGTCTTCTGCTCCAGCATAACATCCATTCACAGAAGGCGTTTCCCCAAATAACCTCTAAATAAAATACACCACCCATACCCACATGCACATGCTTTCCCTCCCACACAGGCCCTGGCCCTCCATTTTCTTCTTCCTCCCCCAGCTCCTGGCCTAGATCCTCCATTTGTTTTTCTTCCCCCACAGTAACTGTCTTTCCTTCTTCCACTGAGGCACAGGCACAGCTGCTCCCTTGCTATCTCCACTCCTCTCTTCTCCTCGGAATCCGCATGCTCTCCTGCTGATAGTGTCCAGTTAGAACTGTTCTCTCAGTTCTGATTAGTGTTCTCATTGGAGAAGAAAGGGAACACTTTTAGCTGGTCTCTCTTCTCTCTGCTAGTATGGTCCATATCTGATTCTGTGGCCAATTATAATGGTAGAGGGTCTAAGAAAACTGTGTCAGTAAGAGTTAAGAAAAGCAGGTGGCCATTATAATTTATAATTATCTAATGAAGGCATATACCCTGAAAGACACTCTGGAAGGTCTCTGTGAGCGCACTGGTGCTTTTAGAATCTGCATTGAGGCCTGTGGAGTCAGTGTGGTGCAGCAGTTAGAGTGCTGGACTGGGGAAATCCAGGTTTTAGTCTCTGCTCAGCCATGAAGCTCACTGGGTGACTTTGGACTAACGATGGGCTCCGTTTCTGCAATAATCGGATTTGCCATCAGATTAATTATTTCTTCTGAAATTCTCTATCTTTGCGGAGAGAATTTTGAAGCAGCAACTCTCTGCACCTGGTTTCTAATTCATTTGTCTTCTTTTTTTCAGATTATTTTTTTTTAATTTTAAGAGAGTTGGCAATAATGCAGCAATGCCAATGTTCATGTGGACCTCTCCATGTGTGAGGCCACACATATATATGAGGGTTGGGGCAACTGCCCTCTGTGCTCCCCCCTTAAAAAGGCCCTGGTTAACGCTGGTACTTTTCTTTTATGGACCACCTTAATTATTATTATCATAATTATAATTCATATTAATTAATTAATTTTATTATTAGATTTATATCCCACCCTTCTTCCCAGTAGGAGCCCAGGGCAGCAAACAAAAAAACACTAAAAACCCTCTAAAACATCATAAAACAGACTTTAAGATATATTAAAACAAAACATCCCTAAAAACATCTTTAAAAACACTTAAAAAAATCTCCCCTGAATGCGCACTGGAATTGAAATAATGACAGATTCAACTAACTGCCCACTAGCAGGAGCCATTGAAAGGATTCCCCCCTCCTCCCCCTCAAATCGGCAAGAAGTGTTTGCAGTGATAGTTATCTCATTAGTGCTACATAGGATTGAAATAATGGTGTCTTCATTATTTTATTTGTATTTTTAAAAAATTGTATTTTTTCCCTTCGAATTCACTTGCCCCCTTAACTTGGCACCCTAGACAACCACCTAGTTTGCCTAGGTGGATGGGCCGCCCCTGCTGGTGTCAAAATGATTCTCCATAGAGTTTCCATCCATCTATCTAAAGTTTCTGCCCCCAAGTTCACAGGATCAAGCTTTATAGGTCAACCAATGTGAATTTCTTGGCATAATGTCTACAGTGAGATGGGCTGTAGAGAGTACCTGTTTTGGTTCCGCTAGACTTGTGTGCTTCCTATTAACTGCCTCCTCTCATATGTATCTTCATGCAATGGGAGGGCAGTGCTTGCACTTGGGTTTGGGTGTGCCTTCTCCGCAGTGGTACTTATTGCCAAATGATGCTCATTTGGCCTCACCACTGTGGATTTTCTAATGAAAAGGGTAGGCATGGCTTATTTATTTTATTTTATTCTATTTTAAATTGGTTATATGGTGCACAGAGCTGATTCCCTACCTAGTTGTTAAATGCAATTTTTACCTGGCTGTGCCTTTATTCTTCTGCATGGTCTTTTAATTAAGCTGTTTTATTTTTTAAAGTTATATTATTGTTATGATGTGTTTTAATGTCTTGTTGTACATCCCTTGGAGCGACTCTGTATTGTGGAAGAGAATGTAGTCTTAAAAGTTTTAAATATTTTTCCAAGATTAAATTATTAGTTTTAAGCCTTTTCCTAAATTGTAGAGACCCCTTTTCTCAGAGCACTGAAAGGTTGGTACCACCTCTATTATTTAAGAAAGTTCACCTGGTTAGAGTCAAGAGGATCAAAATGGCTCTGTAGCATATCAGTTATAATATTCAAATTTAAGCTGTAAAATTCAAACCTTCATAAATCAGTGCTAAAACTCAGAAAGTTGGATGTGCCTTTTTCTACTCCCTTCTGGCCCCGAGTTCTTTGGCAACAGTGATTTTCTTCCTTTTGCTATGAAATTCCAATCAGTCTTCTGTCAAATGATGCCTTTATTCACTCGTAGCAGCAGGTGAAATTCATGACGGTGTATCTAGCAGAACTATTTGTAACATAAGTCAGTCACATTCAGCATAACACACTCAATATAGCAAGGCTTGAGGGAACCTTAGAGGTGATTTATATTTCACTTTTGCAACACAGGGATTAAATCTGGACATTAAAAAAAATACTTGTACATCATAATATCTGAATGAAGTTTTCATTTGAAAGCCTCAGATGAAACGTGCTTATCTGATCTACTAATAGGGATATACAAAAGTAGCAATGTCCATTCCATCACTGATTCATTGTAAAGCAAGCTGGTTTGGTTTTGCTGCTGTTTCATTTCTGCTCAATACATTGCTCTTCATCCTGCTGATTGCTGGGGGGGCTGTTTGCTGTGGTAGCATTATACATATTTGTTGTCATAATTTTGTTGCCATCCATGCTTCTGTGTTACACTATATTTATGTTTAGGGGAATATAAGATGAGCGGAAGGACACAATCATCCCAGGAGTGCAGAATACACCTTTCTGAACAAGTGTGTGTGTGTGTGTGGGGGGGAGACATGCTTGTTCGAGGCTATACGTATTGCTCAGAGAATGTGTATCTTGCCCAGAGAATGTACAAAAGGCAGTTGATATGTGCACATTCTCCTAGGAAAGAGACTTGTGATACCTTAAAGACAAAGTTAACCATCACAAAGCCAGCTATGACTGCAAACCTAGCCACGTATACCTAGAAGTAAGCCCCATTAAATCCAGTGGGGCTTACTCCCAGGGAAGTGGGGTTAAGATTGCAGCCACTCCGCTAGCTTGATTTCACAGTTCAGTATAAACTTGTAATTCTATCTTGTTTCCCTCACTCAGGCATTAGAAAGGGACATTTTTGTTACAAGTCAAGAAAGCATCAGGGGTGGGAGAAGGAAAGGAATTTTAAATTCAATTTTAGTTTTAAAACACATCTTTAGGGTGGCCAAAAATAGGCAGTCATATCCAGATGGTTCTGTCCATTTTGAGAAAAAGGCTAGGGCTTTAATGGAGGAACACAGATAAAATCCAGAGGTAACAAGCAATATCAATTATTTCCATGTGAAAACAACAATAATGAATGATGCATTCCATTGGTTTATAATTTCACTGTAGGAAACAGTTTAAGGTTGAAATCCACAAACCTGGGAGTAAGCCACACTGAATTAAGTGGGATTTGCTTCTGAGTAGACATAGTTAGGATTGCAGTCTTAGTGCATATTGGCAACTACAAGAAATAAGAAAAGCAAAGATACATCTGCATACACCAATGACTTACTTACACCTTGGCAGCCCCTCTGTCACCCAAAAACAAATACCTTCTGTTATTAAGATCCCTGTTTGTTCCCTTTCAGAGTAAATGAAGCAAGTAACAGCACATCAATTAGCCATCTCCCCATATAGTTCTAACCCTCAATTGAGCTTCATGATAACAGCGTTAGGAAATATCAAATGATGTGTAAAAAAGTGATGTGTAAAAAATAAGCAATTAATTATGTAAAATCTGCAGTTTTTTAATAATACCCCCATTAATGAATCCAGATTGCATTCGCTTCAAGGAATTCCATTCCTGAACACCGGGAACAGAGAATTTCCATATCTGTGTATGATTATAGCAGAATTTTTCAACAACTCTAGCTATTAATTAAAGTGCTGTCTTGCAGAGGGATGATCTTTGTTCTTAATCTGAGGCCAGAATCAGTTTAGATTTATAATTCAGCCTTTTTAAAAATAAATAAATCCTGATTGACCCATAGAATCACATATTCGCTCCATTATGCCTCTCTCATATGGCTTTCCTCACACTCCTCTATACTGTTTTGAATTTACATTCTAATGAAACTAGATAGACTAACTCGCTTGGAGAACTTTGATTAACAGAAACAAACCATCATTCAGATATTATGAGGCATATAAGTTTGGAATCATTCCTCCTTCCATTTTAATCTGAGTTAGCACTGGTTGCATGGCATACAGAAAGTGGATGCATAGTTTTGGAACAGGGGGATTAACATGAGGGAAATATACAGTTCATTCTGGTGTGTTCTACCTGTTTGGTCCGGGCCCAAACTCAGTTCCTCTGTCTTGGCCCTTTGATTTTGAATCATACATAAAAACTTGGCTGAAGGAGGACCACTTCTGCCTTCCCTGGGAACGACAGTGCCTCCTACTTAGGGGACTTATTTCCTACTTTTGACAACCATGGTTCTAATTTTGAAAAATGGCTGAATATATACTTCAATAAAACCTCATTTCCATTGCTTTGTAGAATGCATTGCGGAATCCCTTTGTGCAAGTGTTCATCAAACTCATGGTGAACCTGGATGCTGTTGACCTTATAAACCAAATTGATGAGCTGGGTAAGTTCATATATATTCCCCCTATATGCTTATACACCTGTACAAGTACAAGTTAGTAGTGAAGCAAACTTGAAACATACAGCTTAATTCTAAACAATTAATTTCTTAATTCATCTGTGCACTCATGTAAACGTTACATGCTAGAATTTAGTTGTGTCTATATGTGAATAAAAAGGAATCTTTGGATGCAGAAGAATCTTTGATCTAGTGGAGTCCTTCCTTAATGGAAGGAAGGGAGCCGATTTTCACTCATCCCCCCCACCCCCGTCCATAGAGTTCCTGCCCTGTCCAGACAACATGTGCTTTTTGGAAGGGGAGGGGCTTTCGAGTGGAAGGGAGGGGGAAGGGAACTGTTGAGAATTACCTCCTCCTTCCTTCATCTACTGGATCAACACCCATTCCATTTGTGGAACAAGCAACTGGATTCCACCCAGATATCAGCCAGAGTGATGTTCGTGGCTGGTGAATCCACAAAATGTGTTTTTTATTGATTTGCTGGAGGTTCTGCAACTGAGATTTGTGTGCTCCTATTATGATTCCTGCTCAAAATGGCCACTGCTGCAAATAAAGGAGGTAGACAAAACTAAAGTCTGAAGCAACTGAAGTAAATGTGATTAGAGCTGTAACTTTAGCTCCTAAACTATGTCACTTTAAATGAAACTTATTCTGGAACTATGCACACACATATGTAACAAAGAAACATCTGTAGCATATTGTCTTAATCTCTTCTGCCCACTGGAGTATGCTCTTCTGCTATAATAATTTAATAGTCATTTGAAGGTCTGAAAATAAATATATAAACTCTTTAGATTCAGAGGTTTCAGGTGCAGAATCTGCTCAATGAACTAGAAACTGCAATTACAAAACATCTATAGAAACAAGCGATAAGAGAAAAGACAGATTAACATGTTTAATTCCTCTTCAGCAGTACAACTGTTTTTCAATTCACATACCTGGGTTTTTGTTTTTGTCCCCCGTTGACCATCATGCTGGAGCAGGACAAAGAAATGGGTCCCATCATCGTCGTCTTTATTACTGCCGTTGTTGTTTCTAGACTGCCTATATTAACTATATGGCTGTTCAAAAATAAAAACAAGACCCACCCTGAAATTTACAAATCCACACAAGGGAAGGGGAGTGGAGGGGAAAAGTCAAGAGGAGGGAGATAAATTTGATAATGCCAGAACAAAGTTGTGGGTTGTAAATGGGCATTTATATCCAAGCTGATCTTCCATTGCTGGTATTCTTGGTTGGATGGAGGTAGAATAACAACTCAGCAGCCCTTATGCTTCTGGCTGAGGCTGGTGACAGAGGTCAGTGATTCCTTCCCCTCACCGCTGTAGCATGTAGCTGACTGTCAGCTGAAACAAAGCTTGTTCTGCAGCTTTTCTTTCTCTAGGGTTAAACCTGTATTTGTGGTTCCCCATAACAGCCTTGTGGGCCAAATGGGGAGACCTGTTGGGCCATATTTGGCCCATAGGCCAGAGGTTCCCCACCCCTAACATAGAAGATCATGAGATCTCTTTGAGCCTTATGAATCTGTGAACAGAATCTACTAAAACTAATTTTCAGGCTTTCTTGTGAGTTCCAAATAACAGTCTCATATAATTAATAGATTATGGTTTTCTTCTTTCACTCCCCCACCTCCAGATGATATACGTTTGGAACTACAGAATAATGCTGACATCATAAATCAACTTGGCACCTTAGCAGGACTAACAATAAATATCTCCTCATGTGTGTTGTTTGATCGCATTCATCCATTCAAGACTGTAGAGGAGCTGGAAACGGAGGCAAAAGATTTATTTTTGAAGAATGAACTTCTTGGAAGTAAGTAATGTCACCTGAAATGTCACAGTTTTCAGCCAAATATCAAGAGAAGTGGAAATGTTTTTTCTGTGGGCTGAGATGAATTGTTTATTATTTATTTTATTTATTAAATTTATTTCCCACCCACCCAAAAGGAGCTTAGAATATTTAGGATTATTCTAATCTGTCACACATGTAGTTTTGAAATACTTTACTGGCCAAATCAAATCTGATGCTCAGTAGCATCTGCTCTATCATAATTTAGTTACAACTTTTACAACCAATAGTCTGCCTAGTAGGAAGGTACATACGATAAAAAAAACAGCCATGCAGACTGTGGAGTGTATTGTGGCTCTCTACAAGCACTGTATGTTGTAAGAATGGGCAGAGAATCTGGGCTGGGTGAAATCTCTATGTATCTGGGCTGCAGAGGCCAAGTATGAATTGGTCATGCATCTAGCTCACTTCTGAGATGTCAATTTTTAGTTTATTTCTCTTCCCACCTTTTTTTCCCATTGGAAACTCAAGGGAGGTGAGTTTGGCCAAAGATGACAGCGTGACAAAAAGAAAACGTGCGTACACTACAAGGGCAACAATGCCTGTATTAATTCTCACCAATTCAGCTGTCTCCAACCTGATTGTATACCTGTGTTTTTATTAGCAGCTGACTGAACTTCCTTAAGATATTCTACCTTGCAGTTTGAGAATCGGAGCAACGGATATTTTATTGAAGTCTGTTCATTTTATTAAGGCATGCTTGAGATCACAAGCAAAATAAATGGTATATCCAAATATACATAACTGGAGCAGTGAGCAGGCCACACAACTGCACTCACCCTGTTTTGGGCAGATGCATAGCCTTCTCATGAGCATCAAACGTAGGGGAAACCTGTTCTGCCAACTAACCCACCTTTCCCTAGAGCATTTTTAAGTTTAAAAAAACTAATTGCATTTTCTTCTTTCTTTTCTCTTTAACCAAGTATTTATTGATAAATGTTAAATGTTACAAGTTGAAAAAAACAGTTACAGAACAAAAGAAGTGGGAGAGTTTGCATTATCAGTTAAGAAATACAGAAGAAATATAGCATCAGATGCATTTACCAGATAAATAGTAGAATATTAGTATTACACAGTGATCAGATTACACTAGAACAATTTGTGTTGTTTCGAATACTGAGTGATCATTATTAACATGAGAAATAAAACTGAACTACTGTATTACAAAAATTACTTTTGGCTGCACAAATGTGTCAATTATTTCATTAAATGTAATCTCCAAATTCTGTTAACAGTTTTTCAAATGACAAAAACATTGTTTCCTTCAGTTGGAGTTCTGTCTTTTGGCTTGTAGCACATTTAAAACCAAGTGATAAGGAACCAAGAAACAAATTTAACAGAATTAGTTTGAGAGAAGGTTTTAATGGTTGACAGATTATTTTTCTTATTTCATTGCAAAATTAGTTCTAGAAAATCTATATGGTTGTGCATGTGATAGAGGAACCTGAGGCAACACATTGGGGGTGGTTTTCTATTAAAATGATGCAACTTCGTTAGAGTTAGATTCTGAATCATTGGGTTTTCAGTTGTTGTTGAACAAATGTTTCAACAATGAACTTGCAAGATGTTTGAAAAAATTAAAAGGTGGGCGATTTGCCTGAAGAATGGGAGGGGGAGAGGAAAGTAAATATGTGTTGGCTTCAGAGGTAAATACACATGTAATCTGAGGAATAAATTATGGTGGGGGAGGCCATGTTTACCCAACAACAGACAAAACTGTTGATCCCTATCTGTAGATATCTGCATTTGCATCCCAAAGTTCAGGAGTGGTGTTAAGAATCAGCATGGCTGAGCATGCTAGTGTCAAACATCAGTATGCTGATGGCCCATGCTCCACTAAGGGATCTTCTGACAAGAGCTCCCTGGACCTGCTGCAGTGAAATGCAAATATTTCTCAATTTTTTTAAAGGTATCCTTTTCAAGTTGCCCTCAGACTGGAAGAGGGAGGAGAGAGCAATTCCTGGAGGTCTATCCCTTCCACCACTAGTCAATTATACCATCCGAATGAGCAGCAAGATGTCCCAAACAACAAAAAGAATACGAGAAAAAATCTGGACGGTGGGTCCACATAACTCAGCCTCACAGAGCCAAATCTACAGCCGAGCATTTGTCTACATCCAGGACAGCATTGATAGAGCAATCATTGAATTACAGACTGGGAAAAGTGCAGAAGAAATAGCTGTACAGGTTCAGGCTACACCCTACCCCTGCTACAATAAAGACATGTAAGTCTCTTAACTAAACCATGATGGGTAGAATGTTTAATATTTTAGTGGGACAAAAATATGATTGCAACTTCACCAGTTCTATCAGACTTCTTATCTGAAAGATTTCATGGATTGATAAATCACCATAATGTCAACAACTGAAAAATTGTGGATTGAGCGAAACCTCCAAACCATAGCTGCTGTTCTGATTTGGACAGCTCATTCAAACCAGAGTTTGATAGTTTGGATATAATGTCAATCTGTGGTTTGATCCAACTCATGGAGAACGTTGCATTTGAATGTATCCAAGCTTCATCTATGCTTTCATAGGCTCCTAGCAAGATAAAACCCTGAAAAAGTATGTTCTGTTTCTGTTATTCCAACCCTCACCCCCCCGCCCCATTTTTGACCCTTTGGAGCAGAATCCTGCAACATCTGGTTGTCTGTTTCTTAAATTTAAGAATGAAGTCATTTTTTACTTCTCAGCTCTAAATCTCCCCTGAATAAATTATTCAATAACAGCCATGGTAAAAGTTTGATTTCTCACTAACACTGTTTTATGAAGTGCTAACATGCTCACAATAAATTTTGAGCCAAATATTTTGTTTAAATAAACCCAGAACACAAGTGGATCCATATCAAATCCATACTGTGCTGTATTAATAAAAAAATTGCAAAAAGATTCATTTTTAGTGGGAGTTACAGGTGAATATGTTTAGGTTTGCAGCTTAATCCTATGCATGTTTATATAGAAGTAAATCTTAGTGTTGCAATCCTATACACAGGAAATTGCCAGAGAATAAGCCACATTAGGACTTACATCTGAGTAAAGATGGACAGAACAGAACTTGTATGGCAGAGAAGTCCTTGTCGCACTTAAAAGGGTCACAACATTTTTCCTGATGGTGAAAGTAAAAGGATATCTTACTGTGAAGTGAATTTAATTTGTTTACAATTGCATTAATTCTGACCATTTAAGAAATTTATGTTAACAGCCAAAACTCTCTCTATATGCTTTGTTCTGAAATTTAAAATCCTGTTTTCAGTCTCTAACTTTACAGGCTAGGTGATATTTTGAAAAAAATGGTCTTGCTTAAATAAGGTAACAGCTCAGTCTTAGGCATTCTTGCTTAGAGATTGAGGGCCTAACTGCATGTGACGTTAACAGGATTAACAATCATGTCATGTGTTTGAAAAATATTGTTTATTTATTTACAAAACAATATAAGGCTGTCTGCCTAATGTAAATAGGCAGGGAGTTCCAAAGTGTAGGTACTGCTACACTAAAATATTTACTCCTCACAAATGCAGAATGAACATTATATGGCACTTGTAAAAGTTCTGTACATGGAATGGCCAAATAGGCATGTATGGGACAAGGGGATCCCAGGCTGTTAAGGTTTTACATACTTAGATTTTCAATAGTAAAACCTTGAACTTAGCCCAGTAATAAATTGGCAGCCAGTGCTATACATACAGCACCCTCTTCAATCACTACCCTTAAAGCCTTCAGTTCCAAAGGCCTGCCGGAAGAAAAAAGTCTTTAGCTGTCGGCAGAAGGACTGCACAGATGAGGCCATTCTTGCCTCCCTAGGGAGGGAGTTCCAGAGCCTAGGGGCAGCCACCGAAAAGGCCCTATCTCGTGTCCCCACCAATCGCACTTGTGAAGGTGTTTCAATTGCAAGAAGGGTCTTACCTGAAGATCTCAGGGCCCGGGCAGGTTCATATAGGGAGATACCGTCTGACAGATAACCTAGACCTAAGCCGTATAGGGCTTTATAGGTCATAACCAGCACTTTGAATTGTGTCCGGAAACAGACTGGCAGCCACTGGAGCTGTTGCAGCAGGGGAGTTGTATGATCCCTGTAACCAGCCCCAGTGAACGTTCTGGCTGCAGCTCGTTGCACCAACTGAAGTTTGTCCTTTGTGCTGTCCTTTGAGCAGAAGTATAATATGCTAATAGGGTCTCATCCCTGTCAGTGCAGGATGCTGCAGCACAGTTGCTAACAGCAGTTTCCACACCTACTGTAAAAGTAGCCCTACACACAGAATCCATTGCAGTAATCCAGGCTTGAAGTTACCAATGCTTGAACTTCTGTCGTCAAGCTATCGTGATGCAGGAACAGTTGCAGCTGTTGAACCAGCCAAAGCTGGTAAAAGGCACTCCTTGCCACCGAGGCCACCTGGGCACCCAGTGGATCCAGGAGGACTCCCAGGCTGCACTCCCCCTTCTGCAACCTCATCTGGGACAGCCAATTGGCCAATTTCTTGGACACAAGAAATTAAATATTAGGTATGGGGTATTATTGTTAATTGCAATTAAATACCAGGCACAGGGTGTGCACAATTGTTATAAAAATCTCAACATGTGGGGTGGGAAGACCCACCCTAAACTGTAAGGTCCCAGGGTGGGTGACAGTAATTTTAAATTCAATAGTTAAAACAGTTTAAATCAAATTACAGTCATAGGAATAGGGTGGGTCCCGAAAATATATATCTCAAGTATCAAATGCCAGGGGAACAGCATACAACTTAAACTCTATAATGAAGGTGCCAAATGCACCTCTGTGGGGCATTTAAGCCTTCTCTCTCCAGCAGCAATCTCTGTTAGATCAAATATCAAGTATCAAATGCCAGGGGAACAGCATACAACTTAAACTCTATAATGAAGGTGCCAAATGCACCTCTGTGGGGCATTTAAGCCTTCTCTCTCCAGCAGCAGTCTCAGATTCCCCACACCCACACAATACACAGCAATTTGCACTAGGAACAAATGCCCCATTGCCAATTTTTCGTAACGATAGTTGCCATGCCTGGGGTGAATTTCATGGAGATGGTGACTGGTGAAGAAGGGAGGCCTAAGGGCTCATCCAAACGGAGCGGGATAATCCACGTTTTTCATATCCGCTTTGTCATCTGACAGTCCCCACTCACCTGTTTGTTCTCTCTTTCCCGATGTAAAAAAACCACTTTTTTTGTGCCTGCACACGCAGCGGGAGGACCCCCACATTCTTTTTGCTTTTTCCCAGCTCCACCTCCAACACAACCCACTACCAGCCAATTGGTGCACAAAATCTGACATGTGCTCCTCCGCCCTTTCACCCATGATCAGCAACGCACATGCGCTTGAACGTAAGAGTGCGAAAGTTTGAATTTCCTGTGTCAGTAATGGAGTTCCTTGTCGCTCGTCACTCTTGTATTTTCGATATTATGCAAAAACGAATGTATGTGTTTTTGCTGAGCTTTTCTACAGTTAAGCGCTTGGCTGTGGCTCCCAGCTCCTCCCCAGGAATGCTGCCCCCGAGGGAAGCAAACAGCACCCCCCATGGGTGGCTGCTCTTGGCTCGGGCAGAGAATGCAGGCAAAGAGCCCCACATGCTGCTGTGCAAAGCCTGAGAGATCCAGGCAATTCTGCGAGGTATTGGGGGGGTTAGAGAGAGAATGGGGCAAGCCATCGTCACGTTGACTTTGCTTGGGGTTAACGTGCTGATTTTTAAAAGGGATTTTTTTAAAACAAAAAAAATCTCCCCTCTGAAATTGACAAGAGAGCAGGGAACCGGCTAGTCAGTTTCACGTGAGGGCGGCTCAAAGCATCCTTGCAGATGATGAGGGCGCCCTAGTTACACAACTCGCTCCCCCCACCCATAAATCCATATTAAAATTGCAGAAAAGAGCCCCATGCGCTGCCGTGCAAAGCTGCGCTGAAGCGGCCAGCACAGGCTTTGTGGTGTTCCCACTGATAAAAGAAACGTGCAAACCACTTATATGCCAATAATTCCTGTATTTCTGTTAGTTTGTATTTGCGATATTTTGCAAAATCGACTGTATGCGTTTCCACCTTTACGCATATTAATGTTTCTGGAGATACACACAGCTGGCAATTCCACTTTTTTCTCCAGAAATGCAGCGCGATGCTCTAGCAAACCACTTATGTGCCAATATTTCCTGTATCTGCACAGTAGAAGTTGCAGAGCCCCCCTCCCAACACTGGACCATTGCTCTGATTGGTTCCCCTTTCCTGGGCTTTCCCCGGACATTTGCACACATGCACAAAAGTGGGAATACGTGATTGGCTGGGAACGAGGGAAGGGGTATGGGGAAACGCCCAAGAACCACCCATCAAACACCCACAGCTGTAAAGTCCGCAGTATTGCATCCCAGTGGCTGAAGGCACAGCGGATGATTCCTGATTTAAAAAAGCAAATCGCATTTTTTGCGGTTATGCCAAAGCGGATTTAACCGTGTGAAAATGCGCAAAAGCACGCAACGTCATCTGGACGACTGAAAAATAATGCGTACACAAAGCGATCATGTCACACATTATACAGACGTCTGGATGAGCCCTAAGTCTCCCATCCCAAAATGCTGCATCTTAATAACAATTGCTGCCGCTCCTCTATAACTAGTCTTTAATTGTTTAAAAAACACAGGATGCTATTGGTAATTATGTTGTTAATTTCACATGTAGTTAGGTCTAAAATTCTCACTGCATTCAATAGCACTTGCTCCCAAATACGTTTGCAGAGGATTGCTATCTATGTCACTCAGGAGTTCTTAAAAGGAGCTCTGATGTGTTAGAACAATTCAGTTCTTCCCAGAGCTGATTTAGTATTATTTTAATGTTAGCATTATTTGGCAGGGGAGCTGTCAGCAGGTTACAACTGTGGGGCAGTGTAATATCCTGGGACCATGCTCAGCTGGTGCAGTAGAAAGGCTGGAAGATAAGCTGGACAGAGACTCATACCTTTGTGTCCCTTTGTAAATTTACATAGGAAGGAATGTGAAGTGTAGGTCAAAACATGGCTCACTAGAGGAATCAACATAGGAATCATAAGATCTACAAACCAGTATCTATAGATTTCTGTCTTATAGCAAAGGAACTTGAAACTAAGGCTATCAATGGCTACTAGCCATGGTGGCTATGCTCTGCCTCCATAGTTGGAGGCAGCATGCTTCTGAAGACCAGTTGCTTGAAACAGCAGGAAGGGAGAGTGCTCTTGCACTCAGGTCCTGCTTGCAGGTTTCCTATAGGCATCTGATTGGCCACTGTGATGCTGGACTAGATGGGCCACTGGTCTGATCCAGCAGGCTCTTCTTATGTTCTTGTCTTCCATGGCATGTATTTACTAGTACCTGGAATGATCCAAGTGTTTTTCAATGATAGTCCATGTTTCAGATATTTTTTTTATCCTGTTTATTCTGAAAACTGTGTTAATTTTAGCTCCCTAATCCAACATACTTTACACTTGTAACTAAATAATTACTTTGCTTTTTACAGGTTCCTAACTAGCGTGACTTACTCTCTTCCATTTACGTTGATGGCCGCTTGGATACTTTTCATTGCAGCTTTTGTGAAGAAACTCGTTCAAGAAAAAGACCTGAGGCTTTATGAGGTAGTTTGAACTTTTGAGTATTCACCACACTCTGCAGCTGTACTTGCTTGTTAGCCTTATAGAGTTTGAGTGCCTGTGTGGAAGGGATCTAGTCTACAACAGCATTCTCTGGCAGCAACCGCAAACTGTTCCCTGACATCTCCTCCAAAGAATTCATACAAGCACATTCAGTGAGAATTGCTCCTGGATAAGACCAGAGAATGCAGGCTGACCTCTTCTGTACAGAGTTCATTTATCAGAATGGGAAATAAGCTGCCCACAAGTCTGCACCCTTGGACTGATAGAGTTAGTCCTCCAAGAATTTAGAGAGGCATACTTGTTGGTTGCCTGTCGGTAGTTGATCTCCAAGACAGCCAAATCTTCTTTGTACTGCTTCTTTGCTATCTATCACTCCCAAGGGAGCATATTTAACGTTGTTTATCTATTTCAAATACTTCTAAACCTTTCTTTCATTGCTATGTGCTTCAAGAGTGGGTTACAATTAAACTTAAAAGAGACATTAGTCCAAGCACTAATATCCAGCAAAGGCCTGAGCCAAATAGGTAAGTTTTGAGAAGAAGAGGAGGAGCTGTATCTCAGATAACGGGGAGTTCCAAAACTGGGGGCCACCCCAAGAAGGTTTTCCTTCATGCTGCCACATAACAAACCAAGCAGGTCTATGTGGGAGGAGGCCTCAAATTGTGTAGGGCTTTATAAGTTAATATAAGCAACTTGAAGCAGGCTTGGTAGGATATGGGCAGCCAGTGCAGTTTTTGGTGTTATTTGTTGGCAGTAGGCTGCCCTTAATAACAGCCTAGCTATCGCATTCTACACTAACTGCAGCTTCCAAACCAACTTTGAGGGCAGCCTCACTTAAAACATGTTACAGTTGTCTGTTCTTAAGGTTACCAGCACATGATCCCACTGACACGAGGCTCTCTCTGTCAAGATATGTGACTTGTATCCAATTTACACATTGTGCATATTTGTGAATCGCTGTAGCCGCCAAATTAATAAGCATCCCTGCTTGAAGAAATACTATATTATGGGTGATGTTCAGTGCTAGCCCTACTCAGAGTAGACCCACTGAAGTTAATAGACACAACCAATTTGGGTTCACTAATTTTAATGGGTGTACTTCTGAATAGGACTTAGTTGAATACAACCCTTTATCTGTTCAATGTACAGTGCTACAAAATATGTGCAAGAAGAAAATTCTCACTTCCCTGGCTCTCTAGCAGGAAAGATTTGGCTGGAAACAGTTACAGTTTGGGGGGTTCTTTTTCCTTACAGCATTCTTTGTTGAGGGTCTAAGGAATCACACACAGATGCATGCACACATGCACCGGCTTGTTTATTGTGATCATTCTGCTCCAGTATCCTATAAATGCACAATCAATCAATTTTTGCACAATATATTTTTGAAACAACAGTTCAGTTTAATAGGATGACAGTCATCCACTACTACTGTAACCTAAAGCCTAGCTTGATCACAAGGCGCAACCACAGACAAAGAAACTAGATAGTGAAACACTGGAAAGAACAGGCAATAGTACAAGAGTACTTTGAGCAACAAGAGTTAAAAGAGCAAGAACAATAACTGGATGTATCCTGAAATGCATGGTGAATTCTATGCAAACCCCAAGGCGTCTCAGGCTCTCCCTGTCACACCACACAATCCCAGCCACCACCGTCCCACATTAGTCAATAAATGTTTTTGTTCATTATACCATCACTACTGTGTGTGACATTTTACAGAGTAATAATCAGTTAAGATGGTCTTGAAACTCAAGGCAGAATGGTATTCAGTATAACATGAAGCTGTACTCAGAACAACAACCAGAGGAAAGCCCTGAGATGTAGATGGGTAGGCGTCCTGGTTCAGTGGTAGATAGGGAGGGAAAGATTTGTCAATTTCAGTTCTCAGTTTCTCATTCTTCAAATCTTAAATTCAGTTCTCCACATTTTTGCAACGGATTTGTGATTTTTTTAAAAAAAATCCTCATGAAAATTCTCCAGCATTTTAGTGCAAATTTGTCCTAATAAGCATATTTTTGCATGCTTTTACAAGCAATTTATGCTAATATAATGCATTTTTGTATGTTATTTTCATTCATGCATTCATTTTTTATGCACGCTTTCCCCTAACGTGTGCATTTTTGTAAACATCCTTTAGTTGGCAAACTGAATTGCAAAATTTAGATAAATGCAAATTTTGAAGAATGGCTGTGTTTTGGTTCTCATACTGTTTCACAAATTGTGAATTTGATAGATTTGAAATTCAGGCTGAATAGAATTTCTTGCCCATCCCTAGTGGCAGAGCACCTGCTTTGCATGCCAGAAGTCCCAGGTTGAGTCCCCAGCTTCTCCAGGTAGGGCTGGGGGGGAAACTCCTCTCTGAAACCCTGAAGAGCCACTGATGGTCAGTGTCAGTAGTACTTAGTTGGATGTGCCAGTTGTCTGATTCGTTATAAGGCAGCTCCCTGGGTTGCCATGTTCTCAAAGCCTTTTGCACACAGCTAAGGAGTTCTTTGAATTACGGCCCCAGCCTCTGAAACAAAGCCAGAGGTAAGAGAATACGGTTCCTTAATGAGATTGGTAGTTGGAAGCTGTTCGTCAATTTGTTTATGTACATCAGTGAGTTGTTAATAAATTTATTTGCTTCATAATTGGTACTTCTAAGATGAGTCTAGATTACTGCCCCTTTACATACCAATTTTTGTGATTGTGTCGTTTGGGCTATGAGGCATGTGCAAGATTAGATTTCCTGTGAGACAGCAAAGCGATCAATGTGAAAATCTTTTCCATACCTTAACTGGATATAGTTTTCAAATAGAGCTTCTACCAGAGGAGCAAAAAGGCTTTGTAATTTTTTGTCTTAGCAGTCAATGAACTACAGCATCCACTTCCATAGAATTAATCATTGCCTTAGCCAAACTACTCTCAAATTAACACACGCTTATTTTAAAAATGAGCGATTTCTGCTAAAATGTTCCTGATAATGCCCTACTGCTAACGCTCAGTTATTTAATCAGAATGGGACTTTCAGCCATTTCATTAGCAATTTAATCAATTCCACTAGTTTAGCAAAGAAAATGGTTTTTGAACAAACAGATCCCCGCATATATATTAATATTTGTGTTCTATTAGAAGAGTGAGCAGCAGGTGTAAAGCATCATGACTGAGTTATACCTGTCTACATGAGCTCTAAATCTGGTCCTCAAAGTATATGTAAGAAAAGTGCAGTCTAGCTCTAAAAATGAAATTAATATTGCGAACCATCCACTCACCCTTTCTGTTTTAGAAAAGGAAACAATGTTAAGTGAAGTACAGAATTAAAATGCTACATCACTTAATACATGTTTGAACTGAATTAAGTCGATTTCTTTTTTATTTCTTCTCCATAGTACATGAAGATGATGGGCGTCAATTCCAGCAGCCACTTTTTCGCCTGGTTCATCGAGTGTGCTACATTTCTCCTAATTACTATCACATTTCTCATTATTATGCTCAAAGTTGGGAATGTCCTTCCCAACATAAATGTTGTGATCTTGTTCCTGTACCTCCTGGACTACAGCTTCTCGATCATAGCCATGTGCTATCTCATCAGCGTCTTCTTCAACAACACCAACATTGCTGCTTTAGTTGGGTGCCTCATCTACATCCTGACCTTTTTCCCTTTCATCGTCCTGCTTGTCGTTGAGAATCACTTGAGCTTCTCTGTGAAGAGTCTACTGGTAAAACTCTCTCTTATGTTAAAATCATGCGACAGCCTTTGCTAACCTGGTGCTCCTGGATGTTTTGGACTGCAACTCTTCTCTCTCCCAGGAGAACAATGCCTGCTGGGCTGATGAGAGTTGTAGTCCAAAACATCTGGAGGGCACCATGTTAGTGATGGCTGGGGAAAGGATGTTTACAAAAGAAAGGGACTTTATTTTTGGTCACCGTAAATGTACATTTTGGCTTGTCTCTCACACAATAGCGGCAGTCATTTTATTATGGAGGCCCTTCCACACATGATGCCTAAATTCCTTCCCACAGAGATACATCTGGCGCATTCATAATACAGTTTTCATTGCATGCTCTTTACCCTTGCCTTTGACACTTGAGATGGATATTTTTAGGACCCACCCTATTCTTGTGATTGTAAATTGTTTTGAACTGTTTTTAATGTTGTATTTTAAATGGCTTTGAAATGCCCTGGGACCTTAGGGTAAAGGATGGGTAATAAATCAAACTCATCATCATCATCATCAACTGGCAGTCATTTCCAGCTTTGTGTTTTGGGCTAGGGACTGAACCTGGGGCCTTGTGCATGTGTAAAGCATGATCTCTGTTACGATGGCTTTCCCTCACTAAAATAATTGCCGACTGCCCTTCTTCACTGAACACCCAACTGGGTGATGTTTGGAATAAGAGGGAAGTTTCTTTCAAAGGTCAACAGAATAATTCAAATCATCTTTGTGTGTGGTTGCATGCCTGGTGAAAGCTCTGAAAAAGAGAGACATGGCCATAAGAGTACATGGGTAATGATCATTGTTTTATTAACCTTCTTGGATCAAACCTCTTTTGATTGTCATGGGGATCTGAAAAGAGAGAGATGGTATTTTGAGTCAAATGAAAAATAATGTTGTCCTGAATATTTCTCTAAAACAAATTCAGGTTGTTTCACTGAGAACCAGTGTGATATAATGGTATGAATACATGAAACCCATATTAACTGCCTGCTGGCTTGTGAAGTTTACTTGGGTGGCTTGGGACAAGTAACTATGGGTGCTTCTAGACTGGGGTTTTTATATTGCAAGTGTTCAGATATCACAAATGTGTAACTGGTAACAGGATTTTTTTAAAAAAAACAACCAGATTTTTCACAGAAAAGGTAAAGCTAGATTGAATGGGGGTGGGTGGGATATGGCCTGGCAATCTGATGCTAACGATGTCGTGTAGATGCTGCAAAAAGCTTGCATGCATGAAGAGAGCTGATCCCACAATGAACATCCATCTTGAAGCACCCTATCCCTCACTTGAATCTACCACATAAGATTATTGTGAGGATCAAAGTACTCCTCCTTGGCAGATGAGTGGAATCTAAGGGAAATGGGCACATGTTATGTGAGGTTTTTGTGAACAGCTGTATGTCAAGGGCAATGTTTAAATGACCCAACCATATGGAGATAACAGCACTTCTATACAGTACAGGGTAAAGTAGAGAACGATTGGCAAAGTGTCTACAATATTTGGATATGCAATGCCAGATTAAAAAAAGTTTACTCATGAAGCTCACTCAGTAGCCTCTTGAGCAAATTCTCCCTCTCTCTCTCTCTTTCTCTCAGAACTCATTTTAGGGGATGATGGTAAAGACAGAATGAATTGTATGGACATTGCCTTGATCTTCTGGGAGGGAGGAGTCAGATACAAATGTGATAAATAGGATGGTCCTCAAGGATTCTTTGCATTCTTAAGAATGATTTCTCTCGATCCTGCCTGCTTTCTCCTTTCTTTTAAAATATTTTCATGCTCAGCTGAATTGTTCTGTATAATTTTACTTTTATATTGTATATTTCTCTAAAATCTGCATAATTTTCATATGTTTGCATAGCTATTTGTATGCAAGTATTTCAGTAGGTTTTTTGTCCCCCCTCCCATTTTTTTCCTCTAGAGCCTGTTGTCTCCAACTGCGTTCAGCTATGGAAGCCAGTATATCGCCCGCTATGAAGAACAG
The DNA here is from genome assembly GCF_030035675.1 of Rhineura floridana. Taxonomy (NCBI): domain Eukaryota; kingdom Metazoa; phylum Chordata; class Lepidosauria; order Squamata; family Rhineuridae; genus Rhineura; species Rhineura floridana. The sequence continues at coordinate 9,384,002 of NC_084481.1, read as the reverse complement.
GGCATTGGTATGTGTTCTTTTTCCGTTGTCAGATCTCTGGGTGGCCCTGATGCAATCTGTTTCATTAGGCTAATGCAGAAATTGTCTTTTTCTTTTCTTTTTTTTGTAGGCCTGCAGTGGGATAATATGTATAAATCGCCTATGTCAGGAGACAACACAAATTTTGGCTGGATGTGCTGGCTAATTCTGATAGATTCTTTTATCTATTTCATTCTGGGATGGTACATTAGGAATGTTTTTCCAGGTAAGCAGTACAGGCAATTAATGCAACATTTATGTATTTATTTTTTACCACAGAGCTCATGGGTTAGAAAGGCATTATTTGGCTATTAAGATTGTATTCTTCTGGACTATTATTATTGTTGTTAGAATTTATTACCTGCCCTTCACCTAGAGGTCCCAGGCCAAAGGCCCTCAAGGCGGCTTACAAAGAAAAATAAACACAGGTATAAAAATACAATAAAAACAATACAATTTACAAAAATTAAATTAAATATCAAATAACATTATCATAATATTGTTAATTAAAAGCACGGGATTGCCCAGGGTTCCAGTCTGAAAAAGTTATTAGTTAAATCAAAAGAACTAGGGAGCCCCAGGTTCAAGTTACTGCTCAGCTCCCTAGGTGACCTTGGGACCATCATCTTCCCTCCAGCTAACCGACACTGCCTTAGTGTTGTGGGGGCTGCAGCCCTCCGGCACCGCTGCCACCAGCCTTGGGCTCATGCTTGAGTGCTTGCAGGGGCGCCTTCTGCTGCGGCTGGGCCTTGCCGGGCCTGCTGCCCTTGGCCAAGTACTGGTGGTGGTGGTTGTAAAAGTAGTAGTGGTGGTGGTGGTGGTGATGATGGTGGTGGTGTGACCACTATAAATTAATATAGGGGGGAAAGGGAAGAAGAGAATAATATAATTCTCTTAATACCAGCGATCATTTGTAGGAGTGGGGAGATTTGTTGATTGTAGTTTTGTGTTGTATATTTTTAAACTAAAAAAAAAGAAGAGAGAGAAAAGATTTGTCAGATGGAACAAATTATGGACTGGAGCCCATACTGTAGTCATCACAGAGAAGCCACCAAAACCATCATCTCTATGGCATCCTCTCCCCTCTCCCTTGTACCTTTGCTTCGCAAATGGTATGTGCCCGTCACATTGTGAATCTGCATGCTACCATTCTATAATCGCGGGGACTGTGGGAAGGATGTATTTGTGTGAAGACTGACTACATGATGTCATGCTGCAGGTATTTACAATAACCAGAATCACTCGCCATGGGGAAAATCATTTTTGTGGCACGTAGTGGTAACCATAACATGGACTCTGGCTCTGAGATACAATTTTCAGTGTGCAAAATTTTCTACATCATTGTAGATAAATTCAGGAATGTGTGTGTGGGTTTTCATGTAATTACTTTGATGTCATAGTGGCATCCATGTGGTCTGTGAGTACCCTAAACACACAAACATCACCCTGGTAACCTAGGGAGCAAAATAACACACTCACTTGGTCAGAAGTACATAACATGCATGTGTAATATACTTTGGGAAAATGATGAATTCACACTACCACTTTCTTTGCGCTTGAAGTAGTATAAATAATGTAAACATTGTTCTGAACTCCAGATACTACAGAGTAACTCTTCAACATCTTTCAAATCCCTTTCTCTATTTTATTTTTAAACAGGCAAGTATGGTATGGCAGCTCCATGGTATTTTCCACTCCTTCCATCTTATTGGGCAGAACGCTATGGTTATATCCCATTGTGGAACGAGAAGAGGAAAAGCTTTTTTTTCACCAATTTCTTCTTGAGAAAACAGCCCGCATTCCCTGAAAAGATGTGTATGTATTCAACATTTTTAAGTGTGGAGAATATCTCCTGATAGATTCACTTACCTTACAATGGAATCGCTGATGTAGTGCCCTTGAGATGTTCTTAGGCTAAAACTCTCATCAGCCCCAGCCAACATGGCCAATGGTCAGGGGTGATAGGAGTTGTAGTCCAACAACATCTGGAGGGCACCACGTTGGATCCTGCTGCCATAAACTGTTAGGCTTGTATTGAAAGGTAACATAGATATTTGCTAGAACCCAAAGCTGAGGAGTTATCTTGAGCAGAAGGGTAAACTTTAAAAGTAACATAGTTTAGATTTGTCATCATAATCTGCCTGTATTTGGGCATATTTGTGTTTCACATTTTGAAAATTTAAATATTTCTTTATTTATTTATTATACTTGTATACCACCCCAGAGCCGAAGCTCTCTGGGCGTTTTACAGTGATTAAAAACAAATACAATTTAAGATACATCTTTTAAAAAACAATTTAAAACACAATTTAAAAATTTAAAACAATATAATTTATGGGTAAATTAATTGATTACTATCCACTGTGATACCCAAAGGCAAGTTTAGAACTGAAAACTGATGTGGAAGAAGGGTGATTTCCTCACAGATAGCCAAAATGGAAATTGTTTCTCCTTAGATATACACACAGTGTCATTTCCATATTTAAATGTAACAGTTGCAGCTATTCAAAGGTTACCCATTTTGAACCATATCCTTCTGTGGTAAAAAATAACCACTGCTCTTAAATTTCCTGTTAAATCTGTTTAATTTAAACCCACATTGCTGCATTATGGTGTATTACAAAAGTTGTGTGTGTACAGTCATGTACATTTAATTTTGATGCAAGGCTTAGCATCCTTTCCAACAGCGATGTCTTTCTTTTTCCTACTGACATGTCAAATGTGCTATAACATGTATATACAACATATGTCCCTCTCCTATGCCTATAACAAAATTCAAACTCCCAGCTCTAGAGATCATCCAGCTCTAGCGATCATCCAGCTCACATACCTGTTTATGTCGGTACACTTTCATGCAACTCAGACACAGCTACCATTTCTTGTGTTTTCTTTTATTGAAAGCCCTCCATATGTTCCATATGCAAATTTCCACAGTCTCAAGTACAAAACAATAGGCATTTTAGCATGTGTTTTAAATTGTTTTATATTGTTTTAAATTTTTAAATTGTGTTTTAAATTGTTTTTAAAATATGTATTTTAAATTCTATATTTGTTTTAATGTTTTTGGTTGCTGTAAACCGCCCAGAAAGCTTCAGCTATGGGGCGGTATACAAGTGTAATAAATAAATAAATAAATTTTCCTGCTCTTGTTTTACAGATGTTCAGAGTGCTCTGCCTTCTAACCTTGAACCTGAGCCTACTGACCTGAAAGTGGGAGTTTCTCTTCATGGAATAACAAAGATCTATGAATCCAAAGCCGCTGTTCAGAATCTCAACCTGAACTTTTATGAAGGAAACATAACTTCATTGCTGGGTCACAATGGAGCTGGAAAAACTACCACAATGTAGGTTTCCTTTGAAGAGGAGTTGCTCAGAACCACAAGAAATGCAGCTTTGTAGCTAGTAACGATAAATGTTAGAATCAGTGGCAACTTTTTATGTTTTAAGATGAGATCAGAAGTTGTCACTGAGATCTGCTTTTCAAAGTTGTCTTCTGCCATATACTTGCAATGTTCTTTATCTCAGCAGGTCTCTGTTTCACAGATTTCTTATCATTACTGACAAGAACATTTAGGGAATTTTGTGCTCCTAGGCCAACAGATGTATAAGCAGTCACACATGTAGATGCTAAAGGTTTTCATTTTGTTGAATTACTGTAAAACTATGCACTGCTGCAGCAGGGCCTGTTTTTTGATGCTCATAGAGGGAGAATGACCTGCAGTAACAGCTTGTACTAATCACACTATACACTAACTCAGTGACTGTCAATTCCCACCAAACTTAAGACCCACCAGATTTGCAGGGAGCAGAAAACCTTTTGGGTAAATTCGGTAGGTTTTCAGTTTTGCTAGTCTGTAGGAAAATCCTGTACTGCATAGGGTGTCTTAATATGTCATTAGAGTTCCAGTTTTGTGGGTGTATCTATGTCAGACAACTTGAGTATATTTCAGGATCTGAACTGTAGTTTATAGTTCAGTCTGTTGTTATTGCTTACCAAAGAGCAATCTTATGACAGAGCTGAAATGAAATTTTGTCATAGTTTGAAGAGCTTTCCATATTCAAAATCTTGAAATATTTAAACTCTGAATTGTTTCTTTTAAAAAAACAATTTAGGAGATGCAGCCAGCAACATTTTTAGTTTTCAAAGGATAACCAAAACCCATATAAAACTATGGATCTTGGTTTGGACAAACATCAACAATAGTTTGCATTGTACTAATCAAAGGGAGACTGGCATTCATCTTCTTGGCTCATAGTGTATATGTAAACCAGTCTGAAAAAGATCGTGGAAGAGTGTGACTTCCTTTGCAATGAATAATCCTCACCTAGCAGTGTTTGCAACGATAGTTCTCCTTTGTAGTGTATGCTTTGCATATATTAATCGTTACAACAATCCTGTAAGATAGGTTATTATTATTTGCTCCATATTACAGATGAAAGTCTAAAACTGGGACAGGCAGATTTGCCTAAGGCCACCTTATGAGTTAATGGCATAGGCAAGATTTAAACCAGGGATTTTCTCATTTATAGCTCAGCTGCCACCACTGCAGCAGTGAGTGAATACATAATACTAGCTCTTATACCCTGTGAAATGAAATGTGGAATGTCTAAACTGTTCCCCATATCTCCTATTTCTAGATCTATTCTAACAGGTTTGTTCCCTGCTTCATCTGGCACTATATTTGTTTATGGCAAAGATATCAGAACCGACCAGGATATCATCAGGAAAAACATGGGAATTTGCATGCAGCACAATGTATTATTTAGTTACCTCACTATGAAGGAGCACCTGCTTTTATATGGATACATCAAGGTGCCTCACTGGAGCAAGCAGGAGTTACATAACGAAGTTCAAAGGTACGTCAGGGTGGCTATAAAGAGAACAAAATCCATTGTATGCTGTCTTCCTTTTGGTCCTATGCCCCTTATATATTCATTTTTCGCTTTGAGGATTGTGCTTTGTATAAGGTAGAACAGTTACTTCAAATAGGGCTGTAATTTATTCCAATCAGCGACCTCCATCTGTCTTGAACCACCCTGTTCAGATCTTGTAAGTTCAGGTCTGTGGCTTCCTTTATGGAATCAATCCATCTCTTGTTTGGCCTTCCTCTTTTGCTACTCCCTTCTGTTTGTCCCAGAATTATGGTCTTTTCTAGTGAATCATGTCTTCTCATGATGTGTCCAAAGTACGATAACCTCAGTTTCATAATTTTAGTTTCTAATGATAGTTCTCATTTAATTTGTTCGAATACCCATTTATTTGTCTGTTTCTCGGTCCATGGTATGTGCAAAGCTCTCCTCTAACACCACATTTCAAATAAGTTTATTTTTCTTTAATCCGCTTTTTTCACTGTCCAACTTTCACATCCATACATGGAGATTGGGAATACCATGGTCTGAATGATCCTGACTTTGGTGTTCAGTAATACTTCTTTGCATTTGAGGACCCTTTCTAGTTCTTTCATAACTCCCCTCCCCAGTCCTAGCCACCTTGTGATTTCTTCACTATTGTCTCCATTTTGGTTAATGATTGTGCCAAGGTATTGATAATCCTTGACAAATTCAATGTCCTTGTTGTCAACTTTGAAGTTACATAAATCTTCTGTTGTCATTACTTTAGTCTTCTTGACATTCAGCTGTAGTCCTGCTTTTGTGCTTTCCTCTTCAACTTTCATCAGCATTCGTTTCAAATCATTACTGGTTTCTGCTAAGAGTATGGTATCATCTGCATATCTTAAATTATAGATGTTTCTCCCTCCAAGTTTTCACACCTCCTTCATCTTAGTCCAATCCCGCTTTCTGTATGATATGTTCTGCATACAGATTAAACAAATGGGGTGATAAAATTCACCCCTGTCTCACACCCTTTCCAATTGGGAACCAATCGGTTTCTCCATATTCTGTCCTTACAGTAGCCTCTTGTCCAGAGTATAGGTTGTGCATCAGGACAATCAGATACTGTGGCACCTCCATTCCTTTTAAAGCATTCCATAGTTTTTCATGATCTACACAGTCACAGGCTTTGCTGTAATCTATAAAGCACAGGGTGATTTCCTTCTGAAATTCCTTGGTCCGTTCCGTTATCCGATATAATGTTTGCGATATGATCTCTGGTGCCTCTTCCCTTTCTGAATCCAGCTTGGACACCTGGCACTGCTCACTCCATATATGGTAAGAGCCTTTGTTGTAGAATCTTGAGCATTACTTTACTAGCATGGGATATTAAGACAATAGTTCAGTAATTACTGCATTCCCTGGGATCCCCTTTCTTTGGAATTGGGATGTATATTGAACACTTCCTGTCTGTGGACCATTGTTTAGTTTTCCATATTTTTTGACATATTTTTGTCAAAATTTGGACGGATTCGGTCTCAGTAGCTTGTAGCAACTCTATTGGTATGCCATCTGTTCCTGGTGATTTGTTTCTTCCAAGTATTTTAAGAGCAACTTTTACCTCACATTCTAAAATTTCTGGTTCTTCATCATACGGTTCTTCCATGAATGAATCTGTCATCCTTGCATCTCTTTTATAGAGTTCTTCAGTGTATTGCTCCCATCTTCCTTTTATTTCATCTTGGTCAGTCAGTGTGTTCCCCTATTGATTATTCAACATCCCTTGGTTTAAATTTCCCTTTCAGTGAAAGCTCATTATAACACAGGATGGGAGACAAAGGATGCACCCTCATTGTAGGGGTTCCACATTATAATGAGAACCACCATACTGTATACAGTATTTTACTTGGGGGACATCATCATACCTGCCGTACATCTGAATCTGTGGTACAACAAGATGCATTATAACGAGCTTCCACTGTATGTACAGTTAAACTTGTACATTGCCTAGCTTGGCCTTGAGGGCTAACCTTGGGGGGAAAACTACAAAGCGTCAGGTTGGTCTGAAACCAGGAAGATAGAGATCTTCTTTGCATAACTCATGTTTATCTGTGTTCTGGTTCCTGAGAATCTATGATGAGTCTTCATATGCCTCTGTGCCTCCTGCCCTATAAATGCTGCTGGATATTTCTGTTTGAGGAGGAAATCTATTGTGATTTAGGGAAAACCTGTTGGGGTAAGCTATAGCTGTGAATAAGATCTAACCTGTAGGGACATCATTCCACATGTAACAGACAGAAGTGTCAATCCTGTATGTTTCCTACATCCCTATCACCTTCAGGAAGCTCCTATTGCTTATTTGAAACTTGCATGTGTTTCTGGTAGTGTTTAAACTAGACATATAAGTAGCACAGTTCTGGCCACCTCACCTCAAAAAAGATATTGTAGAGTTGGAAAAGGTTCAGAAAAGGGAAGCCCAAATGATCAGTATAGCAGTTAAGGCTTTTTAGTTTAGAGGAAAGTGAGTAGGAGTACATGATAGCGGTGTATAAAATTATACATGGTATAGGGAAAATAGATAGGGAGTCATCCAATGAAGATGAATGTTGGAAGATTCAGGACAGACAACAGAATGTACTTCTTTGCACAGTGCATAGTTAAACTATGGAGTTTGCTCCCACCAGAGGCAGAGATGGCCACCAACTTGGATGGCGCCAAAAGAGGATTAGACAAATTCTTAGATAGGGTTGTCAATGGCTACTAGCCACGATGGCTATATTCTACCTCCACTGTTGGAGGCAGTACATCTCTGAACACTTGTAAGATACCCATAAGCATCTGGTTGGTCACTATGAGAACAGGATGCTGGGCTAGATAGACCTTGGCTTGATCAGCGGCGTCACCAGTGGGAGTGCGGGGGGGTGCGGACCTACGGCGCGCACCCTCCCAGGGCATGGATGGGGGTGGCTGGTTTTGCACACACACACACACACACTCACCGTGCTCTCCAGGCTGGTGGTGGAAGGCCCGTCCCTGCTTCACCACCAGCGAGCGGGCGCCTGCTGTCGGTTTCGCCCACCCGCCTCCGAGGAGGAGTTGGCTGCGCCGACCCGGAGCGCTTCTCGGTTCCTTTGCTGGCCAACGGCACAGGGTGGGGCGGCTCTGGGTGTCACCCCCCTCAGGGTGTCACCCGGGTGCGGTCCGCACCCTCCGCACCCCGATAGTGATGCCCCTGGGCTTGATCCAGCAGGGCTGCTCTTAGTTCCTAAGTTAGGTAGCATATTGAGAGACTTGTATCTGCAGTCTTATACGCACACACACCTGGTAATAAGTCTCATTGAACTCAGTGGGGCTTACTTCTGAGTAGTCATGTACAGGGTTGTACTGAAAGTCTCAGTGTCCACAGTCATCACTCATTCTACTGCACTGCACTGGCAGAAAGCATTACAAGTACAATATATCCATTTAGCGTACAAGGTAGTTTCCATATTGGCTACATAGTAGAAAGATGTTCACTTAAGAAATAATTTTAAAAAGTTGTAGCACTAGTTGTAACTATAGGAATATTTAAGATAAAAACAAGATAATAAAAATAAAAATATTAAAAAATGACATGAGAGATATACAGTAGGTACACTGAATCCTTGGTGTGCCTATAAGCTCACTCATAATGCAGTCCCAACCATGTCTGCTCAATTATTGAGCAGATTAATAGCAATCCTAAACTTAGAAAGGTGGCAGAATTTACACCGTCTTAAATGAAGACATTTTAAATTAAGCCAGCGTACGTTACCCCTGTTTCACGCTCCATTCAAGAGTGGCTACTGCTGGCTGAGCCAATCTGAACCTGGCAGAGGGGAAACAGGCCTTTAAAATAGAGTTTTGCCAGCATAAGTTCTGCCAAGTTGCCCGGTCACGTGACTGAGCTGAAAGAGGTTTGGCATAAGTGTAAGTCTCTCTTTGCCCCCTTCCACTTCTTGCCAAGCCCTTGGAATGCTTCTTTTGGGGGGGAGGCTTCAGTTTCCCCGGCTCAGCCAGCATAGTCCCAGTGCAGATGAACTGAGGGAGTTATGTTGGTGTATCCCCACAGCCAGTGCTGGATTTAGGAACAAGCTAAGTAAACCATGGCTTTACATTATGAGGGTCCTCTAAATATATTGGAGATAACTAAGAAGTTTTATTATAACTGAAATTGCTTTGGTGTAAATTGCTTTTCATATAAAATCCACCCCCAAAATTCTGAACCCTGACCTCCCCATCCCAGCCCACACCCAACCCCATCAACTTCCCTTCCAGGGCTTCTGGGCTACTTGCATCTTCCACAGGTTGCCTCAGACCTCAAGAGAAGACAATGGGAGCTAGCCTACCAGCACATTCTGAAGTCCCATTCCACACCAGGCATCATTTCCGCTAATCCCTGCATGCCACTTTCCCACCTCCTTTTCCCTCTTTATTTTTTATGGTATGGGGCCTCTGAATCTTGACATGGCTTAGAGCTTCAGCATATCTTTATCTGGCCATAGCTGCCCACAGTTGAGGCAGGATGAGGGAGTTCTGCCAGTGTAACCCTAGTTGAGCCCTGGCTCAGCCAGGGCAGCCCAAGATCCACCTGGTCCAAACTCACTCATCAGAGCAGATCTTTTGTTTGGGTTGTGCTAAACTGACCATCCCACTCAAGGATACCATCAACAAGGGGTGGGGGAGTGGGAGTGAATATTGAACTTACTATGATAAGTTCATTCTTCTCAGTGGAAGTTATCCTGCTTACATAGGGCATTCGAGGAAATAAGGCGAGGGAAAGTTCAACATTCCTCACCCATGTGTCCCAGTAGATGCTAAAATTAGATATACACACCCCCACACACCCTTATGTATAGGATAAAGATGTGAACAACAAACATGGATGCTGGCATCATGCCTAGTATGACCCTGTGGTAGTATAACAATAGCATGAACATATCTTCATTTATTTTGTTTAGGACCTCACATTTCACAGTCGTTGCTGGAAAATTCATTTTGATTCTGTAATTCTTTCTAGCTTACACAGAGCTCAAATCCTGACCTTTCTGTTTTTAGTTCTTAATTCTCCACCCCAATTTTTCTATATATTGTTGAAACAAAGAGATAACAACAATATATTCTATTTTCATTATAATTTGAGACAACCTGAGATCTTGCGTATATATTGTATGTAGCTGCAAGTAGGGATAAATCAATATGCCCATTTTGATTTCTTTCAGTTTTTCCTTTTTCCATATTTAAGCTCAGTTCACCACATTACTACATCAGATAGGATTATTATTTTTTAAAGTCTTAACAAAAATTCACTGGCATTTTAGTGAGCATATGCACTAAATAAAACTGCTTTTGCAAGCGGTTTTCCATAATAGAATGTAGTTTTGTATGTTGTCTTCACTAAAATATGTGTTTTTATGTACACTTTCTCCTAATATATACATTTCTTCATTGAAAAACTGCATTGTAAAATTCAGGATAGTTGAATTTTGGTGCATGCGTTATTTCAGAAAGTGTGAATTTGGTAAGTTTACATTAAAAAGAGAACCAAACCAAATTTCTCTCTCATCAAAATCAGAATCCAGTATTATTTTTGTTTGTTTGTTGCTTTCCCTGGCCTGACAACATTCATCTGCAGTGCACACAACTTTGTTTCTCAAGACTTAGTGACTAGTTTAATCGAAGTGGCATAAAAAGTTTGCACAGAGGAAACGATGTCCCCTAACTTACTAGGAAGATTGAAGAGCAGGGTGTAATTTGGGTAAAAAATGTGCTGCTTCTTTTAGCTGAATAAAGCCTATTGAAATATTGGTAGTGAAATCAGGGTTTCATCACATTAATCCAAGACAAGTGTGGAGGAATTCACTCGGAGGTAATTTGAACTGAAGCAGACTGCAAGCTTATTCAAAGCATACAGCACTAGAGAGTCAAGCAGAAAAACTGCACCTGACTCTGCCTTTCTACAAAATGGTGCAGGCCTTTATAGTTTTCAAGGAACAAAGACTTCAGGGATGAAACTCTAACATTTTGAGCATGTGTAATACACAGGAAATTTCTTTAGTTCAAAGCATTCTGATTATCTATAAATTGCTAGGACAAGTTGTTAGGGACTAGCAGGTCCTGTTAGGGAGTACTTGCTAAATACGGTTGTAACACTTTCAGGCCGGTTGTACTGTCATAAACAAGATACTTCAAGGACATGCAAGAAACTACAAAGACATTTTTGCTTAGCTAACTGTTCTATCAGTTGCTTTCCCACACCCTGCAGTTTTTGCACTCAGACACAGGCAGAAAGCATATTTTCGGATACCCAGAATCCTCTACAGCTTGGTTATTTTAATTCCACACAAGCTAATCCCTGTTGCCAAGAATTGTAGCTTTTGCATGGCAGTTTTTCCTCATTATTACTGTCATTTTCATTTGGTTTTACTGACCAGTTTTTCTAAGGCTGCTTTGTGCCACATTAGCAGCATAAACCAGCCTTTGCCATCCATTCACTATGAGTGTGTAGCTCCTTTGTGTCACTGCCATGGCAGGAACCCCGCCAAGCATATGTTGTGGTTCCAAATAGCAACTCTTGCCCCTTGACCTTGACACATTGGCCAGACGTTCTGAAGCATCTTAAAAAGCAAAATTAATAAAATCAAGTCTGAACATCATGTTAAATCATAGTCCTGGATTATGCCAGTTGTAAGTAAGCACTTTTTCATTTGTGTTTTTGGTGCTTTGATATGTGTAGGTTCCTTTGTTTTAATTACATACAACAGAACAAATTTTACTTGTTGTTTCCCTCCTGCCCCCCTCCCCCGGTGTTGTTTTGAAGGACTTTGAAGGAAACGGGATTATACAACCATCGCCACAAACTGGCTGGCTCTTTATCAGGAGGGATGAAAAGAAAGCTGTCAATATCTATTGCACTCCTTGGAGGGTCAAAAGTTGTGATTTTGGATGAACCGACTACTGGGGTCGATCCATGTTCAAGGAGAGGCATTTGGGAGATTATATCAAAAAACAGAAAAGGTAACGTGCAGAAAAGTTGGCATTCCAGCTGTTGAAAGCAATAGTTCCAAAAGTAGCCTTCACTCCTGTAAAATAATTTAGGGATCAGGGTGAGCTTGGATCATGGTTAAAACTCATGAATAGAGTGATAGGTAGTTTTATCATGAAAATATTATTCTTGTAAGATGCTGGAGGTCTGAAATTGGTATATCTGGTGGCCAGGCTCCAGCAATTTTCCTCCTGCATCAGTAAGACAACCTATACACTAAAGGAGTTGCAGGCTGAACTATGTTACCCAGAGGGTGCCCTTTAAGCACTACATGTCCTATCAGTTGTCTTGGCTCCTGCTGAGATAACCCAGGAAGCCAATGCAGTGCCATATGGCCCTAATAAAGCCTCAGCCAAGGACCTGCTCTTTAGTCTGAGCAACTCATCTTCTAGACAGCAGGTACTGTCACGTTGTGTCCATTTGCCAATGTCTGTCATGCTTCTTGTTGCCTATGAAACCTGACTGCAAGATACATATATATCTCCTGCCTTTTTATATGTTCTTTCCAGGCAGGACAATAATTTTGTCTACCCATCACTTGGATGAGGCGGAGGTCTTGAGTGACAGGATTGCGTTCTTGGAACATGGAGGGCTCAAGTGCTGTGGGTCCCCATTCTATCTCAAAGAAACTTTTGGCAGTGGATATCACCTGACCCTCACTAAAAAAAAGGTTTGGAATTGTTATACCAAACACTTGAATTTCTTACAGGTTATGACAATGTTTAACCATTTTCAATCCTGATGTAACACTAGATTAAAAAGGAAAGTGAAGAAATGGCATCTGATGAGCATGATATAGATACGTGTCCAGTGGTTACTATGAACCCATCAGTTTTAAGAATAGGTAATAGTAAAATCCAGAAGCCAATTGCGTGCCCTGGACGGGGTTGCATTCCACTGAAGGAGCAGGTACGAAGTCTGGGGGTGCTTCTTGTTTCAGCTGTCATTCGATCCCCAGGTAGTTTTAGTGATTAGAAGTGCCTTCTGTCAGCTGTAGTTGCTAAAATGACTATGACCATTCCTGGACCTGGAGAGTTTGGCCACAGTAGTTCAGGCATTGGTGATTTCAAGACTGGATTACAGCAATGCACTCTATGTGGGGCTTCCCTTGCACTTGACCTGGAAACTGCAGTTATGCTGCAGTCAGACTGCTGGCAAGAGTGAGACCCTGTCAGCATATAGCACCTCTGCTTAGGGATCTGTACTAGTTGCCAATTTGTTACTGGGCCACTTTCAAGGTGTTACTATTGGTATATAAAGCACTTAACAGCTTGGGATGAGTTTACTTGTGGGGCCGCCTTACCCTATATGTGTCTACTCAAGCACTTTGATCTGCAGCAGGCCCTGTTACAGGGGCTGCAAAATACTAGTTCTGCACTTGTAAGAAATGGTTTTTTCATTGTGGCAGCACCTACTCTTTAGAACTCCCTGCCTGCTGACATCAGACAGTCTCCTTTCTGTGCCTGCTCAAAATCTTTTTGTTTAGGGAAGCCTATTCAGACACATGTGTTTTAATCTTTTTAGTCTGTTGCTGTTTTAATTGTTTAAAAATGGCTCTGGATTCTAGTATCTTTGGTATTATTGAAGTGGCATGTCTGGAGAATCAAAATCTCACATGAGATTATTTTCTTGTGCTGTGTTTCTCTCACTCCTTCCCCTAGAGTCCAACCCTAAACCTGGCAGAAGAATGTGATACCTCTGCAGTGACGGCCATGATTCAGTCTCATCTTCCAGAAGCCTATCTCAGGGAAGATATTGGGGGAGAGCTTGTATATGTACTTCCCCCATTTAACAATAAAGTCTCTTCAGCCCACCAATCTCTTCTGAGAGGCCTGGACAGTGGCTTAAGTGACCTCAATATTGGCTGCTATGGGATTTCAGACAGCACTGTAGAAGAAGTGAGCATCTAACACTTTTTAATATCTAATGAGCTCTTAGTATTTTGTTTTATGACTGCTTTTTTGTTCTGATGTCTTATTGATTGCTGTTTTATTGCGAATTTATGAGCTTAAAGCCTTGTGGATAATCTGATGATAATTTTACTGAAAGGTGGGATACACATTAATTAGATAAATTTAATGAGAGTTAAAAAAGTGGAGCCAAGATGTTGAACAGTTTGCCATAATTTGCCCTTAATCGTATGAACATGCATTTTATTTATCAGTCCACCCATCCATCGATCCACTGATCCATCTACACAAAGGGAAAATTATACTAGGGATGCATAGGGACATTTACAGCAGTCACCAGGCTCTTCTTTCCAGACAGAGGGAGCCGAAGATGCTGCAAATGGACTCAATACCTGGCCAGTGGCAAAGGTGCCAGCCCCTCTGTGGATTGGTAGGGTCTTCTGACCCCTGACAGTGGGTTATGTTCTAGGCTCTTTCCTCCAGAGGAAGGAGGCAGAAGAAGCTGCGGATGGACTCGGGGAAGATGCCAAATCACAAATGCAGTCCTGTTGAACTGCACAGTTTTACTGTCGAAGCAAACAGTTTTAGTGGTGATTTAGTGCTACAGGTTTGCTTGAAATCAAGCCTTCATGAACAGATTGAATTCACAGAATGATCAGTTACAGAGACCCTCACCTGGCACTGTTCTCTTGCAACAGACGATGCACCAGATACATTGTCCCAACAACTCAATGCGATTTAAAGTCCTCCATTTCTTCCTTTTCTCTGTTCCTTTCCCTTTCCCTTTCCCTTTCCCTTTCCCTTTCCCTCCTCCTCCTCCTCCTCCTCCTCCTCCTCCTTCTTCTTCTTCTTCTTCTTCTTCTTCTTCAAAAACTGTAGTAGACAGTTTAGAGTAATTACCAATGACGTCAACAAAGCTTGTCAGAAGGAAAACAGAATTTTGAGGAACTGAAATCAAAGCATTTTCTTTTTGCCATTATGCAGGTGTTTCTCAATTTGACCAAAGACCTGGCAAAAGATGAACAAGGTGATGCGGAGTTGTCCCAAGAGGCAGCCAGTTGCTCTCTGGAGAATGATGACTTCTTCACGAACTCCAATAATTTCATGGAAAGAGATGGTATTTATCCATGATTAGGTCCCTGACAGATAAATATTTAGCTACATTGTCAAACTTGCATTGGCTAAGAGTCTCAAATAAGGAAGGGCTCCTAGTACCTAGGGCAGTGTAGAGTGAGGGAGGCTGCTCCCAGGGGGGTTAAAAGTATGAGGATTCCCAGGAGCACACCTTGGACCTCTTGCTCCCCACCAATGCACCTGTCAAATCATTTATCTCATTTCCTGCATAAAACATAGAACCTAAACATGGGGGGAAAGGTGTGTGTGAGGGGGAGGAGGTTATCTCAGTGGCAGAGTATCTGATTCACATGCAGAAGATGCCAGGTCCAAACCCAGCATCTCCATGTAGAACTTATGAAAGACACCTGTCTGAAACCCTGGAGAACTGCTGTTCGTCGTAGACAATACTGAGCTCGATCGCCCAATGCTTTGGCTTACCCTATGAAAATCTATGAAAGGGAGGAGGGTCAACAAAAAATAGTAGGAAATTTTGCCCCAGTATACAATTTTGTAGTTTTATTATTTATTATTTATTTATTTATCTATTTCAGTGGTTCCCAACCTTTATGAGTACGGGACCCCCTTTTTAAACTGTATCTGTTGATTGGAAAAAAATACACAATGAAGTGTTAAGTAATGTCATTTTTTATTCATCTCAACAACAAATATGATGATATTTATTATCTGCCCTTCACCAGAAAGTCCCAGGGCAGATTACAGAATATAAACAATGTATAACAAAATTTCAAGGATAGTCAACTTAGGTAACTAGGGGCTTCACGCACCAACCTCATACACATACATGTACACACACACACCCAAAACACACACACACAGGAGCTCCCAAAACACACCCATCCACACCCATACGCACAGGCGTGCTGGTGCGCATGCACACACACACACACACACACACACACACACACACACACACACTCACTCACTCACGTACCCACCCACCAGAACAGGTCCCTCTCCAAATGAATCTGCTCGGATAATTACTTCTGAAACCCACATTCTGAAGAAGAGTGAAACCAGGTCACATTCACACCATGCATTTATTCTGCTATTATTCCACTTTAAATACTCATGACTTGCCCCCCCAAAAGCCTGGGAAGTATACTTTATCAAGGGTGCTGAGAGTTGTTAGGAGGCTCCTGTTCTCCTCAGAGAGCTACAATTCCCTGAGTGGCTTAACGTTCCAACGGTTAGGAACCAATCAGCATGAAAGGAAGCATGTTACAGTACCTACTGAGAAGAGTCTTCTCAGCGGCTGACTCACCTCCTTTCACTCTGATTCACTCCAATCAGCAGGAAAAGGCAAGGAAGCAAGTTAGAAGACTCTTCTCAGTGGCTAACATATTCCCCTTTCATGCTAATTGGCTAGTAGGACACTGGAGACCTAGGGGCCCTTCCGGGACCCTGCTTCCAAAAAAGTAAAGGGCAAAGACATCCCCACCACCACCATGGAGGACTACACCCTTGTCAGGGAGTAAGTACCACCGAACAGAATGGGTGTTTGCTTCTGAGTGTACATGTATAAGATTGCACTGTTAGTCATCAGATGCAGGGCTATCCCTTGTATAAGATTCCAGGTGTGAACCCCGGCACCTCTGTTTTTGGGGATATAAATGGGCTCCGTATTGGGTTTCAGCCAGCACTGCATGGCCAAGATGTTGCCTTTGTGGGAAGCCGCAGCTGGGATCTGGGGCATGGCTGACACCGCCTGCCAGCTGACCAGCGTGGGGCGGTTGTTCCCCTGGCAGAAGTTCTCGCAGCAGTGGCTGGAGCCCGGGAAGCGGCTGGGTCCAGCAGGCACCATGGTGCAGCTGTACAACTTGCACCCGTTCGGCTCGCAGCAAGTGGTGCCTAGCAGGCAGGAGCTGGCACTCTTCTGCTGCGGGCGAGATGCGCTTCTGGTGGCTTGTGTCCTGGGCGCCTGCAAGGTGGAAGTCTTCGCCGTGGGCCACCCGGAGCTCTGCGAGCCGCTGGGCTCTTTTAATACTCTGGAATGGGTGGTGCGTATGGCGTATAGCGAGGTGGGTAAGTGCAAGCTAGCCAAGGTCCCAGAAGAGAGGATTTTATTTGTTTCATTTTTATTCCCCGCACTTCTTTTTCCTACACAGCTGCTCAAGGCTGCATGCAGGTCTCTCCTCCCTTCCCTCCCCCCCCCCAGCACATCAGTTTGTCCTCACAGTGATCCTGTGAGGTAGGATTGCCCAGTGAGCTTCATGGCTGAGCAGGGACTTGAACCAAGAGTTTTTATGGATCACTGGTTTCTTTCTGTAAGCGAGCTCGAATATGAATCCACCCACCCCACCTCCAGGGAGAAATCTGTCTCATGTGCTGAAATCCTGAACATGCGTGCTGAAAAGTGAACCCTCTAGTGTAGGAATGGAGAATCTGTAGCCCTCTAGATGTTGCTGGACTGCAACTCCCATCATGCCTGTCCATTGGCCACACTCGTTTGGGCTGATGGGAGTAGGAGTCCAACAATCTCCGGCTAGTAGGCGGGCAGGCTCTGTCCTCCCCGCCTCTGTTCTTGCGGGCGGCAGCAGTCTTGGCATTTCCTCTGCAGTCTGCACTCTTGTTCGCGACCCCCTTTTCATTGGTTTGCGGCCCCCAGGTTGGGAATCACTGATCTATTTGATTTATATCCCACCCTTTCTCCCAGTAAGAGCCCAGGGCGGCATAGTTTCCCAAAACGAGTGTACCCAAAAACTGGTGAGGAGGTTTATCAGGCTTCTGATATATAAGAACAAACAGTTTGACATAAACATGACTAACTACGCTGTAATGCAGGCCTGCACAACTCATGACACCCCCCCCCACACGCTGCCCACCAGCCTTATATCATGGCCTCCTAGGTCCTTGACCACCACCTTGTTTAGACAAGCAGCATAACCAGAGCTTGGAAAAGTTACTTTTTTGAACTACAACTCCCATCAGCCCCAGCCACCATGGCCACTGGATTGGGCTGATGGGAGTTGTAGTTCAAAAAAGTAACTTTTCCAAGCTCTGATTATAACCAAGAAGTTTATCAAGACGACTGGGTGGGTCACAGGCCCAGCCTTAAGCATGCTTATTGAGGAATAAATCCAACTGATTTTGCAAGGATTTTGCAAATAAATTCATTTTAAATAGAGTATCCAATAGGCCCTTTCATTCTGAGCAGTCACCTTTTTTGGGAGAGGGTGAGTTATATTTAACTTTTTGCTTCATTCTTAAACCTGGCAATTTGTGCCCCAATCAGCAACAGCTTGCAAGGACCAGGGGGCACCACACAAATAAAATCATATCTCTGAAGATGTAAGTTGCTTTAAGAAGTTTTTACTTGTGTATGGGAATGAAAAAACCAGCTTGAATTGTAGGCCTAGTTCTCAGGGAGGTGGTGCACCTCTGCCTAGACTGTATTACTTCAGTGCAAGTGGGAGCTCACATTACTGAATATTCCTGTAAAATAATAATAATAATAATAATAATAATAATAATAATAATAATAATAATAATAATAATAATAATAATAATAAAAAAATTGTCCACCCTTCACCAGTAGGTTCCAGGGCAGGTTACAAAATCTAAAATACAATATTAAAAAGAATGAAAACACATTTCAATCATAAGAATAGGGTGGGTTCTGGAAACATAATCTCAGGAGCCAAAGGACAGGGTAAAGAGATGTGTCTTTACCATTTGCCTATATATATTGTATATTAGATGTTGAGAAGAAGGCTTCTAGGCTAGATATAAAAATTAACCACTCATGTTAGCCCCCACGTGTAGTCTGAAGTGGTACAGCCCAGACAATTATCTCAGTGTAAAGAACCAGGCCTTAAATACCTTAGGCAGTTAAATATTATTACTGACTAGGTCAACTCTATTTTCTGTGGGCTAGTTCAGAGCAATAAAGCCTCCCAAGAGTGTCCAGGGCAGCAAATAATACAGATACTTCTGACCCCAGCAGGACAATGCTGAAATGCATGCACTGCTTTCCAGTGGTTAATCACATAAACATATTGGGTAAAAAATGGATACCTATTGGGTTAAAAAAAACTGTTTATCATGTTCACATGAATTATTGCTGTCCATGTAGTTGTGCCATATGAGACTTCCCCCCCCCCACATGACTGCATGTGAAAGGAGCTCCATGTAGCCAGTTTTAAGTACTGAACTGGCTCTGTGGCTACACAAAATGCGCACAGCAGGTATGGAAATTATGAAGAGGAGACATATGGAGCTTCGTGACAGTATTTCAGTCAGGCTTTTCAGAACAGAACTATACTTTCCATGTGCAAGTGTAGATAATCTAATGGGGACAGGGGCATGACATCTCAGATGAGCAGCATTTTTATTGTGGCAAATGTTGTGTATGTTCATCCTAGGAGACAATGTTCTCTTCTCCTTTTTAGGAGTCTCCTGTGAATCAGATAGGCAGAAATATCTTCTGTGAGAAGCTTCCATTACTGTTATCTTGTAGTTGCAGCTTGTGCTGTACAATTTTGAAGTATGGTATATTATTGGTATAATGCATAAATGTCAAACATTTTGCCTAGGAAAAGTAAAAATGCCTGCAGTTGTAAAGTCTCTATGTAGATTGGAATTTTATAGTTTGCTTGTTTCCCCCCCCTTCAACCTCTATTTTACAATGACCCTTCTTTTTCATTGGATCTATGGATATTAGCAGGTCCAATGAGTGCCGGAATACAACAGCCCAGATGTGCATTTAGGCTGCAACCACCAGTATTTTGTTTTGAGTGGCCACTGAGTGACTTGGGAGGAAGCACATCATTTTTGGATTGAGATACCTCCTCGGGCCAAGGAAAGGGAATTAAGCAGTATTAAACTTTCCTTCTCTTTCCTGGGTTTAGGCACCTAGTTAACCTCCAGGGGAATCTTCCTTAACGGAACTACTTAAACTTTTACCTCCCCAGCTAATGTGCTTCCACTTTGTGCTGCCTCTCCAGATAACTTTGTGACTGCCATTTTTCGTGCGATTAGGGACCAAAGATAGTGGTAGAGCACATGCTTTGCAGGCAGAAGGGCTAAAGGTTCAATCCCTGCCATCTCTATTGAAAAGGATCTCCTGTTAAAATCTTCCGTCGCAGGTGATGTGAATACTGGAGATCCTGGAGAGCCGCTGCTTGTCTAAGTAGACAATCCCAGACTAGATGGGAAAACAGTGTTGTTTTTGTAGAAAGCACCTTCCTGGCATGTCTCTGTTGCCTGGCGCTCCTCTGGCATCATTCCTGGGAACAGGTGGGGCAGCACCTCTGTTGTGATCCTGTTGGGTCAATTGGCACATGCTGCATCACCTTTCCTCAATTTGTGACTTTCTTCCAGCCTTAGATATGGGCCTGGGACCAGCCTCATACACATGGAGAGGGCTGAGCACAGGGTTGGCACAGTTGGGAGCTCTGGGGGAGCAGTGTTAGTGTGGTCATGGCACATGATGGCACATTGTTTATTTAGAAGTATTTAGCTTCTGCTTTTCACCAGAAAAAAAATCCCCAATTCATTTAAACATTGTTTAATTCTTTGTTGCTGTCTCATTCCTCTCACTTCAACTAGGGCTGCTACCGGGAGGAAGGGTGAGATATAAATCTAGTTAATAACAATAACAACCACACCAGGAGGGTGTCAAACACACAGAGTGTGTTTGTCCCAATCTTCATCCATGAACTCAGGATAGTGTACGTGTGCCCCTTCCTGTATCTGAACAGCAGCTGTGTGAAGTAGATTAGGCAGAGAGATCGTGACTGGATCAAGGTCATCCAGTAAGCTTTGTGGTAGGACAGGAATCTGAACTCATGTACCCATCCACCCCAGTCTAAATCCAATAATCTGGCCAATACGCCACATTACAGAAGTAAGTCCAGACTATTTGGAGCTCAGAAGCCTGTAGGAAGCCAAAGTCAGCACAGCAGCAGGAATTGCTGCAAAGCCATAATGAGGGTTCTCACACCTGCTGTACTGTCTGACATGGGGCTGTCTGCATTGGTCCTTTCATACCCTCCTAGTGTAGTATTTTAACACAAAACCACTAGTATGGGAAGCTGCATGTGGCAAATGTAGTGTGAGTTATCCACATGTTAGTGGAACTCTTTGCCCTGTGCGGAGTCCACCATCTGTGTTAAGTGCAGCCCATAATTCCATACATCTGCCATGAGGTTTCCATGTGTTCCACAAGTGTTAGAGGGCCAAATGAGTGCACTTGAGGCTCATTAAAACAAAAAAGTTTAGAGCAAGGGTTTCCAAACTCTGGTCCTTGAGCATCATTTAGGCGCTCTGCAGGATGTCTTTAAAAATACAATTAAAAATCATACAGCATCTAGCACAGTGCATTGCAGTTGCTACAAACAGGCAGAAAAATAATCAAGTGATCTGCCAAGACCCTCAGCAATTTTCAAGTGCTTTGTGTGTGTATGTGTGTGTGGGGGGGAATGTTTGGAAATCACTGCTTTAGAGGATATACTCATGCTCTTGGCCAGTCAAATATCTTATGGATCTCTCCTAGGAGGGAAGCACTTGTGCAACAGCTACCAGCTGCCAGGATTGTTGAGGATTTGGGTCTTCATTTGTAAAACAAACTCACATGTTCTGGTGGGATAAATACGGTGAATGCAAGTATGAGGAGGGAACAAAACTCAGTGCTTATGTATCATAATATCTCATTTCTCCCTTTTTTATCAATAGACCAAGCACTGGTGAGAAATAGGAAGCCAAAAAGCTTTCCTCTCTTGCTGAGGAGGTCCACAGCCTTGTTCATTAAGAGGTTCCACCATACCCGGCGCAATGTGAAAGGTTTTATTGCTCAGGTTATCCTCCCTGTTCTCTTTGTGACTGCTGCCATGGGCCTTGGCACCCTGAGGACTAAGGTGGCAGAATACCCGGCGCTCCACCTCTCCCAGTCTCTGTATGGTTCCTCCAGCCAGGCAGACTTCTTTGGGTGAATATCCCTTTTATATTTTTAAGCTAGCATTACAGATCTGGTGTAAGGACCAACGTTTGTTGTATGGTCAAGCTTCTAGAAATCCTATTGTGAGGCAAATCACAAACTCATCATGAGATGGAGTAAGAGGCCGAGTCAGCAATATGCAAGAGAAGCGCAGCTGCTGGCTGGTCAGTAGGGTTTTGCGTGCTGGCGCCCTTCAGCAGCCACACAGAGCTGTGTTGGCCAGTCAGCAGCCAAACACTTTCATGGTACTGACTCAGTTTCCCACTTCCTCTCACCTATTGCTAAGGAGCAATTCCCTTGCTTGTTACTCAGATGTGGCAGCCAAGTGTTGCCTTTTGACTCATGTCTTATTAAATACACTGTGGCTGCTTTAAAGGTAAAAAGAGTCTCCAGGTCTGTCAACCGGTGTGTTTGTGTGTGTGGTGTTACTTCAGCAATTTCATTAGGAATACTAAGGAATTATGTCCAAGTGTTTCTACACACCAGAGAGACTGCCAAATTCCACAGGACTGAAGCCACAAAACAAACACTTATGCAGAGCATCACAATTACTTTAAACATTTCCTCTCAGCAGCTCTGTTTAGTAAACTTTCAATTGCTACTTTGTATTCTTCTGTGTTTCTACAGTTTTGGCATAGGTCCTCTTGATAGGAAAATTGTTATCACTATGCATGCACTTTCCTCCGCGCCCCCAATACATTTCTGTATCAACACAACCATTGTGCTGAACTGCCAGACTGCTTTTTCAATTCCAGCTGAATTGAATTCTAAACAGTAGTTTGTGGATTCACCTTCAGGAACTGTTTATAGAGAAACACTTCAGAATGACTTCAGTGTACTGTGTACAAACTTTTTGGAGTGCTCCCTATGACAGAAATGTCCCTTACTGAAATGGTCTTATGAAATAGAAGTTGATAGTTCTCATTTAAAACCGCATTTATGAGTGATACAGTGAAATTTTTTTAGAGCAATAGTTGAAGAATTGCTCCCTAACTGCTTTTAGGATCACAGCCTAAAATTTTATTTGGCAAAGCATTTGCTTTTTATTTGTATCACTGTGAACATAGCAAACAAGTGGTCCTATTCCTGTGCTAAAACTTCACATCTATTCCATGTTTGCTGCACTGGGATATAAAATAGTGTTTGACTCTCACTATGCTTATTTTATTCAGCTTATATGTGACTATTCTGTCTCTTATGAAAGTACACTTAACTTTTTTTTTGTACTTTTTTAAAACCCTAGAAATTATAATGAAACCACCGATGGTTTGGTTGCTTCAATGCTTGCTTTCCCTGGAGTAGATAGCACATGCCTGAATAGAAGTAATTTGTAAGTAGTTATTTTCTTCTTTTAAATTCCTAATCTGTGAAGGGAAATTATCAAGAATGTAGAGTCATCCCGCATTAGGGACATCCTTTGATCATCTGCCAAGCTATGATATTCAGGTATCACACTGAAACCAGTCTCCACTCCAACAACAGTCATATTGTTAAACAAGTCCATTTTTAAAATATCTTGCATTTACTAAGGCTGCTACTCAAAGCACACTCACTTGGAAAGTTTAGACCTGCAGCCCAATTCTATGCCTATTTAGCCAGAAGTAAGCCCACTTAATTCAAATTATTTTTGGCAGTCTGGAGTTATGCATGTTTATCTGGAAGTAAGGCCTTTTGCATTTAATGGGACTCACTCTGAAGAAAATCCTTTCCCAACCAGTGTGCCTCCAGATGTTGTTGGACCACAATTCCCATCTTTCCTGACCATTGGCAATGCTGGCTGAGGCTGATGGGAGTTGTGGTCCAACAACATCTGGAGGCACACTGGTTGGGAAAGGCTGGATTAGAACCTTAAATGTCAGGTCTCTTTGAGCTCAAGGGGGCTTACTCCCAGGTAAATGTGTATAGAAATGTAGCCTTAATTACACAAGCCTTATTCACACATTGGTGTTGCAAGCTGAAATGTGTAGGAGACTCTGCATCACAACAGTTGATCCA
Source organism: Rhineura floridana (assembly GCF_030035675.1). NCBI lineage: Eukaryota > Metazoa > Chordata > Lepidosauria > Squamata > Rhineuridae > Rhineura > Rhineura floridana. The sequence goes on along the minus strand of NC_084481.1, from coordinate 9,360,112 downwards.
CATGTCTCACCCAAACTGTGTGTGTGGGAGAGCATGATGGGTTTTCACTTAGAAAGCTTTGCAGTAGCTTCTGATTATTCCTGAACTGATTTAGCAAAATTCTATTACTTGGGGATGTATTTGTGCAGACTGTACATGAGTAAGCAAGTATGACAATTAACGCTTCACCTGTGCAGTGCCTCACACATGGCACTCCCTTCTGCTTTCAAGATAATTTTGTAGTTTTAATGTTAATTTCTAAAGTTTCTTACTAAGGAATTTAAAGCAAGCCTCATTAGACCTTTGCAATTCTATCACAATTCTACAACTAAAAAGAGATTGGTGGAGCAATAGGCAGAACATTAAGAACAAGGCAAGGCTGAGTGAACGTAGGTCCCCTTAAAGCAAGTGGGATTTGTTGGGGGTTCTCAGGAAAATCAATAAATAAAGGTGATCTTCAGCCAAGCGCCATACATTATGTAGGATTTTGCCACCATATTACTATGTGTCATCTGTATACCTGCCAACAGGAAATGTTAGTGTTAAATCTTACTTTCAGAGAATGTTTCAAGGAAGATGTGCCTGGTGACTGGCTGTTCAGTGGGAACCAGAGTGCTCAGTATTCTGTCTGCAACTGCACAGACAACAGACAGGTAACGTTAAATTAGAACTCAAAGAGAAGAGATAAATATGAAATAAACATCAGGGACTTTCTGTTCTTATGAACTTGTTCCATGAGGGAATGGCTGGCTGCAGGGGTTGCAAATTTGAACATGGGATGCATACTAATGAGTTGCATGTTCAAGTCCACCTTGGGTAAACTGGTGCCAAGACTTACTGTTTTCTATCTGTCTCTGTCTGTGGAATTGAAAATAGGCTTGCGTTTTCAGCTTTGTACAGCCGTTTACGGTATGAACAGATATTTCTCTTTATATTGCAGCCTTCCTCAGGCCCAGCTAGCAGAGTGGAGGGCACCAGGATGGGAAAGGCTGTACTAGCATCAAAGGAGCCCTTCTTCTGAATGCTGTACAGTCACAGGGCTGCTTCACCAACAAGCCAGCTAAGCCCAGGGTTCAAGGAGTTAAACTGCTTTGCAGTCCAATTTTATGCATCTGTATTCAGAAATGAATTCCGTTAAGTTCAGTGGAAATTATTTCAAAATAACTGCATGGGATTTACAGCCTCAAGTTGCAGTCCTATGCACAAATAGGATGCTTAAATCCCATTGAAGTCAAGTATTGCAGCCTTGCAGCCTGACCCGACGGGTTTCAGTGAGAATTGCTCCAAAGTAAAAATGCATAAGATTGTGATCTCAGTCTTATTGAAAGCTCTGTTGTACATAAAGGACATTAAGGACATAAGAAGAGCCTGCTGGATCAGGCCAGTGGCCCATCTAGTCCAGCATCCTGTTCTCACAGTGGCCAACCAGGTGCCTGGGGGAAGCCCGCAAGCAGGACCCGAGTGCAAGAACACTCTTCCCTCCTGAGGCTTCCGACAGCTGGTTTTCAGAAGCATGCTGCCTCTGACTAGGGTGGCAGAGCACAGCCATCATGGCTAGTAGCCATCGATAGCCCTGTCCTCCACGAATTTGTCTAATCTTCTTTTAAAGCCATCCAAGCTGGTAGCCATTACTGCATCTTGTGGGAGCAAATTCCATAGTTTAACTATGCGCTGAGTAAAGAAGTACTTCCTTTTGTCTGTCCTGGATCTTCCAACATTCAGCTTCTTTGAATGTCCATGAGTTCTAGTATTATGAGAGAGGGAGAAGAACTTTTCTCTATCTACTTTTTCAATGCCATGCATAATTTTATACCCGCCTTTTCTCTAAACTAAAAAGCCCCAAATGCTGCAACCTTTCCTCGTAAGGGAGTCGCTCCATCCCCTCTTCTGAACCTTTTCCAACTCTATAATATCCTTTTTGAGATGAGGCGACCAGAACTGTACACAAAATGCGGCCGCACCATAGATTTATACAACGGCATTATGATATCGGCTGTTTTATTTTCAATACCTTTCCTAATTATCGCTAGCATGGAATTTGCCTTTTTCACAGCTGCTGCACACTGGGTCGACATTTTCATCGTGCTATCCACTACACCCCTGAGGTCTCTCTCCTGGTCGGTCACCGCCATTTCAGACCCCATGAGTGTATATGCGAAATTCAGATTTTTTGCTCCAATATGCACGATTTTACACTTGTTTTACACATTGAGCAAAGCAGGTCTGTAATACCCATGCCATAGAAAGGAAATGGAAATAAATAAGTGAATTGCATTTGCCAGTGAAGATTTTGTAAGCTGAGCATTGGACTCAGGTGCCTTCAAGACTGGTCTCCATCCAAAAGATAACAGGTAAAGCCTGACTTCCAACAGATCATCTTCAGAGGCCAATTCTCTAAGTGCTCCTCTTAGATTTAGTATTACACATGACATTATGGGAGCTATATAGTTATCATAGGTGGGAATTGATCTCACCCTTCCTCCCAACATTCTCAAACATCTTGTCTACCCCTGTATATGCTTAAATCCCATTGTGTGCAGAATTTTGTACATGCAATTACTGTACACAATTTTTGGAACTGGGGGGAGGGACAGATTTCAACTGTTTCTCTCCCTGCCATGGTTGTGACAAAAAAAACAAAAACTTCTTGGAAGTTCCTATTCACATTTCAAGGGAAGCTCCCATTAGTGCAATGGGTTTTTGTTGACACCATGCAGGGCTAACCCAAGACATTTTGCTGCCTGAGGCACAAGACATGATGGTGCTCCCCTACTATTTCATATTCAGAAGGTGACTGGGCTGGCCGCTGAACCTTGGTACAACAGTGGTAATATGAGCAATGTTCTCCATCCTATCAGAAGGCAGCAGGCTAACTTAGGAGGTCCAGAGTTGGTCATGTGACACACACACACACACACACACCTCCTTCCTCCAGCATCTTGCCACCACTCCCAACATCTGCTGCCTCAGATAGCTGCCTCATTCTGCCTATTGGTAGGCCTGGCCCTGGGACCATGGCAGGGAAAGAAAGAAGTAAACTTCCCCACCCCACCCCTACAGCTTGGAGCTGTCTTAGGCTTCCCCTTGGCTGCCATGTACACAACAAAACATGCACTTTAATTGCATTTACACAGTTAACTTCACTTCCGGTTTGGCCCTTACTGCTCATGTGTACCTTTGTGTCACTAAGTGAAAGTGAGAGTGCAAAGGAGTAAGAGAAGTGAATTATGTACTCCAAAGAGGTTGCACTTCCTGTGATTAGTGTTATGGATACGCAGGGTAACTCAGTGGTCAGTGTGTATTTACCTAAGAAGCAGGCTTTTACCCTGCATTTAAATCACTGAGACTTAAGACTTGGTAAAATAAGAAAAAGCTACTTTGTTAACAGACATACACAGTAGATAGGAAAGGCATACCTAGTTCTAACTAACTAAGTTGGAGGTGTACTGCCCAGTCTTGGGTATTGCCCTCATGGCTCAGGAGAGAGAACAAAGACTGAGATGTCTCCTCTCTCCTTGGACAGTCGAAGTAAAAGAAAACAAAGGATGGACGGGCAGGTCAGCTTCCCTGAGCATATCAGTTTACAACAGAAGGAAGTTAGGTATTGCGCACCGGTAAAGGTAGACAAGCCTAGCCGTCTGGAGGACCCTAACTCTATCTTCCTTCTGGAGTACAAACAAAAGAACCCAAACAGGAGTTGCTCTTGCCCCACTTCCACCAATTAGGAAGGTGCTATATAAACAGAGCTTCTTGTGGGTCCTCAACCCAGGATTAACAGGTGCTATAGAAATTCTGTGGTGCACATATAGTTTGATTTTAAGGACTGTTCGGTTCCTTAATGTTAATTGTCGTCACACTTGAATCAGCATAGAAGAAAAGCATGTGTTTAGCTGAAAACAAATAGACTAAATGTGCACGTTTTATGTATCCATTTTTAAATAGATAAATAAATTTAATTAAAATACTTTTCTTGTTTTAATATTATCTAAATGTTATGATGCCTGCTATGAATGATAAGTGGTCTAGGGGCAATAATGTGAGTTGTGCATCTATATGATTTATTTGCTAAACCTAACCACCTACTTTTTAGGTATAAAAAGCAATTCTCTTTTCTTCGTAGACTTGTCCAAAACCTAACTTTACTCCACCTCACAAAAGGACTTTCTTCTCCCGGACATTGTATAACCTCACTGGGCATGACGTAGAGACTTACCTTCTAGTTACTGCCAAAGACTTTGTGCAGAAGAGGTACCGCATTCATCCTATTACCCCCTCATTATTTCTTTAGCATTTGATTCTCTTTTAACAAATACTTTTTACAATACTATCTTCAGTTGTCAGGTCATTAAAATTACTGTAAAAGTTTACTGTGTATTAAAACGGTAGAGGTTAGATGTGTCTGAATAGTGTTCCTAGTAGTTATGGCAGAGGTGGGCAATGTCGTGCCTTCCAGATGTTTTGGACTTACAACTACCATCAGCCCCAGCCATCTTAACCAATGTGTAGAGATTATGATGATGAGAGTTGTAGTCCATATCATCTGGGAAACACCCCACTGCTTATCCCTGTGATACGAACTGGCTTCTTTATATGGCATATGACGTTCTCTCTGTAGTGCCCTATTCTTCTGATGCTACAAACCTGACATGTCCAGACACGGCAAAAAAAAAAGGGTGGGTGAGTGGGAGGAAACACAGCCAGTGGATTTCATTAAGTTCCTGGCAAGCTAGAATGGATGGCTGACATACCACATATGGTCCAAAGGGATCGGGCCTGCGCTAGAATAATGTAGGAATTCAAATATCCCTACTGTAAAAAGTAGCAAACATTTTTCAAAGTTCAGAAATAGCAAATTGTTCAGCCAAGAATATTTTTTTAAAAAATAGGAAAAGTGCATAAAGCATTTAAATTTCATTATCTGATTTATTGTGGCATTTGCAGATACTTGGTTTTATAAAGGTAAAATTAGAAATGTTGTGGCTCTGCTTCATTGTGTGTTAGACTGTTAAATCCTGAAAATGTTAAAAAAAATGCTAACAACCATTTGCAATTCCCATTCTTTGTCAAGCTTTTAATGTGCTGGCTTAGCTGTTGGTATTTCCTTGATATAAGTACTTATGCACCATTGCGGTACATTATATGACTGGACTGCTAAGCCTCATAGTTCTACCCACCTCCAAGGAATGAGTCAATTATATCACGTCTAGTATGTGTAGCTCATGACTGTACTGTATTTCCTAAGACGTTTTATTTTTCCCATATAGGTATGGTGGTTGGAGTTTTGGGCTGCCTTTGACTAGTGATCTACAGTTTGATATAAAGCCAGTACCTGCTAACAGAACAATAACTAAGGTAAACTACTGTCATTAAAATAAGGAATGAAAATCTGTAAAAGTGGTTTATTATGTTTGAAATGTGTATATAAAAATAGCCTAGTTGAAACTGGCTAAAATAATTAAATAAAAACTTAGGACATTGCCATCACCCAAATAAAAGCAGTACAGAGTTTATGAAAGAGTATTAGGTTTAGGGCTCTCACATGTTACCTATTTGAGGTTTATAGCCAAAATGTTTTATCTGTGCTCCTTAAAACCATAATGTGTGCACACAACTTATATTATTATTTTTTATTTTTCACATTCATATGCTGCCCCAATGCATGAGGTTTTCTGGGTAGCTTACATATGGGTGCAAGTGCCATGAATTGGCTATGGTGGAAACATGTGTTTTGTTGTTGGGTAGGTCTGGTTTGCCCATAAAGCTAAACTATGGTTAACCATGGCTTAGTGTATGCATGAATGCATCGCAGCAGCGTAATTGTGGTTTATTTATTTTTTCAATTAATTTTTATTCAAATTTTCAAAACCAAAACAATACAAAAAGAAAAAACACAAATCAATACAATAAAAAAAGAAAAAAAAAGAATAAAAACTATTGACTTCCGATTTGTCGTAGTTCAGCTATAAGTCTATAATATATAACAAGCCTGTCTCTTAATAGATTATAAAATCACCTTCCTCCAGCGGTTATCTTAGTTGGTATCAAATCTCATTAACATCATATCATTTTATTCTTCCACAAAAAGTCAAAGGGAAGTTTCCAATCCTTGAGATATATGTCCATCAATTTTTTTCTAGATAAACATGTCAATTAATCCAACTCATCAAGTCTATTAAGTCCAGTAATTTCAAATCGCTCTTCTTCCATTATCAGTGTTGGTTCCATCTTCCATCTTTACGCACCCAATAATCTTGCTGTCATAGTCATATAATAAGAGTCTGATAGGAATTTCCTTTATCACAGATATTTCCTTGCCATCAATTCCGAACGTATCACTGAAAAATTGTTGCAAAGCCGCATCTCTGTTCCTCTTTTTTACAGAATACACTAGCACATCTCTTGAAGGTTTTTCCATTGACACAAAACAGGGATTAATTCTGTTAACTTTCTCCATTTCAAGTTCCATCAAATCCTTCCAATCCAGAAATTTTTTCGAACCGATGATATCTTTATCACCAATCTCTTCACCAATTCCTTCAGGGACAGCGCTGAGTTCCAAACAGTAATATTTGTCTCCAGGATCCATCACAGCCAGGAAATCCAATTGTTTTTCTAAGTCCATATTTAATCCAATCTCCATATTTTGAACCTTGCCTTTAATTTTTCTTTCATCCTTTTTTGGTTTTCCAGATCTATCTTTATTCTCCTTTCTCATAGAATCCTGGATTTCGTAATTGTGGTTTATTAGCTATGGTTCAAATGTAATGCTAAACTATGGTTACCTAAAGTTTATAAACCAACTACAATTCTTGATAAATGAGCAACCTTTAACCATACGTAATTGTGGTTTATTAGCTATGGTTAAAGGTTGCTCATTAATCAAGAATTGTAGTTGGTTTATAAACTTTAGGTAACCATAGTTTAGCATTACATTTGAACTTAGCATTACGTAGTCCTTAATTATGGAGCTCTCACCGCCCAAAAGCTACAATCACAAGCAAAGAGCAGCAAGAACTCCAAACCACTCTCAAGATTTGGCTGCTTTCACTGGTGCTATTCTGTGATATAATAAATCAAGGTTTAAATGACTGTCTACCAGATACCTCAGCTTTAACTATGGTTTATTAGCTATAGGTAATATTAACCATGGTTTATTGCTATGTATGGATCAAGCCATAATGTATGAAGCAGCTCACAGAAAGAAAATATCCCTGATTTTCTCAAAGCCATTACATTAGCATCCAAGAAACTAATAGCATTTGTGTAGTGCTTTCAAGTGTTCAAAGTGCTCCACATACATTATCTGCTTATAAACATTACAGCAACCTTCTAAGGTAGGTCAGTCAGATGCGGAATTACAGCTAAGATAGAATGACTCGCCTAAGGACACATAGAACAGGAATAGGGTTGCCAGATCTCCGGTTTTTGCCTGGAGACTCCGGATTTTGGGGGTCCTCTCTGGGTCTCCAGGTAAGTCACGTTAATCTCTGGACTCTCAGCTGTAATTTTTTTAAAAATAGTTTCTAGGTGGTCTGGTTCACGAGAGATACACTTAAATGTCAACTGCCCCCCCTCCACAATGTCTGTGAAATGATCTCTTAGCTGGCTGCTCTAATCCTGCCCTTTCAGGTTTGTAGCCAATAAGTGAAGTCAGGGTTGTGATTTGTTGACCTCCAGGCAGTGCCTAGACCCCATTGCAATGCCAGGTTGTTTTTTTCTGCTTATTTGAAAATCTCATAAGTTGAGTAAGTATATAGCTTTCAGTTTTTTTCTCTCTTGTGTGAAGGAGTCAAACAAGTCTAAATTTTCCTGGGCTGTTACAGAGGGCAGTGTTTTGAAAACCTTCCCAATATGAAGCTTTTCTGGGAATAAGGCTGCAATGCTAATCCTACATACCTGGAGTAAACCCCATTGAATTCAGTAGTTTTAAGTAGACATGGTTAGGATTGTGCTGTAAATTAATGGGATTTTTGAGTGAACATAGCAAAGAATTGTGTTTGTGTTGTAAATCTTTCTCTCCCCCTCCAGTTCTATTTTTTGAAGCGATTAGGCAGGGCATACATAAGTATCAGTTTTCATTATCTAGGAAACTAATACTGTTTTTTAAAAAAATGTTCTGCAGTGACCAACTGTTTGACAATAAACTATTTATATGGGGTGTATGTATTTTTACATCTCCAGTGAGTGTGTGCATATGGAGTATTTCCAACAACCCTGTAAGGTAGGACTGGTGATTGGAAACCAAGGCAGCTCATATATTCCGTTAAATTCCACTAACCATAAAAACAAGTGTAAACAGTTGCAAAACAGCTTAAAGTGGCATTATTCTGAATATTGGGTTGGGTGAATGAAGTTTCTTATCACTTGAGTTTGCAGTTCTCTGTACACTTCCCTGTTTGAGTAAGCCCCATTGAATACATTGGGATTTGCTTCTGAGTAAAGAAACATAGGATTGCACTATAAATATCTTTACAGGTTGTGCAAATAATAAACATATTTGATAGTCATGCTTATATACATATTTCTTCATACTGTGTCCCAATAAGTATTTGATTTCACACTATGGTTGTAGATTATTATTTCTTCTACATTTTAAGTGTGCCCTTCTTCCTTGGGGTGGTCATGGTTCCCTTCTGTGGTTTTCATCCTGAGGGGCAGATAGGCTGAGAGATGGTGCGTAGCACATGGTCACCCAGTACATTTTATAGCTCATTTCCATTTAAAAAAATAATTTAAATGATTTACATTTACAAAGTTTATGAAGTAAATCCACATAATACATTTAAAGCACATCCAACTCGCATTTAAAGCGCATAACTTCCCCTAAAGAATCCTGAGAAGTGTAATTTCCCCCTCACAGTTATAGTTCTCACTACCCTTAACAAACTACAGTTCCCATGATTCTGTGGTGGGATTCATGTCCTTCAAATGTGTATTCAATGTGCTTTAAATGAATGGTGTGGATCTGCCCTAGGTATGATGTGCATTCGTTAGGGAATTGAAAAGAACAATTGTAAAAGATACTTTTTTAAACAGGGGAAGGGTTGTAGCTCAGTGGTAGGACATATGCTTTGCATGGAAAGGTCCAAAATTCAATTTCTGGAAAAGACTATTGCCTGGAATCCAGGAGAGCCAATGCTAGTCCATGTCATCAGTATTGAGCTGGATGGTACGAAATGGCCTGAGTGAGTGTAAGGCAGATTCCTTTGTTCCTAAAAGTGGGAAGAGCCCCAAGGGCCAAAGTGACTCCAAAATTTATTTATGTATTTTATTTACAAGATTTATATACTGCTTTATTGTAAAAAATCTCAAAGCGGTTTACAGAAGGAATTAAAACAATACATTTTTTGGCAAAAACAGTTCAAGACAGATATTTAAAAACATTCAAAATAATAAAACCAACAATGAGTTAAAAAGAGATTAAAAACATAATAGCTTCTACGTGCCTGGATGGGCTTGCCTAAACAAAAACAATTTTAGCAGGTGCTGAAAAGAGTACAATGAAGGTGTCTGCCTAATATCAATAGGCAGGGAGTTCCAAAGCATAGGTGCTATCACATTAAAAGACTGATTTCTTACAAGAGCAGAACAAGTACTATGTGGAACCCATAACATGGAAAGCACACCTTGAACTTGGCCTGGTAGCAAATCAGCAACCAGTGCAGATTTCAGAGCAGAGATATTATGTACTAATAGAGTCTCACTCATGTCACTAGGGCCCGCCCCCGAAATCTAAGGTTTTGGGATGCTTCTGACCTGGCAACCCTAAATAGGAAAGACATGGGATTCAAACTTCCTAACTGTTAGAGCAGTATGACAATGGAACCAATTACCTATGGAGATGGTGGGCTCTCCAACACTGGAAGCATTCAAGAGGCACCTGGAGAGCCACCAGCTGGTAGGCTTTAACTTGGATTCCTGCATTGAGCAGGGGGTTAGACTCTATGGTCTTATAGGTCCTTTCAACTCTACCATTCTAAGATTGTATGGTGACTTTCAGTTGACTTCAGTGGGACTTATTGGACTTAAGCCACCATACTGCTGTTTAGCTAGCCAGCAGAGCAGAGCGGAAAGCTTCAGCTACAAAACTGTTGTAACATTGGGGGTTTGGACTGGAGAAGGTTACTGGAGCCACAAGTGCTACTGGAAACTCCCTTGATACTCAATGGCAAAGCTGCCAGGCACATATTTTGTTAGGGAAGCTACAGGTAAATGGCCCAAGAAGATTAGAAGATGGTTAGAGGAGATGACTAGTTCTGTGATCACCCCTTCAGCCAGATAGTGAGAAAGGGTAACAAGGGAGAAGAGACTGCAGTTTAAGAGAGAGACAAAGAAAGGTTGAGTTTTGGGAAGCTCTGTAAGCTAACAGCTTCAAGGGATGCAAGAGTGCCTCTCTCTGCTGTGGGACAGTGTACATACACAAATATTACAAAGTATCTTAAAACATCCTCAGTGACCTTCCAAAGAAAGCCAAGCCCAGGTATGCACTGTTTCTCTGGAACTTCCCACTGCTTAGAGAAGTGTGGGTGAGTGTAACAACATGTTGTTCATCCTTTGCAAGCTTCACAAGGCCGGGCCGACCATTAGGCAGAGTGAGGTGGCAACCTCAGGTGTTAGTTGCTTGGGTGGGTGGCTGCAGCAGTGCCCCCAGCCATTCCTCCTGAGCATATCTTCCCAGCCATTTCTCCTGACCCCCATGACAGTTCCCATGTTCCTGAGCCAATAGTTTGGCAGTGATGATGCTTTCTTGTTGCTGCCATGGACTGTCTGTCTTGATCATCGTGCCCCAGTTCATCACGGAGAGCACTGTTGGAGCAGCAGAAAGCCAGCCAGCTCAGGCCATGAACTGCAGCAGGCACTGTGCATGTATATGCATTTCACTGCTCATGTGATGCATACTGCACTACAGCATTTGCTTGAGGAAGTGGATATCAGGTTGAGTGGGCCACGGTATTGGCAAACAGAGTGTTCCATGCTCTCAGGTGTAAGGTAGCCCGCTGCCCTCAAATGTGCAGGATTTTTTCCCATTCTCAGCATTGGTAAGATTCACCTGCCAGTCACTGTTCATGCAATATCATCCTTCACCTCCAGACCGGCTCTACGATAGATAACCGGCCCTTAAGTATAAATTGTTGTTGTTGTTGTTTGATTTATATCAACGGAATGGAACTTTTTCATCCTTGAAATCTGCATGTTCTCCCATGTGTAGAGCCAAACCTCTTTAAAAATCAACAACATGAGAAGCTTTTTTGGCAGCATCATGGCACTTGTCGAAGAAACACTCTTCACAATGAATTTAGGAGAACTGTTGATTGGACAGATGTTTATTGTAATAAAAGAAAGTACTGATGGCCATGAGGAGAGAGTGCCCAGTGCCAGTTGCCTGACCACTAAAGGAAATCTCTCTGCCTGAGGCACGGCTACACACAGATATATAGGCATGGCATGTAATGCACTGAGATTACCATATAAGGAAGCAATGTTATACATTTAGATGGGGTCTCCATATATGGGTTAAGGTACAAGTCACAAGGCACAATCACGTTTCCGGCATATCCTGTTGACCCTGCTTCTTACCATAAAACTCTCCACTGTTGCAAATCTTTCTCTAACCACTTCTGCTTTCTGGGCACCTAGTCTTTCTCAGTCATGCAGTTTGCCTACTTCTTCTTTATAACTTAAGCAAATACAAGCCACTCCAAACATCATTATTATGAGATAAGCATTGATTATATGAAATTCAGGCATTTTCCATTGATCCCTAAGGAAGGTTGAGGCCAGACTTCCTCACACTGATATGTGTGTGTTTCTGGAAATTGCCCTCCACAACTGTACCTTGTTTGAGTTGGGGGGGGGAGTAGAAAAAGGGCTAATTAAAAGCAAAAATGAGTAAGTGTTCCCTGTTGTTCTTCTCTCAAACTTAAATATAGGTCTGGTATAATCCTGAAGGTTATCACAGCCTCCCAGCCTACCTTAACAGCTTGAATAACTTCATTCTCCGTGCTAACTTGCCAAAGGAAAACTCTTCTGGATACGGTAGGCGCGTAGCAGACCCTGGCAGCATCATTTGCCAATGCAGGTTGAGAGGCTTTGTTTTCAGCCCATTGCCTAATACATTGTGACATAGTAAAGCATAACAATTTTATTCATCCCCATTAAGAATATCGGCATAAAACTGCAAATGGCTTATCCAATTTTTAGACTTTTCAGGGCATCAATTACACTTTCCTTGTGTTCCTACTATGTGCTGCCGGAGACAAAACTAATTAGTAAGCATTGTCTTCACGGTCATATCCCATGATCAAGCAGGAATTATTTTCAGTATTTTCACTTAAAATGTATTCAAGCACTTGGAACTGGTAAATATCCTATGGATTTGTAACTCTAGATAGGTCAGGCTTATTGCAACCTAGTTGGAGACAGAATTGATGGAACTTTCTCCATGGCACCTTTCAGGCGACCAAAGCCATTTGTTGCTTTGACAAATAAATGACAGCTTAAGAACCATTGAAATGGCCAGATAAAAGTTGACTGTCATTTTAGCAATTTCAAATAGGTGGCAATCCTGCTTTTGAGGTTTGACTTAGGTTTTGTGTATTTAAAAAAAGCACATAAAGAGAGCTTTATACACTGTCTCTAAGCAAATCATAATGGCTTTCGATTTACGTATAGTGCGCTCCTTCGTCTTCCAAGCCTTGGAAAATATGTATTGAAATGGAAATTTTGACTTCTAGCCTAAACTGCAGTAAAGAGAAAATGGCTTTGCCGAGAAGGAGCATTACAAGCTTAGTCAAACTGTATTTTTGATAGGAGGGGGGAATGCTTTCTAGTTGTTTGTAGATCTTTGTTTTCATCCATGGACTGGGAGGCATGAATCACTGCACTTAAGGGAAAATTTTGGGTTGATGGGCTTTTGTTTTGCAATCAGCTGTGAACAACGTCTTGCTAATCTATCTTGTTTTAATATCATCCTTCTCATATTCTTATTACTACTCAATAATAGATGGGCAACCTATTTTAGAAAAGCTACCCAAGTGCAGAAAACAAAAAGGGTGCTTTTGCTAAAGGAACAAATGCCAGCCAGGACCCAGTGAGTAGGATGCACAAGCATTACCATTGATTTCAAAATATTTTATGTGATATCCTACCACCCCACCCTATTACATTTTTGGTGCAAAATTAGGCAACAAATTTTACATTTTTAAATTTTAATTTTTATGGCCCTCAGAATCTGCCACAACATAAGCATTCTAGCCTTAATTCTGGATTTTAATGAAAGTGTAATTTAAGCATGTAAGACCTGTTGACATCTGTAGAAAGGTAAAGTCACTGGAATTAGATTTGGGTGTTATTTTTTGTTTTCTGTTTTTGGAGGGGTTTTTTTGTGGTGCAACTCCCTGAGTGGTAATAACTTTTTGAGTTTTGGATTATTTACTTTTGTTTTTATTTCTGTTTATTTAAAAATTTGTACCCCGTCTTCACCTTCAAAAAGGAGTTGCTTAAAGAAGCTTACAAGTAAAAAAGCAAACATAAAGCAACAATAATCCAATAATCCAAAAGATAAATTGACAAAATTAAAAATAGCACCAACCCCCCCCCCCACAAAGGACAGCAACAGAGTCAAAAGCTTGGTGAAGAAGGAATGTTTTCAGCTGCTAATGGAACACAAATAAAAAGGAAGATAACCTTGGGGCAGGGAGTTTCACATACGAGATGCTGCCACATAAATGTATGAAGTACATATGGGCTTAAACCTGGGTCCCTTTAGCCTTAGCTGAAGTGAAGGTGCATGGCAGTCCATTTAGGTGCATAATAAATGGCTAATTATTATGTATTCAAATTTGAATTCCGTAAAATGTGAAAATGTCATTATTATGTTTTTATCCTACTTTTCCTCCAAGACGTTCAGGGCTATGTACAGGATTCTCTTTCTCCATTTAATTTTATCCTCGCTACCACCCTCAGAGATACCTTAGGTTACCCAATGAGCTTCATAGCTGAGTGGTGATTTCATTTGGGTCTCCCCATTCCTTGCCTGAAACTCATAACTACTACACCGCACTGCATGATTATTATTACTTAAAGGTTTTTGCTTTAAGAATGTAATTACATAAAACAGTACCATTAGCCCATCACCATGCTAGGTCTAGGAGCTGCATGTGGCTGTATCTCCTCTAATATAGGTCACAGCTTTTCCATGGTTGATCACTCTGCAGAATTATTTTTATGGATTATGTCAAAATGGAACTGATGGTTTTCCAGTGCTCTGCCTCCTTTCATCAGGTCAGTTTAATTCTATGCAAACAATGTGCAAAATGTTGCGAGTGGATGCCGGCAGCATAAGCTGCTAAGTGGTAAAGAATCTCCTCTTTCTGAGTGGAGTAGGAAGCCGCATAATGATGGCGTCCTTGTCCTGTGAAAAATCAGCCGGATCACCCATTCAGAACATCCATACCTTTGACATCTGTCCATTCTAGACCACACCTGGCTGGCTTATGCAATACTGTATTACTCTTCACCTGTTCCCATCTTTGCTTTCCCGTCTTCTGCCCATTCTTTGTGCCCAAATGCTCTGCTGTTCCAGTTCACCAAGTTCTGGCACCAACACACCCTTCTTTATCAACCTAACATCATCCCTATCCACTAGCTCTGTCCCTTTAGCTTTTGAAAGAGGCACAGCTAAGGTTGTTCTTATTTCTGTCTCTCAAAGAACAGCAAACTGCTCAAGTTTTTAGATGGCCTTAGATATTATCCTTGAATTCTGCTCTTCTCTTAGAAAGAGCAATTTTGTTGTTATGTGCCTTCATGTCAACTACGACTTATGGCGACCCTATGAATCAGCGACCTCCAAGAGCATCTGTCATGAATCACCCTGTTCAGATCTTGTAAGTTCAGGTCTGTGGCTTCCCGTATGGAATCAATCCATCTCTTGTTTGGTCTTCCTCTTTTTCTACTCCCTTCTGTTTTTCCCAGCATTATGGTCTTTTCTAGTGAATCATGTCTTCTCATTATGTATCCAAAGTATGATAACCTCAGTTTCATCATTTTAGCTTCTAGTGATAGGTCTGGTTTGTTCTAACACCCAATTATTTGTCTTTTTCTCAGTCCATGGTATCCGCAAAGCTCTCCTCCAACACCACATTTCAAATGAGTTGATTTTTCTCTTACCAACTTTCTTCACTGTCCAACTTTCACATCCATACACAGAGATCAGGAATACCATGGTCTGAATGATCCTGACTTTAGTGTTCAGTGATACATCTTTGCATTTGAGGACCTTTTCTAGTTCTCTTATAGCTGGCCTTCCAGTCCTAGCCTTCTTCTGATTTCTTGACTATTGTCTCCATTTTGGTTAATGACTGTGCCAAGGTATTGATATTCCTTGACAAGTTCAATCTGCTGATTGTCAGCTGTAAAGTTACATAAATCTTCTCCTGTCATTACTTTAGTCTTTTTGACGTTCAGCTGTAGTCTTGTTTTTGTGCTTTCCTCTTTAACTTTCATCAGCATTCGTTTCAAATCATTACTAGTTTCTGCTAATAGTCTGGTATTGTCTGCATACCTTAAATTATTGATATTTCTCCTTCCAATTTTCACACCTCCTTCATCTTGGTCCAGTCCCGCTTTCCGTATGATATGTTCTGCGTACAGATTAAACAGATAGGGTGATAAAATTCACCCCTGTCTCACACCCTTTCCGATGGGGAACCAATCGGTTTCTCCATATTCTGTCCTTACAGTAGCCTCTTGTCCAGAGTATAGGTTGCGCATCAGGACAATCAGATGCTGTGGCACCCCCATTTCTTTTAAAGCATTCCATAGTTTTTCATGATCTACACAGTCAAAGGCTTTGCTGTAGTCTATAAAGCACAGGGTGATTTTCTTCTGAAATTCCTTGGTCCGTTCCATTATCCAACGTATGTTTGTGATATGATCTCTGGTGCCTCTTCCCTTTCTAAATCCAGCTTAGACGTCTGACATTTCTCACTCAATATATGGTAAGAGCCTTTGTTGTAGAATCTTGAGCATTACTTTACTTGCATGGGATATTAAGGCAATAGTTCGATAATTACTGTATTCTCTTGGATCCCCTTTCTTTAGAATTGGGATGTATATTAAACGCTTCCAGTCTCTGGGCCATTGTTTTCTTTTTCATATTTATTCACAGATTTCTCTCAAAATTTGGACAGATTCAGTCTCAGTAGCTTGTAGCAACTCTATTGGTATGCCATCTATTCCTGGTGATTTGTTTCTTCCAAGTATTTTAAGAGCAGCTTTCACATCACATTCTAAAATTTCCGGTTCTTCATCATACGGTTCCTCCATGAATGAATCTGTCATCTTTGCATCTCTTTTATAGAGTTTTTCAGTGTATTGCTTCCATCTTCCTTTTATTTCATCTCGGTCATTCAGTGTGTTCCCCTGTTGATTATTCAACATCCCTACTCTTGGTTTAAATTTCCCTTTCATTTCTCTAATCGTTTGGAACAGGGCTCTTGTTCTTCCCTTTTTGTTGTCCTCTTCTATTTCTATACAATAACTATTGTAATAGTACACTTTGTCCCTACGTACTAGTCGCTGTATTATTGGATTTAGGGTTCTGACCATGTTTCTATCTCCTTTTGCTTTTGCTTTCCTTCTCTAACCATTTTAAGAGTTTCTTCAGTCATCCATTGAGGTCTTTCTCTCTTTTTAACGAGAGGTATTGTCTTTTTGTATTTTTCCCTGATAATGTCTCTGACTTCACTCCATGGTTCTTCTGGTTCTCTGTCAACTAAGTTTAAGGCCTCAAACCTGTTCCTTATTTGATCTTTATAATCTTCTGAGATGTTATTTAAATTGTATTTTGTCATTATGATTGCTTTGTTCTTCTTCTTTAGCTTTACTCTGATTTTCGATACGACCATTTCATGATCTGTACCGCAATCTGCTCCTGGTCTTGTTTTTGCAGAGAGTATGGAACTTCTCCATCTTCTGCTACCAATGATATAATCAACTGGATTCCTATATTGACCATTTGGTGATGTCCATGTGTTCAGTCATCTTTTCGGTTGTTCAAAAAAAGTGTTTGCAAGAAACAAATTATTGGCTTCACAGAATTCAATAAGTCTTTCTCCTGCTTCATTTCTTTCTCCTAAGCCCCATTTCCTCACAATTCCTAGTTCTTCTCTGTTCCCAACTTTTGCATTCCAGTTTGCCATGATTATCAGAACATCTTGTTTTGGTGTGTGATCAATTTCTTCCTGTACTTCTGCGTAAAATCTCTCCAAGTCCTCTTCTTTCCCATTGGAGTGTAGACTTGGATGATGGTTATGTTGATAGGTTGCCAGTTTAATCTTATTGATATCACTCGCTCAGACCTTGTGTTGTAGCTCCTAATTGCTTTTGCTACATCACTTCTCACTATTAAAGCAACTCCATTTCTTCTTAATTTCTCATTTCCTGCATGAAATATTTTGTAGTTGCCTGATTGAAAATGTCCCATTCCCACCCATTTTAATTTACTCACGCCAAGTATTGTAATGTTGATGCGTTCCATTTCTTGCTTGACAATCTCTACCTTTCCCTGGTTCATGCTTCTCACATTCCATGTTCCTATTGTGGGTGTGATACAACTCCGGACTCTCCTTTTGCATCTGTGCGCATCAGCCTCTGAGCTTCCTTTCGGCTTTGACCCAGCTGTGTCATTAGTCACAGCGCTGCTCATACTTGTCCTTTGTTCTTCCCCAGTAGCTCAGTGAGTGCCTTCTGACCTGGGGGTCTCATCTTCCAGCACTATCTCGTGTTGCATTTTGGATACTCTGTTCATAGGGTTTTCGTGGTAAGAGGTATTCAGAGATGGTTTACCATTGCCTTCCTCTGAGTTTGGATGCATCTTAGTCTGGTGTCTCAGCTTTGACCATCCCACCTTACTGGGAGTCTAGCCTCTTGGTCTAGACTCCTGACGGCATCGCTCTCAGCTTCTTCAACACTCTCAACCCCCCACACCATGTTAAGGTGTGTATCCTAGAGGGGGAGAAAGAGGAATATATATGGGATTACCAGTGGACTTGCATCCAGTCACTGATAAAATCTGCAGCTCCTCAAAGTCAAACTGCATGTGACTTTGGAAACCCATTACTAAAATTGGCTGTGCGGTGCCTGCATATTCTTATAAAGTGTGTGCTGAGGGTGGGGAGGGATGCAATTAAAAGACCAGTGTTGGTGGGTAGAAGAGGGGAACTAAACCCTGCACATGGTCAGCACCTTTCATTCTGTAACAGCTGCATCCTAGCTGCTTGCCCCCCCCACCCCAAGCAGGGCTCCAAAACCAATAGCTATCCCTGCCACAATTAAAAAGTGCTGGGTTATGCAGTAGTATCAGGGCAAAACGTGTGTTTGGGGGGGATCTTTCAGCTCCCTTCTCCTGCCCACTTGGGGTTTACTTTCAATTGCACCCCTGCTTTATATAGATTTGGAAGGACTCAAGTTAGGCCTCTCATCAGTCATTGCACCCGGTGGACCTTCAACTTTACCTGTGATATAGGATTACCAGGCCATTCATTGGGTAAATGATTATAGGAAATACTATAAAAATGCCTAATTGTCTGACTTGTCCAAGATGAAATACTGTGGTACCCAGATAATAAATGGCCTGCTGTTAACTTTCTTGCTCTTCAACTAGTACCTGCATTCACCAGTTAATTAAAGGAAACCTTAAAAGTGTTTTTTTCCCCTTTGTATAGGCATTTCTGTTGTTGCTCATCCTTATCCTGGTGGGGAGAGTCAAGAACAAGCCATGTAAGATATTGATTTATCATTTATTTCTGTGGAATTTAAACTGTAAATCAGGGGAGGGGAACACCAGACCTGGGGCCTCCCCCTGCTGCTCCTTGCCTTTCCCTTCTGCCATTACAATCAGGTTTGGGGGGAAAGCTACGCCTAATATTTTTTTGGGGGGGGCAGAGTGTGTGTCTTGGGTATGCCCACTACTAGAATATGGCCCCTGAAGGATTAGCCAAGAAGGAATATGACCCTTGGGTTGAAAATAACCCTGCTGTGTAAGATAAGTACCAGTTGTTGACTGACTCTTGTCTATTTTAGATCATAGGAACAACAGAGGAAGCTGCCTTTAACTGAGTCAGATCACTGGCCCACCTAGCTCAGTTTTGTCTACACTGACTGGCGGTGTCTCTCCAGGATTTCAGGCAGGGGTCTCCCCCAGCCCTACCTGGAGATGCCAGGGACCTTCTGCATACAAAGCAGATGCTCTAACACTGAGCTGCGGCCCTTCCCAACCTAAAGACCACACAGTCTGGATCAGATTGTATGCCAGTCAACCGGGAATGGAAATGAGTCAGTCACTGGCATAGAGAATAGTGAACTGCTAATACATTGCAGTAGGTGAGCATAAGCAGGTCCCTAGAGCTGAAAACCTTGCAGGGCATCCTGGGTCAGTTTGACCATAAAAACACAATGAGATAGTTGGAAGTTTGTGACATGAGGTGGGCAGTGATAGCTTGAGAGCAATATACCCATCAGACAAGTAAGACATGTCCCAGTCCTTCCACATAGTCTTGAGTCCAATATTCAATATCTCTTTCTCCTTCCCTCAGTGATTTCTCCTGCAGTGGTTCCAAAACATTTTTGCTAAGAAATTCCACTATAAAAAGTTTGCCCTTGTTCAGATCCTATACATGACATTTACTTTGACGTTTAGGAGCCTGAATGACCACAAAATTCTTCTCTCCCGTTCACACAAGGACTTCTGCTTGTGCAATGTAACTTTCCCCCACACACACTCCCCCAATCTGTTCTGGGGGTTCCTTATGCAAACGGGACAACTTTGTTAGATACAACACATTAACACGATGCCCAGGGAATGTCCAGAGCTGCCCAAGGGAGACCACCAATGTGCAGGGCTAGGGCCCTGTATGGCTGCCTTTGGGACGCTGGGGAGAAGACAGCATTTTGGGGAGGTCTTATGGGGGATCTGGAATGGAGTCTTAGATCCTCTGTTCCACTGAAGATATCAAGAGGAATAGCATTTGGAATAGAATTGTTCTTGTTATTTCAATATCTAGTTTTAATATCTTATATTGCATTTTATATTTTACATTGAATTCTGTATTTAATATTGTTTTATATTGTATTTTTGTTCTACATTGTGAGCTGCTTTGAGTATTTCTGTAACAGAAAAGCAGGATATAAATATTAAATCTAATCTAACGTAATCTAATGTTTTATGTATAAAAAGCAGCCACTGGGGGCTGCTGTCAAGAATAGAGGAAAACCAACGGTAGGGCTGTTTAACCTTTTTTCTTTCCTGCTATTTCCCCTTTCAAAAACATAGCTGTGCTAGAAATTTTGAGTAAGCAAATGCACCCCCACATGCATGCTCCTGAGTTTAGTCTTCATGGTCTGCTGAGCAGGGCTGTGGAGTCGGTATGCCAAACCTTCGACTCCGACTCCTCTATTTCTCTACTGTCCGACTCCGATTCTGACTCCGACTCCACCCAAAATTGCTTCCAACTCCACAGCCCTGGAAAAGGCTGTAAATGTCTTTTTAAATTGGAAGCTCTCATTCGCTGCCTGACTATGCGCTGATCTTGGCATCACAGCATTTGTCTTCATCTGGGTCCTGTGTCATACACTGACACACAAAATGTTTTCCATCTTGAGTTATGGTGAAATGCTCAACTACAGCTGACTTCATGGGAAGCTTCTTTGACATTTTGAATTTATATTTTAAAAAATTTGTCAGTCAAAATTTATTTTGAAGTCGGAGTCGGTACATTTTTACCGACTCCGACTCCACCCAAAATTGCTTCCAGCTCCGCGACTACGACTCCACAGCCCTGCTGCTGAGGAATCATAGGACCGGCCATCTTGTATAGTTTAGCCTGGAACCCTGTTTGTATTTAATTTAGAATAGCAGGCAGAACTCTCTAGGCCAGAGTCTAGGCCCTAATAGAGTCTAGGGCAGTGGTTCTTAACCTTTTGTGGATTGTGGACACCTGTGAGAAACTGATGAAAGCTATGGACAACCTCCCCAGAAAAATGCACATAAACATATTGTCCGGTTCAGAGCAGGAACCACGAGTCGGAGACGAGGTTGCAAGGAACTCTTGCTTTATTAACGTAACGGATACATCAAAGGCTGAGCGCCTCATAGAAAAGACCCTATGCTAACTCACTGCAAGTCCCTAACTACCCTCTAGACATGCTCTGCAACGTGTGATGAAAGTTGACTCACAGTGCGGCAGTCTTAAATAGGAGAGGTCTTGGAGCGTAACCTCTCACTCCTTCGCACACATGCCCTCTGCCCTGTCCACTTCTCCCTACGTCGTGAGCGAGGTGAAGGGGGGCGAGTCTCCACGGGCTCATCTGACAAAACAGGGTTCTCTTCTGCAGGCGGGGAAGCAGAGGGCTGGGAAGCGTTGGGTGTCTGTAGAATACTGCTTGGCACAGGAGGAGTTACTGCTCTTTCGGAATCCTCCCCTAACGGCTCCATGGGGGTGCTTGATGGCTGAGCGCTGTCCCATTGAGGGGCAGGGCCATCCGTGGGAACTGGCGGGGTGGCTAGTTCGCTCTCTTTCTCAAGGTCTGGGCTAGACTCAACAACAGCTGGATCATGTAGTTTTATTTGTAAGCGGCACTGAGTTCCAGTTTGGAAAAAGGGCGGGGTAAAAATAAAGTTTCAATCAATCCATGCCCGCTGACGGCTGAGGTGCCTGCAACTCATGCCTTCCCCCTCCTTGATCCTCAGGAGGGAGGCTGGGCTCAACACCCCTGGGCTCAACACATATAGACACAGAATTTTGAATGCAGTTTATTTTATTGCATTGGAAATTGATTTTTTGCACCTGGTGCACGGATCCCCTGAAGGCCATCCACGCACCCTCTACAGGTCCATGGACCACAGGTTAAGAACCTCTGCTCTAGGGCTAATAGCAGCCCTGCATACATTTCCTCCTTATGTGTCCGTGCATAACACAGGCTAAGAAGTCAAAGGCATGCAAAATAATTGATTTCCCCTGGAGCTGATATTGGTAAGATGGCCAGGTTGCATCTGGGACCGATTTAGGAGGGTTTTTCTGTGTCAGTTATAATCCCTATAACACATCACCTAAAACACAGGATGATTTACAGTGGACTCATAGGCCTAGCTCTCACTGAGATGGTAATTTTCCCCCCTCGGCTCTACCACTTCAGACCGCATATAGAAGCTCACATGATTTAAAGTTCCCTGATTCAAAATAAATAATAAATCCCTGCACATAGGAGACTAGGATGTTAGGCGAAAACTACACTAGAATCCTTGTCTTTTATTCTGTTTCCTATGTAGAGGGGTTTTTTAAAATGCAGGAACACTGCATCATGTGATTCCCCCACCTGAAATATGAAATGGTATAGGCTTACCACCTCAGTGAGAATTAGGCCATAGAAACGGGGAAGGAAACATTTAATCAGCAAGCACTACAGCATCAGCTGGCCCAGAACTGATGATCAGCTAGAACTGGAACCTCTCAACTCTCAAGTATCTTGTGCTAAGGTTACTCCTGCTGGCAACCTATGTATCTTTCTGTTCACAAGGCTCCTGTGTGGTCAATCCTGATACCCAGCAGAAAATGATCTCTGGGTCAAAACTCTATGAATGCAACCCCATGCAAACCCTATGACTAATATCTCTGATACTGTACATACAGGACCAACATCAGCATCTGGAATCTTGGGCAGCTCCTAGAGGTCCAGCATCCTAGCAGCCGCTGCTGTGGAGCCTCTCCTGGGACCCCCTTAAATATTTTTTGGGTGGGCGCATGCTGCATAGCACAATGATGCTAGATCCACTCACCCCTTTAATTTCCCACGATGCCCCCTAGGGATGATAGTTGGTCCTAAGCAGGCTATTTTGCGCCCTAGGCAAGGCTAACTACTTGCACCCCCCCCCAAATTGCTAACTTCAATTTTCAAAAACAGATGTCTTGTAGAAAAAATGAAAAGCACAAAACTTGAAACTGCTAAATTTATTTTAGTTGCATTTTTTCCAAGGGTTAAAAAAACTAATCCGTATAAAACTGTGCCCCTCAAAGGTCAGTACTGTGCCCCTCTGAGGTCTGTGCCTAGGCGGTTGCCTAGCTGACCTAATGATAGCACCGGCCCGGGTCCTAAGACACCACATCTCCTCTTGAGCAAATCTTTAGACGTGTTCAATTGGGTACTTAACAGGTCATCAACTTAACAAAGAAACTGGCTTGACCAGTTCACTAGATTCCATTACTACAAACTCCATCTCTACAGACACAGAATTACAGCCTTAGAGGGTACCCACAGACATCATCCAAACCAACCCCCCAATTCTATAGTAATAGTTTGGAGGCACTGTAGAAAATTAACGGGGTGGCTAGATGCAGCCATCCAGCACTGGCTATAGCACAGCTGCCGGAGCCAGGTGAGGTCACTGGACAGAAGAGGGCCCTTCAGACCTGGAGCTGGACTTGTCTGTGTATTTAACTGGACAATGCTTTTGTTTACCTTTCCTCCCCTCAGGCTCAGTAGTTTACTGGATATCATAGTCTCTATGTCCATCCTGATTGGCTACTCCATTACAACAGCCAGCTTTGTGCTTTATGTGGTGAAGGAACATCAAACCAAGGCAAAACAGCTGCAGCATATTTCAGGCATGGGTGTGACCAGCTATTGGGTGACCAACTTCATTTACGACCTTGTAAGTAGCTTACTCCTTACATATAGTTTGCAAAATGATGTATGATGAAGAGCTGTATGGAAATGCAACATGCCGATGTTGTGCTTCATACTTAAATCAGCACTGGGGAGGCGGGGGGAGGAAAGTCCGAAGACTAGCGTGCTAGCCCCAGCACCCCCTTTTGCCCTCCACGAACTGGAGGGATAGCTTTTGCAGCAAGGAGCCTGCAGTATTAGAACTCTCACTTTCCAGTTTCTAAATCATGCAGGGAGCCTACACAAGAAGAGCAGACTCTCTACAGCAAAACATAGGAACATAGGAAGCGGCCTTATACTGAGTCAGACCAATTGGTCCATTGAGCTCAGTGTTGTCTAAACTGACTGGCAGCGGCTGTCCAGGGTTTCAGATAGGATTCTCTCCCAGTCCTTTCTAGAGATGCCAGGGGTTAAACCTGGGACCTTCTGCATGCAAAATAGATGTTCTACCACTAAGCCACAGCCCTCCAAAAGTTATCTTCCAACTCGTGAGACAACGGGAAATCTGCAATGGCAGGGCAAATCAGTGTGTTTCTACTCTTCTTTCCTTCACTGTATGTGGAACATCTGAATCGGTATAATGATTATGATGATTCTCACCCCCAAGGACATTTAAAGATACTTAGAACTAGACTTATTACAGTATCATATATGCTAAGAAATGGAGTCTCTCTCTTTGTTTGGCTGCACTATATGTTTTTTTTTTTCAATAATTTTTATTCAGATTTTCATAAAACATACAAGACAAAATCATAAAACATTCAAAGACAAAAAACAAAATCAAAAATAGTTAAACAAAAAGAAAAAAAGAAAAGAAGAAAAAAAAAAATAAAATAAAAAATAAAGAGTAAAATATTGACTTCCCATTTGTCAAAGATCAAATCAGTTATAAGTCTATAATATATAGCAATCCTGTCTCTTAAGTCATATCATAAAATCACTTTCCTCCAGTAGTTATCTTACTTAATCATCAAATCTCATAAACATTACTTTATTCTTTCCACAAAAAGTCAAAGAGAGGTTTCAATTCTTTAAGAAATATATCTATCAATTTTTTTTTCCAGATAAGCATATCGATTAATCCATCTCATTACTAATTATGATAATCTTATTGTCATAACCATAGTCAAAATAAACATTTCAATTAATCCATCACATCAGAATCTGTTAGGTTCAGTAATTTCAGTAGCCATTGTTCTATTATCTCTATTAGTTCCATTTTCCATCTTCCATCTTCAGTAGTCTTGTTAAGTCCAGTAATTTCAATATCCAATCTTCCATTATCAGTATTCCATAATAATCTTGCTGTCAAAGCCATAGTCATATAATAAGAGTCTGATGGGAATTACCTCTATCCCAAATATTTTCTTGCCATCCATTCTGAATAAGTTGCTGAAATACTGCTGTAAAATCATATCTCTGTTCTTTTTTTCAAAATACACTGGGTCATCTCTTAAAAGTTTTTCCATTGTCACATGGCTGCAGTTAATTCCATAGATTTTCTCTATATTGGGCTCCATCACATCATTCCAGTCCAGAAGATAATCCATGCCATTGATAACTTTATCTCTAGAATCTTCATTAATTTCTTCAGAGATAACATTAAGTTCCAAACAATAGATTTTATTTCTAAAGTCCATAGACTCCAAATCTTGTTCCTGTTCCACGTTTGTTCCAATCTCCGGGATCTCCTCTCTCACAGGGACCCCTATTCCAGTCTCCAGGGTCTCCTCTCTCACAGGGACCCCTATTCCAATCTCCGGGGTCTCCTCTCTCACAGGGACCCCTTCCAGGGTCGCCTCTCTCACAGGGACCCTTATATCTTTAATCTCCTGCTTCATTTTACTCAATTCAATTTTCGTTATCTCAATCTCATTCATTATTCTCTGAAACATAGTTATTTCCAGATTCTCAGCCACTTTCTTAATTGCCATTTTAAAAGAAAAATATAGGAAAACCACTTCTTATTTCAGCAACAATTGGGTTAATACTCCAAACTTGGTGACATCACAGTATAAACAGAGCAGACAGCCTTATCTCTCCAATAGTTAAGTAAACAAAATGCAGTTCCCAGGATCGAAGCAATTAATGGCAATCGTCAAGAAACAGATTCGTCAAAATAAAATAGACCAAAAAGAGAGTAGTCTCAAAACAGTATAATATTTTTCAAAATAAAAATCTGGAATAGAAATCCCTCTTCTGTGTGTATCTTTAGAATGCAAATCCAGGACAGCTTTTTGCAACAAAAACAGAGATAAGCTATTAATTAGTGCGTAGCAGAGAGAAGTTACGGCTCCCCAGTGAGATGTCAAAAACCGATCAATCTGGCAAATCTCTTTTAAACAGCAACAATTTAAGTCAAGTAAAAGAAAAATATAGAAAGAAGGGTGCTTGCCTGTTAGTGCGTTCTCTCTTAGAAGATAAGATGAACTTTCGCTTTAACAGATAGAGCTTGCTGTTGAAAATCCGTCCCACCTTCGTCGGCTGGACCTCGTCCCATAAATTAATGAGATCTGGTCGTCCCAACAAAAATAGGCTTTGAGGTTAATCTCTTCGTTTCTCCCTACCCGGGAGAAGTTTAATCAGTCAAAAAAAAAAGAAAAAACTGACTGATATATCTGAATAAGCTTCTTTTGAGGCAGGAGCCCGTCTCAAAAGCAGGCACAGGCTAAGTCACCCTTCCCGGAAGTCGTTTGGCTGCACTATATGCATAAAGCTCAGTACATTTATAAAAGATCAGTGTGCTGTTAAGGTCAGGACTTCAATTTATTTTCAACTTCTAGGCAGAAAAAAATGCCTTTAGGTTAAATTGCAAAGAGGCAAAGGCAAAAAGGCAGGTCTAAAAGTCATCCAGTGGTATGTATTTTGTTATGAACTGTGAGTAATGACTGCTTATGTAAGGGCTATTGCCTGTGACCTTGCCTTCTAAACGCCATCATAGCTAGGCAGAAAAGTTTCGCAAAAATACGCTGAACCATATTTTCCCAAGGAACAGTTTTCTTTTGTAATTACTAAATCATTTTTAAACAAATATTTTGAAAGCTGTCCCTCTTTTCGTGGGCTTGGGTTATTTTTTCCATAGTTACTAGACGTCAGAACATAAATATTTGTATTAAGAATTAGAAACATTTCACAGATTCACAAAACATTGCATTAGCCTCTTCAGGAACAAAAAATATTTTGGGATGCAGCAGAATGAAAATATAACCAGGACAGAATTGATGGAACCAATTTCCAACAGACGTGTTGGAATATGCTGTAAAATGTTATAAAAGTTACAAAAGTGAGGGGTGCATTATTAGAAGTAAATCATGGGATATTTACCCAGATTATAATACAACTTATCCATGGTTCCGTGAAAACGTGTCCAAAGTAAATAATAGTAATAATAAATCCATTATATGCTGGCCTAATTCCTACTCCTACCTGCTAAATTACTCCACCCCCTCCCAATAACTAGGAGGTGTCAAATCGTTTTCTAGCCCCAGCTTTTGACAACTAAAGGATCTACTTGTCAATGGCATGCTGAAAAGTTTTTTTTTTACATACTTTCTATTCCCCCACCAGGATTTATTATGCTGGTTCCTCTCAGTCCGTTTTGCACAGCTTGCAAGAGAAGCTATTTCTAATAGTGCATGCTAGTGCTGAAGGGCTGCATGATTCATAAAAGAGCTCTAATAAAACTCCAGGAAATCCCAGAGATACCTAGTTGCCCAGCATGTAGGGTCATGGGTGCCTACCCTAACACATTGGGGAGGGGGAGAGAAGGGGGGCATGAGAACATTTATGTGGGCTGTGGCTTCATTCTGTCCTTACAACACAACCATTTTATGCCAAATTATTAAATAGAACTATGTTGTTTTCGTAAGCGGGCTGTCACAAGCCACTTCCAAATTAGCCTCTGCATCTGCATAAATCATACAAACCACATCGAGCTGGTTAGATCTGAAGACCTTGCCAAACATACTCTTCTGGCTCAAACCTCAGTTTTACAGGCCTGCGTCCATCATGCTTAGGATGCTTGTTGTGAAATGGCGTATTTATAAATCATCCAGTCAAAAGCATCCCAGTGATCTAACTGAAATCAATATTTAGCAGACTGAAACTAACGCAGTGCAACTCTGCAACTTGTCACTTTTCAGTGAATTCCTGCTGGCAAACAATTCTCATTCCCAACCAAGGGAAAGACTGAAAAGGCTTGTGGATGCTGCTAGTAAGAAGCCAGATTGGTGCTCAAGTGATTTCATTTCCCCCAAAAAGAAAAAAATAAGCAGTAATATTTTTTTAAAATCTGAGATTTATACAATGCGATACAGAAATAATATTTCAAAAGGACTGAGAGGAATTACAGCACTTGGGTCTTCATCTGGTGGGTGGGAGATTATTTATATTTATTATAATGGTATCCCAGCTTTCCTCCAAAGAACTCAAGTGCATGTTCTCCCCCTCTCTCCATTTTATCCTCACGACTGAGAGAAAATGAGAGGCAGTGATTGGCTGAGTGTGGATTTGCACCCTGGTCTCCTTGGGCCTAGTGCAGCACTCTAACCACTACACCACACTCATTCTTTTTTTACCTCTTTGCACCCAGTAGTCTCCCCTCAACAGCTGATGGCATAGGGAGTAGGATGTGAGGTGCTAAGTTGTGGAGACAGGGGTTCCACACACACGGACCATGCTACCCTTTCTAAGTCTGTTGGTTGGCCCTTCAATAATCAGCATGGATATACTAGTGTTCACATGTGGTTTGCAGAGGCCCAAGCTCGAACACTGTTTTCACTATTCACTGCACATGTACATGAACCTTCAAGCCCAGAGCTAATGTGATACACTAATGTGTTCCCTGGAGCCTTCTGGGATCACCAAAACTGCCAAAACTGTCACCTAAATACGCTGTGTTGGTGACACTGTATCTCCAGAATTCAAAGCTAATTCCAGAGTGTGGCTTCGAATATCAGTGGAAATCCAGATAAGAGACTTGGCTCTGGGAATTTTTTTCTGAAACATAACTCAACTCCACAACTCTCTGCTTTAGGGTACTGATTAAAGTTTATTTATTTATTTATTGTATTTGTATACCGCCCCATAGCTGAAGCTCTCTGAGTGGTTTACAACAATTAAAAACATTAAAAACAAATATACAAATTTAAAAACACATCTTTAAAAAGCAATTTAAAAACACATGCTAAGATGCCTGGGAGAAGAGGAAAGTCTTCCTTTTAAAATGTAAACTCTGCACTCCTTACTCTCACACACCTGTAACTGAAAAAAATAGACCTCTACCCTCAATATGGGTAGTTTCATTTTTAAAAACACTGCTGATACACCACTATCATATCCAGCTAGAGCGCTACATATAATGTGTTAGCATAAATGTCACATAAAAACTGGAGAGTGCCTTTGACATGTCTGACAAATGACGCAGCTTCCCAATCCCAACCAATATTATGATGTTCTCAGATAAGTTTTAGTTTAATTTTTCTTCTTCAAGGCTGAAGGTATTTTTATTGTGCTATTTATTTTTCAAGCAATAGAAGCCAATTCCATTCCATGTGTGATCTGCATGTATTGCTATAATAAATGGGCTTAGTGTTATGATAAACTTAAAATTATTTCACAGGTGTACTTTCTGGTACCTGTTACACTCTCAGTTGGAGTAATTTCAGCTTTTCAGATACCAGCTTTCTTCAACAACAATAACCTATTGGCGGTATTTCTACTTCTTCTCCTTTTCGGGTAAGGATTTTGTTCAGTTTCATTCAACCTGAATTCAACTCCCCTCCCCAGCTCCAGCCCTGAGCAGAGCTCTCTGCCTTTGTGGCCTAACCATCCTGTGAATGTCCTCCTGCCCCATTGAAATTATGGTATTCCTTGGTTTCACAAAGTTGCTGAATGACATAAGATGACTCCTGGTGGGAAAGACCAAGGGTCTTTTTGGACTAGCATCCTGTTTTTCTGAACTTCCTCCCAATTTGCTCCAGGGGATTGGTGAACCCTGTGGAGCAGATGTAGGGGAGCTGAAGGGGGAAATCACCAAAAATGGCTTTCCTCTCCATTCTGCTAAAGGAAGCCTTACCATCAGCTGAGCAACACCCATTGGATACAATCAAGAGTAAGAAAGAAAGTTACAACAGTGTGCCATTATAATTTTGCTTTCTTTTTAAAAGAAAATCCTTTTTCAGTTTGGGATATTATGATTCTGTGCTGCCTTGCAGACCTCTTTGACCTGTTGAGTAGAAAGGCAGGCATAAATAGATAAGGATATAAATTACGAATAGTCAGACTGACCTCATTTAGCTGCTTGTTAATTAAAATTAATTTAGTAATCACTGCAACCCAGGTCATCCCAGAAACAAGAAGATTCTTTCCTCATCTGTTTGCCCGTGTTAGATATTTCAAGAAAGCTCAAGGTCAACATCAGTTTTGTTGTTTCTTTTGTTTTGTCCTTGCCAAAAAAGATGAATGAAAAGCCTCTTCTTGACCAGACAGGGAAATCAGTTCACAGACAGTCAGCGAATGAAGTACTTGGCTAGTTTTGATAGTCTTTTGCTTTATTGTACTTGTTATTCTTGTTGATGCTCTGCAGATATGCAACATTTTCATGGATGTATTTGCTGGCTGGAATCTTCAAGGAAACGGGAATGGCCTTTATAGTTTATGTCTGCATCAATCTGTTCTTTGGCATCAATACAATCATCACTCATTCAGTTGTGTTTCTAATTTCCCAAGAAAAGGCCACTGATCAGGTATGAGCCTTGCATGCACATCATTAACTCCCACATATTAATGTTGTATCAAAGGGCAAAATTCATTCTATTTCGCTCTTGCTGCATGGGAGTTTGGATTTAGTAGTACCACCTGGCAGGTCAAATAAGGATGTGATATAATTGATATATATTGCTTGTAAAGGTTTTTATGTTGTTGTATGCCACCCTGATGTTTTGCGAGAGGGCAGAATACAAATACTTTTATAAATAAATAAATTGAGCAATTCAGCCTATGCATGTCAGCCTCTACGTACAGTCAGCCAACCTCTTTATAATTCCATCATGGCATTTTTAAAGTAATTGTTACCTGTGTCCCATTTTTTTCATTCAAATGGCTGGCACATGGAAGCTTCTTTATCATGAACAAGCCCTGACATTTGGATTGAGGCGAAAGTGGTTCAAACTAGAAACAAAACGGGGTGAATACAGCCTTGCAAATGGATTTACACAAGTTACTGGGCTAGCAAAATTCTTACTAGCCTGCTCACCCACCAGTAAATACATGAATTAAAAAACAAATTACTATTTAAAACTGCTGCTTATGATCCACACCCTGCTGTAGCAGAATTCTTATAGAAAAAGAATGAAGATACAGAGAGCCAGGCATCACAGTGTACAGGGAGAGAGATTTTTGTTAAGAAGTTTTTCAGAAAGACTGGTGGTTTGTAATAACCCTAAGAATTATTATGTAATGTGCCCCTATGTTCTACTATTTCCATTCAATTTCACTAAAATTTCATACCTCTAGTCAGTGTTTCAGTAGCATGCAATCTGAATTTATGTTTTTGGTTCATTGATTAAATTTTATGTGTCCGACTGTGTCCATTGGGTGTCCAAGAACTAGGACTGGGCATTCATTTGGACACACAACTATTACTTTAAAAATGCATTACCATCTTTTATATAAGGATGAATGACAGAAGAGGATAGATGGTTTTCAGTGGCTTCTCCCAAGCAATAGAATTCCTTTTAGATAGCAACTATACATCCTCTTAGTTACAATTGCAAATAGGGCTGTGGTAGCTGGGCATCATCATCAGCAGGGCAATGAATCTGTGCTGTAAATATGCATCTCAGTGCTAGGGCTTCCCTTGTTAGGCTTCTCCTGCCTGGAAGTATCAAGTGCCAAACTGTACCACCACTCTCAAATCCCATAGTGTAGTACAACATATGGTGCATTTTATGGAAATAGAATTAATACATACCCTCCCTCCATAAACTAAAGTCTTGGGCCAAACTGGATGCAGTGTGGGTCACCCCTATGTAAAGCAGGAGGGGGGTTCTATTCTTAACACTAGGACGGTACTTGAGTGAGTGGAGTTGAAGTCTCCATTGCCTTATCTCCTCATGCTACCTAGCTTCATGCACTTTCCTCTGCAGCCTGATTTCACTTCCTGAATTGGAAGTGGGCAAGGAGAAAAGAGCCTGAAGTTATAAAGCACATGGAGGCCGGATGTGGGGTAGGCTGGGGGAGTGAAGATTCTCCAGTGCATGTAGGATGATTTCAGGTGGGACGAGCTCCACCTTGTGGTTGAAGGCAGAATAACAGGCTGTTTGATTTTGCCAGCTGTTCTAGCTCCCCCTCAAGTACAGAGGTCAGTTCTTTATTCTGCCTTCACCAATGTGGTTGCTTCAGTGCTCTCTGCTCCTTACTAGGACTTAAGCCTGTATTTCTGTGTGTTCTCTTGCATCTCTTGCTGTGTTCCTGCCCTTGTCTTTCCTCTGTTTCTTAGTGTTAAAAAAAAAATGAAGGCATTTTCCCCCGGATTGCCCTTCTGCCGCATCTTCAGCCCCTGAGTTTGGCCTTTGCTACATCTACTCAGTGTGCCTTGGCCCTGGGTTGCCTTCCCACCTCTCCTTCACCCATTTAACTCAGCATCGCCTGTTTTTACCACCTCTGCCTCGCCCTTCAGACGTAACTCAGCATCATGTGTTTTACTCAGTTTTAATTCTTGTCCTGGTCTCCGCTCCTCCACTGCCTTCCCGTTACTGTTTCTCTGCTTCTCCATAAAAGGGGGGGGGGAGAGAACGCTTTTACTTGCAGAGGTAAGGAGAGATCTTTTGAATCCCCCATAAGACCCACTAGGCCTGTTGAGTGCAGAGTTTCGCTGTAAGGCCATAGGAAAAGCCAAATAAAAAACTGCTGTTCCCACCAAAAAAAAAGACGCCTCTGCAGCAGCCGCTACCATCCCCCACCTCTGAGGCTCTCACTTGGACTTCTGTGGATCACTGCAGGTAGAAGCTGCAGCCAACGCACCACCACCACCAGAGTAGAAAGGGATTTAGCATTAAGTGAAACAGTGGGCAAGAAGGCTATGGGCAGTGCTGGAGGCCTGACAGCCCCCACTTTGGCACCCCTTACTACCAAGGGTCTGTGTTCAAGAACACAGTCAAGCACTGGGCTATGTTGCACACCTTATTTGAGGATGGGAATCTCGGTGGCAGTACCCAGCAGCCTGTGTACAGCCCAGACAAGTTGCCTGATGGGGAAGACAGATGCCCTTGGGCTGATCTTAGATCAATTTTCTCTGCCCAATCATCACCAGAGAAATTTCAGGGATTTCAGAACCCCATCAGAACTCAGCCCTCATGCTCCTTCCATGCCCCCCATGCCTCTACTTGCATAGACCTCCTCCTATGAGGCACAGTGTCACTCAGGGGCCATCCTGAAATCCCCGAAATTCCTCTGGCAATGACTGGACAGCTGCAATTATTGGATCATATGCTCCAGCAGTTGGGAGACACTATTTTGGCTGTCCTCCCTAAGGACCTGACTGAGATATCTCAAGCTTTACCTCAGACCCCCCTGCCTGTGCATCTCCTGGCTGTGGCTCAGACTGCACCGGCCTCTCAGCAGGCAGCAGCTTCCACCTCAGTGCCATCCTATTCAGCCCAACCAGCAACCTCTGCTGCTCAGCGGTTGGGTCCTACAAAGTCTCTGGTTCATGTCTCCCCAAATCCACATGGCATTTACAGGACACGCGCAAAGGGTCTGAGAGTCACATCCCCAGCCAAGGAATTTACAGTTGGCATGGAGGACCCAGAGTCTGACTTATTTTGGATGAGGAGTGGTGTTACAGAGTTCAGGGAAAAGGCATCTACTCACCTCTTTCAATGTGTCCATTTTTTTACCTTATTGTGTAAAACCATGAAAGTCATTAGACCTGGCTTCTAAGGATGATCCCCTCCAGCCCCTTCTACCTCCAGGGTGGCTGCCGTCTGTCTGGATCCTCAGCCCAGATTCAGAGTTGTGAAGCTTCCTTCTCCTCTGCCTAAGCTTATTCAGTCAGAATTCACTAGCCCCTTGCAGTGCAAGAAGTCTGTGTCCATAGCAAATAAATATTATGTCCTGGACCAAAGCTTAATTAATCAATTAATAATTCACCTCACAGATACGTCTATTGCTGGACTAGCGAATCCTTCACTGAACCCTAAGGACTCATCTGCACACCTCATGGACCTTTCAGATTGCAAATGGATCTGGGACTGCATCAAGCTCATGATGCAAGGGAACTATCCCTGTGGGCTGCAGCATCCTCTTCAGCGTTTGCTAGGACTGGAGGATTTATTGAATGATCTACTTGTTTTTGTCAACCCAACTTGTTTTTGTCAATCCATACTTAAGATCTCCAGAGCAGTAGCCTTCATGGTGAACGCAGGTATGGATGGAGCCCAGGCTCCTACACCAGGAGTCTTCATTAGAAATATTGTGGGATGCTGATACCACTGCCTGCAACAATTTGGCCTCAGAGCCCTATGTAGGTGGCAAGCTCTTCGGCATTGGAAAAGGTCCTAATTGA
Source organism: Rhineura floridana (assembly GCF_030035675.1). Classification (NCBI taxonomy): domain Eukaryota; kingdom Metazoa; phylum Chordata; class Lepidosauria; order Squamata; family Rhineuridae; genus Rhineura; species Rhineura floridana. Next base: position 9,325,845 of record NC_084481.1, on the reverse strand, counting down.
ATCTAAGGACAAAAAGAAGGTACTCCCTTCTAAGAGGAAAAAGGACAGGTGGTCCTTTCAGAAACCCGTTCACCCCATTCATTGGGCCAATCCTTTTTGAGGCTCCAGGGCCTTAGGTAGGGGGTGAGATTTTTGGTCCTTCCACCCCTTCTGTAGTAGTAGACCGTAGAGGCCAGCAGCAGTTCTCCAACACCAGCACTCAATCACGAGGAGCCAAACGTCAGTTCTGACACTGCCCTCCCTCCAGTTGGGGGCCATCTGCAGCTTTTTGTGGACACCTGGCAGGAGTTCTTGTCAGACTGTTGGTTGTTGCAGAACCTGACTCTTGGCTTTCATCTGGAATTCACATCAAACCCTCATCACAAGTTCCTACCATTCCTCTATGCTCCAACCCTGTCCAGAGGACCAGGGTGCAGGAAGCAATTCACCATCTACTTCAAATCAGCTATAGAACCAATTCCATCATGAAAATCATGGTCACCCTGGTGGCTTACCTCAGACTCCAAAGGATTCATATTTATCACTATCTCGACCTGTTGATTTGATCTCCACCTCTCACAAAAGTTTGGGAGGACATCCATGTTACGTTAGCTTGCATCAAGGACCATGGGTTCCTAATCAACCAGGATAAGTCACCTTTTCTCTTTTCATCAAATTTATCACCTAGGAGCACTGTTGGACATGGAGCAAGGCTTGTCCCTAGAGCGAATTCTCAAAATTCAGATGGCAATTTGTTCATTTCTACTATGTACTTCAGCAAATCTTATGACACTGGCAGCAGGCTTTAGGCCTCATGGTTTTGAGTATCCAAATAACACCATTGGCACAACATCACACACCCCCTGCAGTGGGCATTGCTGCCCTTTCAACACAACATCAGCCTTCTGGAACTTCGAGTGATTCACCTAGCACTTCAGTCCTTTGTCCATTTCAAATACCTTTGAGCATCCTGGTGAGGATGGATAATGTGATTGCCAAGGTCCATGTGAATCAGCAAGGGGGCAAGTGGAGGTCTCCAAGCTTCTTAACTGGGCTGAAGCACATCTAGTTTCACTTACAGCGGAACACCTGAAAGAGGAGCACAATTTTCAGGCAGACTAGCTCAGTCATGCACAAGTTCAACCAGGGGAATGGAAACTTCATATACATCTTTGACAGGGCCTGCATGGATCTGTTTGCTTCACATCAGAACACTCTCCAGGTATGTGGATTCTTCACTGGAAGCAGTAGATGCTGCCACCTACCCTTGGCCCAGGGGACTCCTGTATGCCTTTCCACCAATCCCCCTGCTATCCAGGGTGCTCTAGAAGATCAGTGGTGAGAAGGCGAGAATTCTACTGGCAGCTTCACTTTGGCCCTGGAGGCCCTGGCTTTTGGAAATCCTCTATCTGCAAGTGGATCACCCATGGAGATTGCCTCACAGAAGGGACCTTCTCTCCCAGGGTCGTCTTCTTCACTCAGATCCAGCGTGGCTAGATCTTCATGTGTGGCTCTTGAGAGAAAGACACTGCTTAAAGGCAGGTTTCTCATCTGCAGTTATCAATAACATAATGGCTTCTCATTGTTCATTCACCCTTCATATCTATGGGGTGGAAGGTGTTTTCTTCATAGTGTGCTAATAAAAAGATAGCACCATTGAAGATGGAGTCTTGTCATTTCTTCATGATGCCATATCCTTGGGATTCAGACCCAGCACCCTTTAGCATCAGGTGTCAGCCCTATTCACCATCCTTTCTAGATGTCTGAAGTCACTGGGAATTCACCCCTTTCTCAAGCAGTTCCTGAAGGGAGCCACATTGTCTGCACCCCTACACAGCATAGGATACCTACCTGGGATTTGCATAAGGTTTTGACAGTATTACAGTGGCCTCTGTTCAAACCTCTAAATTCAGTTTCTACTCCGCCTGCTCTTGTTCACAATTTTGTTCCTGGTCGCTATCACCTCAGCCAGGAGGGTATCTGAGCTTAATGCACTTTCTGTGGACAGATCCTTTTGTACTTTTCACAAGGTCAGAGTGGTGCTCCGGATGGTCCCATCTTTCCAACCTAAAATTCTATCTTCATTCCACTGTCAGGAGGAACTTATTTTCCTTCGTTCTGCCGTTCTCCGGTTCACCCTACTGAGAAGGCATGGAATTCTCTAAATGTAAGAAGGGCCTTGAAAGGGTATATCTCTAGGACCAAGTCCATCCATTGCACAGGTGGCCTCCTTGTATTGTTCTACCCCTTTTCATTGGGAAAGAAGGTGTCTACTTCCATTTTGTTGAGATGGATTAAGGCATGTATAGACTTGGCTTATTGTTCTCTGAATCTTACATCTCAGTCGAAAATTCTGGTGCACTCCAGGTCTGCGGCCACCTCAGTGTTGTTTTTTTTCACTTAATGCATCCCTGCTGGAAGTGTGCAGGGCTGCCACATGGACATCACCAAATACATTTATCAAGCATTATAGATCAACACTTACATCTCTGCTGAGGCTGCCTTTGGGAGACAGGTGTTGCAGCATATCCTGCTAGTTCAGTAAGCACCCTATTCCTCTACAAATTGGATTACCCTCCCTACATGGATCAACTTTGGTATGTCTCACCTGAGATCATCTTATATGCATGGTAGAAGGGATCTTTGATCTTAGCTTGAAACAGCCTTCTATGTGCATGTAAAGGTGATCTCAGGGCCTTTCCCTAGATTGTGTTGGTCTACTTTTCTCATTATTACATGTTGTTTTCTGAGCAGAGTGTGCAGTGCTTGTTCTTTTCACTTATTTTATTTATTTATTTATTTATTTATTGTTTGATTAACATCCCACCCTTTCTCCCAGCAGGAGCCCAGGACGGCAAACAAAAGTGCTAAAAACACTTTAAAACATCATAAAAATAGACCTTAAAATACATTAAAACAAAACAACTTTAAAAACATTTTTAAAGCTTTAAAGACATCTTTAAAAAGGTTTAAAAACATATTGTTTTTTTTTAAAAAAGGTTTTTAAAAAAATATTAAAAAGCAACTCCAACACAGATGCAGACTGGGATAGGTCTGAATTTAAAAGGCTTGTCTTTGACTTGTCATAAAGGAACCGACCTCACTATACAAAGGGGAGCTAGAAGAGCTCACAAAATCAAACAGTGTGTTTTTCTGCCTTCAACCACAAGGTGGAGCTCAAGTCCCACCTGAGGTCAATTTACGTGCATGTAGAAGACTGTTTCATGGTAAGTCCCTTTGGCTCCCTTCACCCACACACCGCTTTTGGTATAAAAAGTCTTTTGTGTTGAGCTATTTTACAGGAAACAAAATTCCATATTGATGTATTTGACCCTTCAAAGGGTTAAATAAAATTTATCATTCTAACACAATGCTCAGTTATCAGATTTGTATTCTATCTTGTGGTTATATCTGTAAGTTTAAATATATTAATGTAAAAATATTATTGTCAGGTAACACAAATTATTCATGATAGAATAGGGATAAAGTTTAGGGATAAACTCCTTAACTGTTCTTCTTAACTATTTGGAACTTACAAAACAGCTGTTGTTGTCATTGTCGTCGGTGTTGTCATTGCAGTTGATTTTTTATTTATTTATTTATTTATAGCTAGCCTTTGCTAGAAGTCCCAGGGTGGGCTTTTTGCATGTCAATTTTCTGGTGGCTGCAAAAATTGTCTTGGTAAAATATCTGAGAATCATCTTCAATCCCAGCAACACCAGCATGGCTAGCCATAGTGTGTGAAATTGTACACATGGACAAGTTGGCCTCAATATGGTTCAGAGGAGAAATGGTTTTTCAGGACAGTCTACTCTTGCACAGAAACAGCAACCTTTTAAGCTATTTGAATAAATGGGTGACATCCAACTTTGTCAGCCCACTTGTGCAATGAGACTTCCCTTTCCTCTCTTCTTGCAGTCCTCCCCCCATGCAATCTGTCCTGGAGGAGCCTCTGGAACAGACGAGGGGTGTGTAAGGCTGCAAGGGGAAAGAGAAGAAGAGGAAGCCCCACTGCATCCACTGGCACAACACTGAAAATTACCCAATACTTTTATTCTTGAAGATGAGGTCCTTATTTCTAGTTATAATTTATTTGTTTAATCTACTTCACTGTATTCCCCTTTCTCTTTTATAATAACAAAAGAAAGGACCACACACAGTGCAGATATCTGAATAAAAACCAATTAGATAATAGCATGGCTGTAGTTTCCTGGGACATTACCTAACATTTTTTGAACCCTTGCTATAGATATTTACCAAATAGGGAAAACATGCTGCCTATTTTTAAAAAATGAGATCCTGTTGTAATAGTTTGTAAACTAAGTTCCTCATGTCTAAATATGAAAGAAGAGTATTTCCACCATAATAAGAAAGTGGGAAAAGCAAACAGCTTTATCTTAAAGAAAAGCATTGTTTTATAAGGGACCTGCTTGTCAGCTTCCATTGTGAACATATACCTTTCCTGAATATGCATTCAGCATTTTCCTTAAAGGCATTAGATCAGTAAAACACACACAACAGAGAGAGAGAAAGAGAGAGAATTGACAATATCTGTGTGCCCAAAGGCAGACAGGGTTTGTTGATTGACATTGATATGTTCGTTGCCGATGTCTGGTTAAGTCTCCCTATGATAATTTATTGCATATCTGCATGTCAACAACATTTCTCACTCCATGACAAGAAGTATAGGTATTGGATACAAAAACATGCTTGTCAGATGGTATTTTCACACATACCCTTCTTGGAACAGCTGTACATAATTTGGGACATGCTATAGCCTGACACAGTCTGTGAGCACCAGTTTTTGTAGTTTGCTAGCTAACCTGCAACAGATGTCTTTGGTGTAAATATGTGTTGAAGAGTAGCTGTAATGAAGGGTCATTGATAGACCATATGCAACAGTAGCATAATAATGCCAGAGGGGAGTGCTGGGTAAACAAACAGTTCCACAGCATCAAAATGAAGGTGCTGTAACCCAAATCAATTTGACCTAGAACTCTAGAATTTAACCTGAATCATGTTGGTCCAAACTACATCTCTGTAAACGAGATGTGTAGTCTAGCATCCTCTGATGCAGTGCTGGGGTACCTGTGACCCTCCATATGTTCTTGGAGTCCAACTCCCATCATCCCTAGCAGCATGGCCAATGGTTTGGAGGATGGTGAAAGTCTAACACCCACTGGTGGTACATGCCCTGGTCACCTCTCGGTTGGATTACTGTAATGCGCTGTACGTGGGGTTACCCTTGAAAACGGTCCGGAAATGACAACTTATACAAAATGCTGCGGCTCGACTACTTACAAACTGTCGCCGCCGGGAGCACATCACCCCAGTGTTGTTCGACCTACACTGGCTCCCAGTTATTTTCCGGGCCCAATTCAAGGTGTTGGTATTAACCTTTAAATCCCTATACGGTCTCGGCCCAGTTTATCTGATGGAGCGCCTCCAGCGCCACCAACCATGCCGCCCAACAAGATCAGCCACACAGGACCTTCTCTCAATCCCGCCAACTAAAACAGCTAGGTTGGCGGGGACAAGAGAGAGGGCATTTTCAGTGGCGGCCCCCACTCTCTGGAACTCCCTCCCGTATGACCTTCGACATGCCCCTTCCCTGAATGTATTCCGCCAAGCTTTGAAGACCTGGCTCTTCAGACAGGCCTTTGGGACTTACGGGGAGGGTTAAATTTTTACGACCAATAGCCTACTACTCTGTACTGGAACTGTTTTATTGTTTTATTGTTATATTGTATTTTATGATGTATTTTATTATGATGTAATGTATTGTTGTTAAATTGTACGTCGCCTAGAGTGGCCACTGGCCAGATAGGCGACCCACAAATTAAATTATTATTATTATTATTATTATTATTAACAGCATCTGGAGAGCCACAGATTTCCCATCACTGATCTAGACTGACACAGTCCTGTGGCATGTTTACTCAGAACTAAGTCCCAGTATGTTCAATGGGGCTTACTCTAGGTATGTCTAGGAAATAGAGAAGATAGGCTATCTGTAGCAGGCAGATATCAAGCTGTAGCTTTATAGATACATGTAGGCTCAGTTCAAAGAGAGTCTGGCTGCTGTTACATTCACCATGTGAAAAAGAGCCACATGTAAGCCAAGTATGTAAGAATTCTGAAGGCCTCTAATGCAGAGAAAGCCAGAAGAGATGATAGAGCAGCTATCCATATTTCTCCATTTGCTTTTTATCTGTTTATCTTCTCTCTCGTTAGCAGCCACTTGTCCTGCCTCTCCCAACTTCTGGGTCAAATAAGCAGCTAAAGGACACATAAGATAGCAAGCAGAGGGTAAAAGGTAGCCAGTAGCCTGACTTACGCATACTGCTAAACCATAGTTTGTTAAACCATGTCTTAGTGTTATATGTGAACAGGTTTATCATTCTCATCAATTTTCTGTGCCTCTCTCACTGTGAAGGAGCTTCAGAATTCTCAGGAGACAAAGCCCTGTCTTTCATGTGGCTACTTTTCATGTAAGAAGTGTAAGAGCTTAATGTATAGCCAAGCTCTGAGTATGTGAGACAAAGTAAAGCATGCATGACGGAAAAGGGCAAGCCTATTGGGAAGAATGATAGGAAAAGGGAGGAATGCAGCCCTTCTTGAGAAGGGAGCAGGTTAAGCCCTTACCCCAGCCTGGTCCTAACCACTGTTTACCTTTTCTCACATAAATGAACGACTACATTATCAGATAGGGGAAATCTGTCCTGTTCTGTTGATACTGGCTGACTAGGCCTCCACCGAAGATGACCTGTTGATGAGGGACTACAATAAATTTCTGTGTGGCATGCACACACATACTTATCTGAAAGATGTGTACACTCTATCTCCACCAGCACCACCATGATGGACATTTTGTTATAAAACTCAATACATTATTCATAATTTTTATGATATAAGTAATGTTTTGCAAAAAGAGAGTAAATGCATATTAAAATACTACTTTTTTCTTTCAGGCCTTGCATGATCTTGCTGAAACACTAAGGCATATTTTTCTGATGTTTCCACAATTCTGTTTTGGATATGGGTTGATCGAACTGTCACAGTATCAAGCGCTAATGGGTTTCTTAAAAGCATATGGAGTGATTTACCCTGACAAAACATTTGAGTTGGACAGGATAAGTTCCAAGCTGCTCGGGATGTTTGTCCAGGGGACTCTATTCTTTTCAGTCCGCCTCTTGGTCGATGATGGGTCAATTCAGAAATTCTGGTATAATACGTTAGAGTAAGTAACCTCCAGCGGGGCTGGGGGGTGCTCAAAAATCAGGAACAGAACGACAGATTGACATGGAACAAGTTGTGTCATATGTAATTATTGTTATTTATTATTTTACATTAACACCAGAGCTTTTTAAAATGCTTTGGCAACATACCTGAATTTTATGATTACATTATTATTATGGTAACAGACAAGTGCAGTTTGTTCCCATCTGCCATCCTCCCCTGACAATCTACTTTCTGTGCATCAAATACAGGGATTAGAAAATTGTCTTGTCACAATTTTGCCTTACTACATAATAGGGAAAGAATGTCAATGTTGGGGAAATCCAAAAACTAAAGGGAGCCGGTCTCTTTCCTTGTGACAGGGGAATGGTACCTCAGCTTGATGTGCAAGCCAGCTCAAGTAGGTAGTTCTTACACTAAATTGGGCTTAGGCTGCAATCGTAAGTCCAACTGAACTTAAAAGGTGTTTTTTTCTGAGTAGATGTATAGATGTGTATATGATTGCACTGTTTCTCTCACTTACTACAACAGGGGTAAAGACTAGAGACCATCTAGGCAGAAGAATAGTTTGTCCCATTGAAATCAGGGAAACTTAACAGTGCAATCCTAGACATGTTTACCCAGGAGTACGTCCCACTGAGATAAATCAGGCTTACTCCCAGGTAAGTGTACATAGGATTGCAGCCTTACTTGGGTTTACTGCAAGAACTACCTCCCTGAAATGGTGTGTGGATAGAGACTTGCTCTGATAAATGTTTAGGTCAAGTGAATCTTCATGTGTGAGTATTTTGCAGAAGGTAAGGTGGCATCTTGGCATGTGCGAGTTGTGGGAAACCTCTGGTCCTCCAGATGCTGCTGAACTACCAATCATCCCAGGCTATTGGCCATGCTTGCATGGCCTGACAGGAGTTGTAGTTCAGCAACATCTGGAGGGCCAAAGGTTCCCCACATCTGGCATAGATCATTTTTCACAGCAGGAGAAAGCGAGAATAAAAATGGTAGCTATTTTCTACATAAAGAGCAATCTCCCTTTTCAGATGATAATCACTGAGCGTATGGAAGGAGTGAGATTGTGTCAGGTGGTTTCTGTCTAAGCGCCATGTATTCAGCTGGAGGTCTGAAGAGAGCCTCAACATTGACAACCCTGCAACTTGTATGCAAGTAGGCTCTGTTCTCATCTTCACCTGGATGCATAAAAGTGGAGGCAATGATGGCTAGTGCAATCCTAATTCTCACTCCCCTAATGCAGCATTCAGTGAATGTGTGGAAAAGGTTAATGTTAGGACATAATCTAGCCAAAGTGAAGCGCTTTTAAGTTCCACAGATTTCAACAGCAGAGTTAGGCTCAGTTGTGAAAGCACTGTTCCAGACAAAGTGAATGTAGCTTATTGGAACATATGAAGAGTCCTGGTGGATCAGACCAAGGGGCAGTAGGAGTTGTAGCCCAACAACATCTGGAGGGCTACAGGTTGGCCAAGCCTGCTCACTTATATGCATTTGTCTAGTCCCCTGTAGAAGATGTCTAAGTCTGTGGCCATCACAGCAACATTTGGCAGTGCCAGAGCTACTTTGAGGATCGGAGTCAAGAACATAATCTCTCATTTCCCAATGCTACTTTGAAGCCATAAGAGTAGATGTCACCAGCAAGCTGCTATACACCCCTTGCCCACATCCCCCCCCATTGTAACCTGCTCTGGGACTGCTTTTAGTAATGAAGAACAGGCTAGAAATATTAAAATAAATATTTTTATTAAAAGTGTTTCAACCCTACCTACCTACTGCTACTAAGATAAAACTAACAATAGCTGTCTTCCACTCTGCTAGATTCTTGTTTAACAAAGTACATGGCAAGCCACAACTCCATCTGGAAGCCACTGATGAGACAGAAGACAAAGATGTCCAAGCAGAAAGACAGCGAGTCACATTGGGCCTAACAGACTATGACATGCTCCAGCTCCAGAACCTCACCAAAATCTACCATCTTCCCCTCCGAAGGATTGTGGCAGTAAAAAATGTCACTCTTGGAATCCCAGCAGGGGAGGTAAACTATTAAAATAAAAGCATGATTACTATTTTGGAATTTATCCACAGACCAGCTGGCTGGTGCCCAATACTCTGAGCATTTGGGAAGCCATTTATACAGAGCTTCTCTGCTACACAGTGTTATTGCCTATAATCAACAGCTCACCCCAGGGTGAAGTAGGCAAGGATGCAAGTGGGTTAGTGTGGGCTTTTTTCCGTAAATGGTCATAATGTTACATTGGAACTCTAAGTGTCAGCTAACTCCAGTATTCAGGAAAAGCAGGTCATACAGTCCTCACAGTATAGTACCATTTTACGGGCAAGATGAGAGGGTTGCTTCCTTGCATTAAAAATGTCCTTCATGTAAAAAACCAACACATTTACACAAGTATTCAGCTGAAGGGTTTGACTTTTTTCCCCTTGACACTGTGGTTTTGATATTGTTGTTTGAATATTAATGCACCTAAAGGTAAAGGTGTCCCTGCACTTATAGTGCGAGTCGTTTCCGACTCTTAGGGTGACGTCTTGCGACGTTTCCTAGGCAGACCGTATATATGGGGTGGGATTGCCAGTTCCTTCCCCGGCCTTTCCTTACCTCCCAGCATATGCCGGGTACTCATTTTACTGACCACGGATGGATGGAAGGCTGAGTGGACCTCGACCCCTTTTACCGGAGATTCGACTTCCTCCTTCCGTTCGAATCGAACTCCGGCCGTGAGCAGAGCCTCGGCTGCGTTACTGCCGCTTACCACTCTGCGCCACGGAGGGTCATATTAATACACCTAGTCACACTCATATCGCTTAGCTGAAGCCCATAAATCACTGCCTAAATTTCAGGGTTTTATTATTATTTTTCATTTGGATTAAAAAAACTATGCAAATATGAAAATCAGATTTTGCATTTTCAGAACCATTTTAGCTCTAGCTATTTGATATTCTGAAGGAAATTATGAATGAGTTATAATTAAATGTTGATCGTTATGAATATATTATAACTAAATGCTGGTCTTTCCCTCTAACAATCCAGTGTTTTGGCTTGCTTGGTGTGAATGGGGCTGGGAAAACCACCATCTTCAAAATGCTGACAGGCGACATTGGGCCATCTGCAGGACGGCTCCTGGTCCGAGATGAAACTGGGTATGGAGGGTTGATGCATTTTCTGCAATGAACGACAAGCATGTTAGCTGAGGAAATAAGTCTTAATGTGACATTTACTTGGGTGGCAAATTTAAGCGTGAAAATGAAGAAACCATAAAGGAAGTGCAACCAGTGTAATGAGTTTCAGTTACTTTGGTGTATGACTTATACCCACTTCTACTTTATGCCCCATTCTGTTCATGGGGGAGGGGGTGGAGGCAATATGGCAGTCTTGATGCACACTCACTCAGTTGAACTAGCTTCTAGAGAAACAAATGTATGATCAATCTGAAGGCTGCATCAAGTTATTTCTCAAGTCAGTCCTCCCTCTTTGAACGTTTACATGCAGGGAGGATTGCAGGGGCTGCTTGCACAGCTGAAAGGTTTACAAAATACATGTCAGCCTCTCAGATGTTGGCCCATGAAGTCAATGAAATTTGTAGGGCCCATTCAGTTTGAGTTATGCTATATACTGTAGTTATAGATAATATGGCAATCAGCCATGGCAATAGCAAGTTGTTCTTTACGAACCCTATGTTAGAGCCCTATGCGGATGGGCAAAGCATGTAGAAATGTACTTGTGGGAAGGTTTGGGATCATGCCTGGTGCCCTCACTGATCTCCAGACATTCAATGTCTCATCTGCACAGGGCTCTATATAGGTACACCCCAGCGCATGATCTGTACCCCCCCCCATTTTCTAAGTGTCCTCATCTTTACTGAGCCTGTGCCAATAAATTCTTCACTGTGTGGGGGTCAAGATGAGAAAACGGAACCAATAGGTGCTATCTTGCTGTACTCTCTGCACACTTTGTCTACACAGGGTTTAGGTGTTTACTTTCTGTGAAACTTTATCAATGGAAACATTTCAGAATTAAAAACAACCTATACTTTAATTGTATCAATTCAGATCCTTGAATGATGTTGGTGATACACACTGGTCACTATTTGGGTACTGTCCTCAAGAAGATGCCCTAGATGATTTGCTGACAGTGGAAGAACATATGTACTATTATGCTCGACTACATGGCATCCCAGAGAAACATATTAAAGGGGTAAGGAGATGTAAACAATGTACAGGAATACCCTGCTATATGGACACTCGCGAGTATGGACATATTTACAGTAGCACCATTCCCGTTTACGTACGCTCGCTTCGCAAGAACGGACACTTAACGGCATGACGCCACCGCCCAATCAGTTTCCAACTACAAACTTTTTCTTAAAATAAGGCCTACTGTGTTTATTTTAGTTATAAATGCGTTATTTACATCAGTTATGCCTGTATATGACGATTTCAGTGCAGTATATGCATCAATAAGTGAAAAAAGGTAGTGCTTCGCTCAGAGCTTGGAAAAGTTACTGTTTTGAACTACAACTCCCATCAGCCCAATCCAGTGGCCATGCTGGCTGGGGCTGTTGGGAGTTGTAATTCAAAAAAGTAACTTTTCCAAGCTCTGGCTTCGCTTTAAGTACATTTTCGGTTTACGTACTCGCTCTGGAACCATTGCGTACATTAATGCAGGGTATTCCTGTACTGTGCTGTGGAACTCTACTCATTGTAGCCCTCTTTGGGTGTTACTTTCATGGAGAAGAAACAAGAGTAGGAGAAACTTTAAAACTGTAGAAGATAAGGATTCTAAAACACACAGGGAACCTCTATGTGTACGGAAGGCTCCCTGCTTCAGAAGCAGTAGCCAAACACAAGAACAACTGGAAGAAGTTACATGACAATGTGGGTGGGGCTAAAGGTGTGCCCCCCCCCATAGCTCCATTCTACTCAGTCACTCCTGAAGAGCTTTGGTCAGATATATGAAAAAATATAACAGCATTTAAAATTAGTAAAATATTTTGATTATCACTAAATAAACAACATAAATAAGATGTCTTAAGTTTCCATTAAAGAACTGGAGTTTTTCTATAACTAATTTGCTGAACAGGTCACTAGCAGATCATAAGTTATAGTCTTACCAGTCCCAATAAAGCCACCCATAGTGACTTATGCTGCAATCATAAAACCAGTTAAATGGAAGTAAGCCCTTTAAAACTCAATAGAAATTATTTCTAAGCTGACATGTATAGAATTTCACTGTTAAAGTGTGAAGGTTGTGGATTGAAATTCAAATTGACTGATGCATTTTGATCTCAATGTCTTTTTCAATGGCTAATATACAGAGACTAGTGATCTGGCTCCTCCAGAGTTTAGTCAAAAAGTTCAGACTTTCATTAATCCACAGTGGTTCTTTTTAAGAGAAATATACCATTTTCCGATTTCCCTGCATAAAAACCATGGCTGATATAACCCACTAGAAATGGCCTCCAACAGACCTGAAAATTTTTACTCGTCACATGATAAGATATAAAAGCCTTATATAACAGATTTTCTGGTTCTTGTCCTCTATAATCTGGATACATACAAGCTGTATGTCAGGTCTGGGGTTACAAATGAGCATAGTGTCAATTATATATTATAGTAAGTACCCCTTACTTTGGGGTAAGCAACTAGTGTTTTCACAGCCCCAGTATCCCGGTTTGCAACAGAGGCTGTTGTGTTGCTTGCTGACTGGCTGGGAACTGGTGAGGCCATTAACCCACTTCCTCCCAGAAGTAATTTTCAAAACTAAAAAAAAGTCTTTGCTTTAATGAAAAAAAGGTAGAAAGAGAGAAAAGGGAAGAAGGGATTGAATGCACATTTTTATTGAATAAGTGTACATCAGTGCTTTAAAACTAAAAGAGCAGAGAGCCTGCCTGAATCATGGCAGGAAGAGGAGAAAGGTAGACAACCAAATCAGTTCACTGGGTAGTATGTCTGCCAAATCAATGGCAAACAGGGGGTGGAGTGTGTGTGTGTGGAGGTGGTAGGAGCCACGTTCAAGATGCAGCAGAAAAACACATGCAAAACAACAGTTTGACATGAAGGCCTTGTGAACACTAACCCGATCCCATTCACCTGTCTTCTTTGCTGACTCCAAGTTAGCAGGGAAGCTGGGCATAGGCATACTGTGCTTTTGTTTAACACAAGGTGGCTATAAATATGTCAGCAATTTCAGACTTACTGCTTAACTTGACAAGACAGGATAAGCATAAATAAGAGGGTTGTTATTTCCATTCCCTATAAATTCAGCAAAGTTTTATTTAAATGTATGCAAGCTTAAAATTGCTGATTAGCCAGCATTCAGGCTCAGCTACAAGAAAAAAAGGCAGACAGCTGAGAGGCAAAACAAATGTTTGGCAGTCTTGAAGCTGGCAAAGTAACTCATTTACCTGAATGGCAGGTGCTAATGGTTATGTTGTTTTGCTGTCATCGTTGCAGCTCACTAGAGTATACACAATGACATTTTAGTACCCAATGTTAAAATAAAATAAAACATTGTTTCCACAGATTGTGCTTCAGCTTCTTTATCGACTTAACCTGATGCCTTACAGACACAGAATCACCTCTATATGCAGTTATGGCACCAACAGAAAGTTATCAACGGCTCTGGCCCTTCTTGGGAAACCATCGATTTTACTCCTGGTGAGAAATTAACTGTGTGCGTGATGACTTATGAGTCAGCCTTTTCTCTGAATGCTTGCAGAGGCAGCAGGAGCAACAAGAAGAGAGGCTAGGCTATTTGTTGAAGTGAGAGGGTGTGCTAAGTATGTTTAGTCACAGGATTTATGTTCTGAACAGAAACTGAACAGTGGGGAGAGTTTGACAAGAAATGATCCCCTCTCAAGAAAGTTAGAAATATTCTACATACGCTTACTGTAAAATTATTTTCTGGTGGACTCCACATTGAAAGAGGAGTGGAATATAGAAGTTTTTAATAAATAAATACTCTCTCCCTCCTTATTTAATGTATAGCACTCCCTGCTTCTCCAAGTCCTGAGAAGTTCCAAGGGTAGGCTACGCAATTTAATTTCTTTTGAATGAGATAACATAGGAGCCTTGCATCATCTTTGCAACACTGGCTTTATTTATGAATATACAAGCAAAACATAATGGATGCAAATACACTCCTCTAAGCAGACAACATAGGCTTTCATTCTAGATCAGATCTTGCAGACAGAGCAGCTGTACCTAAGGATGGTTCATCTTCTACCATCTCTTTCCCTCTCTTTCTTTCTCATATTTAAATTGCAAACCAACTATAACCTTCTAACTCCGAAAAACACTGTCTTCCCCCATTAAGGTTCTTTTGTTAAATCCTGCATTATGCATTGAGGACAGGGTAGCCCATTACTCCCTCTAATAGCTAACTCAGCTGACGGATGCTCAGTAGCCATAGAAGAAGAAAAGAGGGGGATGGAATAGAACATCCTGAAAGAGGGTTAGCTGGCTGGAACACTGAACACTCTACTCTGCAACATTTTGTTGCAGGTCCCACTTGTCCTTGATGATTAACAACCACCAGCTTAGAAAAAGATGGTCATAGCTAACAAAGAGAGACACAACTCTTGAAAGGAAGTTTTTCTTCAAACATTTGCCCATTATATTTTCATCTGACTTTAAGTAAGTTATGCTGTCTCTCTATTAGTGTTACCAGGTCTCCGGTTTTTGGCCAGAGTCTCTGGTTTTTGGGGGGCCCCTCTGGCTCTCCGGCTAGCACCCCTTAATCTCCGGACTCTCAGCTTCAATTTTAAAAAAAAAAGTTTCTAGGTGGTCTGGTTCCTGAGATATATACCAAAACATCCCCCCCATGACTGTTTAATCTATTTAACTGATACGACGCTGAAGTTGGTTCCTAGTTCCCAGTTCCTTATTTGCTTGAAAGTTCAAAACACTAAAAAAGAAGAGTTGACAACTACAGCAACTTCATACCAAATTTAACATGTCTCTGAATCCCAAAATATATGTTGTGGTACCCTGTGTGATATATCACTGTGATCGGGGGACTCTCCCCGTCAAGAATAACAATATATTTATGCAATCAAAATCATCAGGCTTCTGAGATTATCATAAATACATAATGATGTCATAAAATCATAGAAAATAAGAAACTGGGGGTGCCCACCCCAAACTCTGCTCTGGGACAGGACAAATCATATACCCCAGGAACTGGGAGGGTGTCCTCTACGAGATGCCACTGTGTCCCGCCTGGCCCAGAGCTTCTGCTGGGTGCAGGGGAAGGATGAGGGCATCTATGCAGACAGAAAGGGTAGAGAAACTTCTTACTCTTACTCATTTCTCAGACCTCTTTCTGAAGTGAAGGGTCAAATCTGTAAAGAAGTTTGGAGCAGCCACATTAAAAGATAAGGGCAGGGCATTCCAGGCAGGGGGTTGCCAACCCTGCTTGGATATGGATGTCTTTGCAGAGGATCCCTAGTCAAGCTTTACCAACAGCACAATCCAAACTACAGGCATACCCCGCTTAAAGTCGCTTCACTTAAAGTCGCCTCGCTATAAAGTACATGCTCCATACTCCACCATACCCCGCTTTAACGTACGCGCTTCACAATAACGGACACTTAATGGCATGACGCCGCTGCCATCTAGTGGCGATTGCAGTGCAGTACATGCATAGATAATTGCTTCACTTTAAGTACATTTTCACTTTACATACACGCTCCTGTCCCATTGCCAGAGCTCGGAAAAGTTACTTTTTTGAACTACAAGTCCCATCAGCCCAATCCAGTGGCCATGCTAGCTGGAGCTGAAGGGAGTTGTAGTTTAAAAAAGTAACTTTTCCAAGCTCTGCCCATTGCATATGTTAAAGCGGGGTATGCTTGTATATCTACTCAGAAGTAAGTCCTGTTGAGTTCTATGGGGGCTTAGTCCCTTAGTAAGTGTGTTTAGAACTGCAGCCTTCAGGGGCATCCATCTTTACTCTTGAATGCTCCCATCTAACATCTCCACAACACTAGGCTCCTTTCTTCCTACAGTGGCTTTCTGGTGACTGGCCTGGCCTGAAGGCACTTAAACCCTTCTTGCCGAAAGCAAGTGCGCTAGATTAAATGTTCCCTACCCAGGCTCCATCTTTTAGCTAAGATGTCTAGCTTAATTTCCAGTCAGATATTTTTTTTAATTGTATGCTCCAAGCAACTGTGACTGATGCTTAATGTATCATGCTTAATTACATCACTCGGGCCCACCCTGTGATATTACTCGGGCCCGCCCTGTGACATCACTTGGGCCACCCCTAAAATCTCAGGTTTTGGGATGCTTCTGACCTGGCAACCCTACTCTCTATGCATCCTGTTATCTCTAAACAAAGGCAAGAAGAAGGATGGGACAAATCCCGCATGCTGGCATCAGAACAAGACAATAATACCACAACAGTATGATTTTATTTGTTCTGCTTGTGTTTGTATGTTGAGTTATGCTTATGGCTCAGATTAAAATTGGAATGTATAAAACGATAGTACATTAGAAGCTTTCCTCAGGCTCTGTATCCCTTTTGTATTATAATATTAGCACTCTCCTAATTTCCCCATAGAAAGATTGTTGTTTCCTCTTGCCTGTAACTTTATTCCTTCAGCTTCCTCCCAAGATTGAGTCACTTTTTGCTCGCCCCCCCTTCCTTCCTTTGCACTAGGCTCCTCCTCAGCAAGCTTCCCCTCCCCACCTTGGGATTCCTGTTTTATTTTTTTATCATCAGCCTTGTGACTTCATCCTTCCCCATCAGATTACCTTCCCAGCTCAGAGACTCATATTGTTTCGACATATAACTTCTTTGTAAATATCTCTCTTTGTGTTTGTTATATTCTGTTATATATTCGATGACATTTTATTCTGTATGCTGTCCTTTTTAATCACATCCGCCTCCCTGCAGCACTAAGGCTCTTGTGAGATGCAAAGATATTAGATCCACAGGTAGGCAGGAATCATTCTTCCAGAAGTATCTGAAAGCCACAGTTGTAGCCAGTACAGGCCATGTAGTTGCCATAGCAACTATGTGCAAATCGCAAAGAGTAGAAGACTTTGTTACATGTTCACTGCTGCCATCAACTAATAAGGTTGCAGTTTCACTTGTGTAAGTTAACTAATTCGCTTTTCATCTTGGCCAATTATGGTATGAAAAATCATGAGTAACAAGCGTTGCACATACATGCTGTCAGTGAAGTTGATGGTACAAATTCATCCTCACTGTCTTCCTCCAGGAGGCAGGATGTTAAATTGCTGCCTCCACTTTCAGTCAGAACTGTACAAGAAGCTGTATACCTCACCATATGTTAATTGTCAGTGCTAGGAATTTTAATAGATTGATTCTTTGCAAACTTATTACTTCCCTATAATCTTCATCTGCAGGGATACACAGATTTTACCTATTCAGTTCTGCAGCTGTTAGAAACCTTCACCCATGATGAAGTATTACTGATCTTATAACAGCTGCAGTGGTTGTTAATATGATTAAAGACACAATTCAAAGTACCGATAATTCCTTTCAAAGTTCTGAATGGTTTAGATCCACAATATGTCAGAGACCACCTCCTCGCAAATTATTCTACCTCCTGTCTTAAGATCTGAAGGACAGACCCTTCTTTGTGTTCTGTGGAACCATACTGTGGAAGAAATTTGGGTAGGACAAGAGACAGGACTTTCTCAGTAGCCACTCCCAGACTGTGGAATATCTTGCCCCATGAGATATGATCAGCCCTCTCCATCGCTGTTTTTCACCAGCTGTTGAAGACTTTTGTTCCAGCAAACTTTTGTTTTGTGAGGCAGCATTTTATAATTTGGTTTTTACTGTGAACTGTGCCTTTTTTATTTATTGTTTTTCTGTTGTTTTTATGAGATTGTGATGTTTATTGTTGTCATCCCAAGTGATGCATTTGCACTAGAAGGGCAGAATATAAGTGTATAAATTTAAAAAATGAAATGAGAAAAGAATAAGGACCTGGTGTTAATGAAGGAAATTTCCATAGGAGTGTTTGTGTGAGAGAGAGTGTGATTTCATCAGCAGAACAACTGCAAACCCAGCCTGGTTTCTGACTACCAAGTTGTGTTGTTTCTGTTTTGAATAACATGTTATCACCAAACAATCACAATTCAAACAATCAATGTTTGACAATTTCTGCTGCTGATGCCTGCTGTAGAACAACAGCATATGGTAGCTCATCTGTGGTCTATTGTCTATGTAATGCTCAAGGCAGAAACCTTGTGTTCATCTGTAAATGAAACAGATACTACTCAGAGAGCAAATATGTGGACAGCATAAGCACCAGTTTCTTAGCATCATAGAATCATAGAATAGTAGAGTTGGAAGGGGCCTATAAGACCATCAAGTCCAACACCCTGCTCAATGCGGGAATCCAATTTAAAGGATACCCGTCAGGTGGCTGTTGAGCTGCCTCTTGAATGCCTCCAGTGTTGGAGAGCTCACCACCTCACTAGGTAATTGGTTCTATTGTTGTACCAGTTAGGAAGTTTTTCCTAATATTCAGGTCGAAATCTGGTTTCCTGTAGACTTGAGCCCATTATTCCATGTCCTGCACTCTGGGATGATTGAGAAGAGATCCTGGTCCTCCTTTGTGTGACAACCTTTCAAGTACTTGAAGAGTGCTATCATATCTCCCGCCAGTCTTCTCTTCTCACTCAAGGCTAAACATGCCCAGTTTTTTCAGTCTCTCCTTGTAGGGCTTTGGTTCCAGTCTCCTGATCATCCTTGTTGCCCTTCTCTAGTCCTACACATCTAGTCCTACATATCTGTCTTCAACATCATAATATCTGTCCAGTGCTGTTTGGAACATTGTGCACCTATACATAACAATAAGCACTTATTATGTACGCAGTTGAAATTGACTTGAATTTTGCCATTAATACTAACCTTTGTTACAAGTAACTATGTTCTATGGAGCATTCTAAGCATCACTCACGATTCTCCAGTTTTAAAATGGCACTTAAGATATATGTACAACATGTGTCCATACAAGATTATCTTCTGGTGTTCTGTGAGGTCTAACATCGTGGATTGTGCCATGCCTAGGCAGTGCAATCTGACATGGCAGTGCCGTGGCATCTGTTCCCCTGAGGTTTTGAGGAGAATTCAGAAAAAAAAGAAATCACACATTTCAGTTAGGCTTCAAATCTTGTTGGAATTCAACTTTTATTTATTGTATATATTTATTTAACAAAATGTATACGCACAAAAGCAGGACTACAGCTGAACGTCAAGAAGACTAAAGTAATGACAACAGAAGATTTATGTAACTTTAAAGTTGACAATGAGGACATTGAACTTGTCAAGGATTACCAATACCTCGGCACAGTCATTAACCAAAATGGAGACAATAGTCAAGAAATCAGAAGAAGGCTAGGACTGGGGAGGGCAGCTGGGAGAGAACTAGAATAGGTCTTCAAATGCAAAGATGTATCACTGAACACCAAAGTCAGGATCATTCAGACCATGGTATTTCCTATCTCTATGTATAGATGTGAAAGTTGGACAGTGAAAAAAGCTGATAAGAGAAAAATAAACTCATTTGAAATGTGGTGCTGGAGAAGAGCTTTGCACGTACCATGGACTGCGAAAAAGACAAATAATTGGGTGTTAGAACAAATTAAACCAGAACTATCACTAGAAGCTAAAATGATGAAACTGAGGTTATCATACTTTGGACACATCATGAGAAGACCTGACACACTAGAAAAGACAATAATGCTGGGGAAACAGAAGGGAGTAAAAAAAGAGGAAGGCCAAACAAGAGATGGATTGATTCCATAAAGGAAGCCACAGACCTGAACTTACAAGATCTGAACAGGGTGGTTCATGACAGGTGCTCTTGGAGGTCACTGATTCATAGGGTCGCCATAAGTCGTAATCAACTTGAAGGCACATAACAACAACATACGCCTCTTGATTGTGAGAAGAAACCTCTACAAAAAATTAAAATTACCAATAAAAACAATGAAAAATAAGTAATTAAAAACATGTTAAAACAATTAAAAACAACCGTAGACTAAAAAGAGATTAAAACACATCAGCATCTTATCTATTTAACAAAATTTATATTTTTACTTAATCTTAGGTCACAAGATCAGCTTAGAATGTTCATATCTTTTTTTACATGGTGTCTAGACATTTTAGGTATTTTGAAATATAGTCCTATCTACTCAGAAGTCAGTCCTACACCTACCCACAAATAATTCTCATTGAGTTCAATGGCATTTACTTTAGGTAAGTAGGCTTAAGACTGCAGCATTATAGCTCACTTCTGTGTATGTTTACTCAGAGGTCAGTCCCATGGAGTTTATTGGGGCTTACTCCCCGACTAAATGTGCATAGGATTGCAGCCTTACTGTTACATCTTTGTTATTTTTAATAATAGTATTAGCATTGTTAATATTTTCTGGGAACAACTACAACATAAAGGGTTGAATCATTAATGTGAAGGCCAAATATTAGTGGAGGCCCTCCCCCAAAACAAACAGAAAAATGAGGGGAGAGAACACAAATTATTTTTCTTTACTCTTGACATTTGCTGTCAAATTCTTTTATTTTAGGATGAACCAAGCTCTGGAATGGATCCTAATGCTAAGAGACATTTGTGGAAAATCATCACTGAGGAAGTACAGAACCAATGTTCAGTGATACTTACTTCTCACAGGTATTGTTCTCAGGCTGATGGTAATATCTCATGAAAATGTTCAGACCCACTGTCTATAGTCAGATAAGCCCAGTTTCTTCTTAGGTTTAAAATTTATACTCAGACCTGTTTATCTTTACTCAGGTAGAGTGAACGTATGTGGAGCTTACCATGCACTCTGCTGATCTAAAAGCTGACAAGAAATTAAAATGCTGGCCTGGCTTCTCTAAATAGCCTAGGAAATATCTAACTCGTTTTTGCTAATCATATGCAAGATAAATGTATACAAGATGAATATAAGCCGTCATGTTTCATCTATATTCACAGAACGTTGCTACAACCTGTTTTAAGCTTTAGTTTATTTAAAATGTATACTCCACTTTTCTATTCAGACAATACTTAAGGTGGCTTACAATAAAACACAGAAATGCAACACAAAAACACAGACTGATATCCTATGATGTTCACCCACTTGTACAACAGAAATCCACTTATGCAAAAGGCTTCTGGTTTCTCTTCTTCTCCCTCCAGTTCCCTGAACGCACCCAAAATCAGCTCCAGAAGGTCCCACAACCCTCTGGAGCAGAGTATGGGGCTGCGCAGGGAGCTGGAGAAGGGACAACAGGAAGAAGGACCCCCATTGCATGAATAGAGGTCTATTCAGACTATGTTGGATCTCACCCACAGTAAATTACATATTTCATATAAAAATATCAGGAGCAACAATTATATGATCCAGCTACTGCAGAGTGCTCTTGCTGTTTTCAGCTGAACAGAATTTCTGTGACCCAAATTCTCCTGAAAGATTCTCCCCAAAGGGTCACTTGTCCTTTGGCAGTTCTCCTTTAGCAGCTGCCCAAAGGTAGCCACTTTTTAGTCCGCAGCTTGCTAAAGGGTTACAAAGTTAATCCAAATAAGAAATTTCATTTGTTTGCTTGTTTCTAACATATCTGTGCTGGGTTCTTTGCCACCAAAGCACTGGCCTACATATTAAGCAATAAAATAAAACTGTTTTGGAAATTAAGTGCAATTTAAATCCAATTATAAAATCCATAATAGCATTCATAACAGCAGCAGTAAAAAAAGAATCCCAAGTCATATCAACCTGAGCCAACACTGAACACTTTCCTGAAGAGTCATGCCGATGGAGAAATATCAGTAAATGGGCTTCCAAAAGTAGCACTTTCCAAGGTATGCCCTCAGGGGGTCTGTGTTTCCCCGACTATTCTGAGAGCAGGAAGGAACATAGAATATTCCCTGACTTCTAGGTGCTTGGTGGTGGAAACTGTAATCATTATTCAATCAATAATAGCACATTTTGCTGCAGCTCTGTAAAATTGTCAAAATGGTAAGATGGCAGCTTTTCCTTCCTTCCTCCTTCAAGAACAGCTGGAATTACAGAGTTGAGGGAACCCACTGCTTGATCTAGGCAACTATCTCTTAGCCCATGGCAAGAGGAGATGTCTGTTCTTTTCTCCAGAGTATCCAAGCTTGCTCCTATTTCCGTACAAGAGTAGCACGCTTTGGCTCAGCCAAGTGCAATCAGTGTGGGGGGTTTTTTGGACTATAGCCCCGTCTCCTCAGGTGTGCAGGGCCTAGATCAATGATACATGGAGAGTCACAGGGAAACAACTCCTGAAACCCATGCTAGAGCCCTGATAAGCAGCAGCAGTGATTCTGGCTGGCCTAATTGGCTTCTGAATGATGCCGTTCCCCCTTTTCCCCCAACTCCCAGTCCCAGTGCTTTCATCCTGACGGTGTTTTTTCCTCTGGGTGGTCTGCCTAACCTGAATGGCAGCTGCACCCTCCACCCTCGTCCACCCAATTCTTCTCAGATGTTTTTTCCCATCACAGCCCTCCTCAGGCATTCATCCTGGGCATATGAGGGCAAACGTATGGAGAGAGATGGGGGGAGGGACATGCATTGGCCTCACCCCCCAGTGTCTCTGGGAACACACACTCCCAACCTTTAGCACAATAAGGGTTTAGGGCTGATAAGGAGTGTTTCCCAGTGGGGATTACCCTTCACATTAAATCAGTCCATATTCCATGACTTTTAAGTCCATATGCCCAATGCTCAATAGAATTAGGAAGGAAATGAAAAGCTGGACAGAATAGCAGCAATTAAAATGACAACCCCCCCGCTGTTTTTTATGTTTCAGGTGCAGGTGTTTTGGAAAATGGGAAACTTCTATTAGTAACTTTATTTTTCAGGATAAAAGGGCCCCTTCTTGCTTAGTATTGACTGATGTACAGATTGCATGCATTTCCCAAATAGACTGCGGACAACCACCACACACACTTTCTAACCATCAGAGATTCTTCTAATTCTTCTTGGTGACACTACTCTATTTCCACTTTTTTTCAGCATGGAAGAATGTGAGGCTCTCTGCACAAGACTGGCTATCATGGTAAATGGACGTTTCCAGTGCATGGGTTCACTGCAGCATATAAAGAGCAGGTTGGTAAAATGCCTCTCTTGTGACAGTTTCCAGAGGCTTATGATGATACCCAACTGAAGGGACTAGTGTAATTAAGTCTTATTTTTGTTACAAAGAAAGAGAGACCGGGGGTGTGGGTGGGATGATACAAACAAAACATAGGCTGCAGTCCTGTGCACACACTTACCTACAAGTAAGTTTAATTGAACTCAATGGAGCTGGCTTCTGAGTAGACATATACAGGATTGAATTGTTAGGTTGTAATCCTCTAGCCTTTAAAGATTTTTTTTTTTACTTCATCTTTCTGACTGCAAACGAAGGATTGGGAACCTGCAGCTCTCCAGATGGTGCTGGATTACAACTCCCATCATCTCTCATAATTGGCCATGCTGACTCATATAGATACTTGGGGCATCTATCCTAGTATAGGTGCAACACTCATGCACTGAGGGATGAGCATAAGGTTCAGTGAAGCAGCACACCTTCTCCCCATTCAATGCACTCACACTGCCATGATTATAAACAAAGGATCTGCCTGCACCATCTGTATCCCCATCCAGTCCTCCATCTAGACCTGGTTGTAAAATGCTTGAGCACTGGCCTATTCTTGCTGATAATTCCTTGGGTTTAAGGTTGTGCATGCGCTCGTGTATATCAACTTGGTAGAGGAAAAAAGCTCTGTTGAAGTAAATATTAATCCCTCTTGTACAAATAGTGTACCAACACTAGGATGGATTATGTTTTCTTTTTTAAGAAAAAAAATTGTTATTTTCTCAAGATTCTAACTATATTTTATGTTACATTTATATCCCACCTTTCCTCCAAGGAGCTCAAGGTGGCATACAAACATGGTCCTCTCCGAGTCTAGTCCCTATAAACCTTCCCTGATATGCAAGTTTCTGCAGGTTGGCAGTGGTATATATTTATCCATAATGTCCTTGTGGTTTAGGGGTCTGCTAGAATTCCGCCCAATTTGGACTTGTTACCAAATTTTTCATTAATTCACTTAATGGATCATTGTGGATTGGATTTTTATGTCGCTATTTTCCAAGGTTATTTTTGAAAATGTCTCTAAAATATTGGTATTAAAAACAATAATGTTACCAATATTTTCTTTCAAAATATCAAATTTCCTTTAAAATTATTGATATTAACATCAGTATTTTTCTGAGGGGGGAAAACGGTAAAAGCAGCAGGCAGCAGACAAATAACAAGCTCGAATCAATACCTGTGAGGTCGACAGACTACTTTTGAACTATCACTGGCCAACCGATCCCATCTCTATTGTGATTACCCTAGGAATTTAATATAGTTTTAAGTTGGTTTTCTAGAGGGATTGCTTTTAGTTTTTAAAACCCTTTTATGTTAAAAAAAACCTATTTCATTTTATCCCCCTAGATTTGGAAAAGGATTCACTGTGAAGATGCATTTGAATAATGATACAGACAGCATAGAGAAGCTGACACAATTTTTGCAATCAAACTTTCCAAATACACATCTAAAGGTAAATATAAAAGAATGCGCAGGGCATTATGTTGTAAGGAGGTCTATGAAATTATGTGAGTATCCATCTGTAGCCTAAAGTAATGCAGCCCAGAGATAAGCTAGAATGAGGACAAATACTTCTGAATAAATTTGGACACTGGCAGAATTAGTTTATGCCTTGAGGTGTTTCAGCAATGCTACAGTCAAAGCACAGTACCCCCATGGTTAAATAGCACCAGCCAAATACCATTATCACAATTGTCATATGCATATCATACTTTGCATACTATTCATATCATACCAAAGCATATCATACTTTGAAGCATCTTTACAGCCTTTTTCTGATTCATCTTCAAAGATCTGTGAGATAGGTCACTAGTCTTCCTATTATAAAGGCAAGGGAACTGAGGTATAAGACTTTGCCCAGTTCCTTTCAATCCAGTATCTTCAATGAATCAGAGATACTGAATCAATCCAGTATCTTCAGTTCTATTAACAAAATGTGGGAACCAACAATTGAAACATCTTCCTGATCAACAGTAGCTAGTAACATTGGACATAACTGATTCTTGCAGAATTATTGACTGGAGATCCAGGAACAGCACCAGGGGCACTGGGAAAGGGGGCCTTGTGAAGGAATTGACACTAGCCTGCAAAGAGGCCAGGCAGGAGTGGACTAGGAAGGCTATCGCTGGATAAGATGAACAGCCACACTTCCTTT
Organism: Rhineura floridana; assembly: GCF_030035675.1. Classification (NCBI taxonomy): domain Eukaryota; kingdom Metazoa; phylum Chordata; class Lepidosauria; order Squamata; family Rhineuridae; genus Rhineura; species Rhineura floridana. The sequence goes on along the minus strand of NC_084481.1, from coordinate 9,300,313 downwards.
AGAAAACATCCCCCCTCATTTCTGAATCAGGCATTCATCTGCAGTAAATCTTCTTCTTTGTATAGGACCATCAACTGAACATGGTGGAATATCATGTACCAGTGTCTGCAGGAGGTGTAGCAAACATATTTCAACTGCTGGAAGCAAACAAAGAAGTCTTCAAAATCAGACACTTCTCAGTGAGTCAAACCACTCTAGAAGAGGTATGGGATTATACTTGTACAATATACATGTATTTATTTTTATTCTAAACATTTCTACCTTTCCTCTCAAAACCTCCAAGGCAGCTAATAACTTGATTGTTTTTACAAATAATATAATATACCACACTGACATCTAAAACAATGCAATCTAAACATTTAAGCATGTAAAATATCAGAAGAAAGTAAGCAGATCAATATAATTTACTATCAAAGGCCTGGAAGAACAGGGCAGTTTTAATTAAGCACCCAGAAGATGGCAGTACTGATGTCAGGCAAATGTGTCTGTGGAAGGAATTCAGGGCACCACCACAGAGAAGGTCCTGTTTCTGGACCATCCTCAACTTCCAAAGGAAAGGACACATGGAGCCAAAATTGAGGGAGGCAAGAGATATATTGCACTCCCTTTGCATATTGCTCCATTGCTGAACTTCTCTAAAAGAAGTTATTGCCAACTGTATCATGCTAAGTCTATTGCCCCAAGCATAGGAACAATCTGGCAGATACTAGCTAGATTCTTATGTACAGATATACCTGAGATGCAACATGGTTAGGCTGCATGTGCATGGAGAAATAAAAGTGAGACACTGATTGCTTCACATGTTTGTAGCATGCACTGGTTAGTGTTTTTTTAAGACAGATAACTTCCCCCCCCCATATGTGCTAAAAATGAAGTGGTTATGTATCACTTCTTAGCAGTTTCTGTTAAGATAAGGTCTAGCAGCTGGAGTCTAGCTGCTAGACCATATCTTAGCAGAAACTGCCAATTTCTGTTGACCTCAAGTGAAGCAGCACATAAAGGCTTGGATTTAATATACAATCTGTCTTACTGTTGAAACAAAAAGAGCATATATAAGGCAGGAAATTTCAGAGGGATCTGTAGGAAAATAATTATTTGCTTGTGGAATATATGTTTATCTAGTCTCTTTAAATGTTTGTGAATATCCAGCATCAGGAAGGCATTAGTAAGCTCTCCATAAAGCAGGACACATTTAATTTCATATAATATGTTTTGTTTCATTTTAGGTTTTCATCAACTTCGCTAAAGCTCAAACTGGCCCTGATATTTCGGATGCAAGCTCAGACGTAGGCTCAGATAGCTCTGATTTAAGCAGCCAAGATTCAAATGTAACTGTAGTGTACTAAGGTTTTATTTTCTAAACATATTTTATGTATTGATTTTGTAATCTTGAACACTAGAACCTTGAATGGAGGCACCTATCCTTGTATCAGATTTGTCTGTTCCATGTTTCTCTACAATTGGCTTCTGTACTCATGGTGATCCATCTACGCCAAGAATGTATGTACATTTTCTTGTACATGTGGCCTTGTGTGCTCGATAACTTCCCTACCCCAAGCGGTCCCCAAGTACCATATTCACTGTTCCCTTCATTTAGGGACATAAGCTAATGTTTTGCTGTGTATAAGGATTATGTCAGTATTAAATAAAATTATTTAAAATCCAAAGTAGTTATCAGTTAATTTCTATGATCTTTCTTTAGCCCCAGATACAAAACACAGAGAATTTCTTTAACAGCAGCCAAACTCTGCCTCATAATGGAAGTGCAGTATGACATTTTCTTGGAATATGAAACAGGATTTGATTGTCAGATTTCACCAAAGAAGAAATGTAAGTTTCCTAAGCAATGGAAGGCTTTGGGCAGGGCTCCCAAAAGTGCAACTTCCTTCCAGGTCCTCCTGCTACAGTTCCCATCCACATCATCGCATTTCCTTGTCTTCTACCATCTTTGTTCTTGCCATGATATGATTGATTCTGTAAAAAGCCAAAAATAAATTAGACATATTGTGTATCATTTTGCTTTGTACAGTCTTGGGGAGGAATTTGCATTTCCTTTTTTAAATTACAGATTTTAGCCTCAGTGTAACAAAATTTGCCTAGTAAAATTCCAAAGTCCAGGAGCACAGCAGTCTATCGCTACTGAGACCTATTGCAGGGTGTGACTCATTTGCACATTGTACTTGTGCAAATAGGTTTATATCCTGCCAAATCATAGTCAGAGGAGACCCACTGAAATAAATGAAGTTACTTAAGTCCATGAGAGCCAGTGTGGTGTAGTGTTTCAGGTGTTGGAATACGACCTGGGAGACCAGGGTTCGAATCCCCACACAGCCATGATGCTGACTGGGTGACCTTGGGCCAGTCACTGCCTCTCAGCCTCAGAGGAAGGGAATGATAAACCCTCTCTGAATACCACTTACCATGAAAACCCTATTCATAGGGTCGCCATGTCGGAATTGACGAAGGCAGTCCATTTCCATTTTCGTAAGTCCATTGATTTTAATGGGTCTACTCTGTGACTATAATCCATCATTTCCTGTTTCTTGTTGTTTTGATGAACATAAAGGTGAACACATTGCACTTTGTCTACAACACTGATTTTTATCATTAACATCATTAAAAAGTGAGATCTTGAGTCAGTCTATTTAAAATCTTGATATGTGGTTGTAGGAGACAGAGCCTTCTATTGCCTTTTAGTTCTCCAAGAACTGATATTTCGCTCAATGCAATCCATGCTTCCGTGAGAGTAAATCCCCCAATACTTCCTTCCCTCTTGTGTATGAAAGGTACCATTCTGGCTACATAAGCAACAGCTCTTCCCTCTGAATACTGGAAACAGAGGAAATGACAGATTTCTATTTACTAAGACAGTGGAAGACCTTTTGTGCCCTAAATATTTTTAACACCATGAAATGCCTACAAAGGGCAAATTAAGGGGAAATCAGGCTCATTAAACTGTAGTGGAACTTTGTAGGTGGAAGCAACATTGGCGATGTACTTTAGTACTGAAGTTAATATGACCAGGATGACAAACAGCTATTTATGGAGAAAAGGGTAATTATTGGATACATCGTAAAAACTTCTGAGCTTTTCTTTGTGCTTTTGATTATTATTGTTGACCTTATATTCTAAATTGGTTTGCTTGTTTTCTGTTGTATGTTGCACAGCATAAAATTAAGTGTGTCTTTGATGATAGGCTTGCTGTAGCTGCAAAGGGCTCAGAACATGAATGCCAATCATTTAAATCCAATCGCTAATTCCAGGCAGCACAATGTTTTACTAAGTCAGAGGCTTTGCTCTGCTGGTGAAAGATGAGTCTTCAGCCTCAGTGTCCAGGACTGCTTTACATTTGATTGAGAGGGATGGAGAGAAAGCTGTCCCCTTTTCCCCTTTAGATTTCAATAATGAGAACCAGGAAAATAATTTCTTTAAATGTGTTAACAAATTGTAGTTTAATAACTTAAATTAAATGGTTACTGGTTCTAGCTTTGAAAAAAACATCTTATGCTTAAGTATGTGATGGATAGATTGGAATATAATCAATGCTCCTAGAAATCAGCTGGAGGCTGAATCCCTGGAATGCACATTATGAAAATGAAATGAAAAAATGAAATTCTCTGTCTCTATTGTAAACAGCAACCTTCGGGGTTCTTGTCTTTTAGACTACCCAAGGCTGTTTCAAGCAGATTACCTTCAGAGAACCAGTATTACAAGACATCTTCAGGTCTTCTGTCTTCTAAGGACACTAGGACCAGTATCAGCATTCCCAGAACTTTTATCTAGACCAGTGGTTCCCAAACTATTTCCCCCATGGAATACTTGAAAACTGATGATGATCTTGGTGGACCACTTAATGATTTTTCTGCCACTTGTAGCAATTGTAATGCACTGTGCTAGATTCTGCATGATTCTTAATTGTATTTTTATTGCAACTTTTATCTCTTATATTGTATTTTATTGTATTTCAATTTGATTTCCATAGAATTCAAATGGTAAGACAATAAAATACAAGAAATAAAAGAAGTAATGCCAATACAATTAAAAATAACTATGAATATTTAACGCGGGCATGCTGTGGAGCACCTGAATGAAACTTGCGGGCCACTGGTGGTACCACAGCTTGGGAACCTCTGATCTAGACTGTCAGTGAGAATGAATGGCTAATCTGAAAACATAGAGGATGCATGTTCACATAAGAGCCGGCTAGCTTTAGAGTAGCTTTGTCCCAAAGTAACACTGGGGTTGCCTTTTGTTCACGTGAATGCATTTGTCATTGTGCCATAGAACACACACTGTTTTCCCCAGTCAATTAATGGGGCTGACTTTTAGTTTCTTACCATGTAGAATCCACCTTGTTGTAAGAAAGAGGGTTACCTCAGCTTGTCGGCTCAAATTAACATTGTCCTTCACCTCTGATCTGACGCAAGGGTTGCCTTGCCTCATTTTCCAAAGCTTTCAATGTCTTCCTCATTGACTTCAGGAGGACAGTAACAAAGACCAACAATGTTTTCTTTACATGTTGGCTGATTTGGATGAAATTTGCAGGAATAGTAGACATTTTCGAAGGGGATGAAGCCCATCAAAAGACACTTTATACACTCTCTAGAGACACTGAAGAGGTTCTGAAACCTTGGAGCCAGTCTGCTTTGCCTCAGAACGCATTGGATCTGAGCAGGGCTTTCTGTGATAGGTGCCTTTAAGGTTTCAGAATTTTTAAAGGCTTGATTTTCCCTGTAGCTGGGCATGAGCATGACATACAATGTTATTGATATTTAATCATTGTCATCATCATCATCATCTTCTAAACTTCCTCTCACAGAGCACAGGTCAATGCACAACACAGAAGTCCCCCTAAATTTCAGAGGGATAGATGTAGGGATTGGGGATTTATGAATTTAAAAAATTCAGCAGGCTTCCAACCAGCCCTTCCTATGGAACAATGTACAATAATGCTTGAAGGGGCCCAACCCAACTAGTCCTGGCAGGCCCTTCCATCAGAAAAGGCTGTGGGATGGTGGGCTGGACACCAAGAACTGAAAAGTTCTATGACTGGAAGTAACAGGGAAGCCCTAATACAGTCATACCTAAATGGCAGCTAGAGCTGTCAATCTCAGAACTACACAAGCGTGCATACACGCACACACACACATCCTTCACTACCTCTGCTCTTCTGCCTGGCATTTTCCTTTTTCAGAGAACTTGTGGAAGATTACAAAAATATATCAAAGTAGTTAAAAGACACTTTATACACTTTCCAGAGGCACTGAAGAGGTTCTGAAACCTTGGAGCCAATCTGCTTTGCCTCGGAATGCATTGGATCTGAGCCAGGTCTAATTTCAAGGCTGTTTGAAATATCTGAGGCATGTGTCCCCCCCTTAGATTCATACCTCATTCAATGTGAATGCACAGCTCTGCCACAGATATCCTCATTCTCCTATTGCACGCCTCCCCCTTTGGTTAAAAAAAAAGGTAAATACAAATGGTGGCAACAATATTGGTGTGACCTACATAAAGGCAGGATACAACAGCCCATTTATTAGCCATGAAGTTCTCTGGCATATGCTGTGGAACAATCATGGCATAACTGCCATTTCTGTGTGATTGCCCTCAGGCAGTTGTCTTGTGCAAACATGTTTTCCCCTTCAACGCAGCAGGAGAACTCATTCTTTACTGACTGTGATTCATCATTCTCTTTTTCCCACCATCCCAAACGACTGAAGTCCTCATTTCTTTTCCATCAGTAAGCTTTTGACCTCTGCTCCATTCCACATTACCCAGCTTCAGAACTGCACAGTGTCAGAGCATTATTCAAGGAGTAAGAGAGACGCGAGCGTCAACTAGATGAACATGTGGCCTCGAAATGTTAATTAGAAGAGAATGGTGCTAACTGTGCTTGATTGAAGGACACACTTGTAAATTACATATGCATGTGTGTAATATTTGTACTTTGTGCAATGGCTTAGAAAAGTCCAGGGCTAAAGATGTCAAGCAGGCATTTAGTAATTGACTCACAATGGTGAGTTGAATTGATTGGAGTTGGTTTTCCTCCTTTAGCTAATTTGGTACTTCAGATGGCATCTCCTTTATATTACATGAAAAATGTACCCTCACAGGTTTCCTCGTGGGCAAAAAAATGGGGCTCACGTGTAGAATTGCTCCTCCATGGGAGGGAGAAACAATCTGCATACAAAGCTTTTATGGGGAAAAGTTTCTCGTCTGGATTCCTCTCTAACATCCGGCTTATGTCAATTTTTTTTTTTTTTTGCATGGATGAGCAGCTGCAATTTGAAATGGTACAGGCCAGGAATAGGCTAGATAAATGAGACCCTCTGTTAATGGAGCCTGCATGGCTGTTTCAAAGGACTTGTTGATGAAGAACTTGCCATCTTTCCTCTTTCCCCCTCCAGATTACCATGACTGAAAGAACTGTGTCCGGCTGAATACTTAGATAAATAATGTGTTTTTAGGACCAAATGTACTGGAGGCACAGCTGGTGAGTGAAAGTTGCAGCCCCACCACTTCTAGGGGGAAAATAAGGGAGACTATAATCTGGACTCTTCCTATTCCTATTAAACAGGTATAAAACTGGTAGCATGTAAATATAATTTAAGTTGTATGTGGCTAAAAACATACATGCTGGAAGGACATCTGCTAGGAGGAAGGGAATTGGGGGTGGGGAACTAAAAAAACCTGAAGAGCTCAATACATAATAAGGTGTAGTAATCTATGAGGTAATACACTGATATATGAGTTTTCTTCATTTAAGGTGCTTCTTTATTATAAAATCTTGAAATCATTCCTATAAAAAACTCAGGAATAAGGAAAGAGTGCATTTTATATCATATAAAACATAATTTGTAGTGACAAATTTTTAAGTGCAAGAGTTCATCATGGCAGCCCCCTAACAATGCTCCTAAGTAGAGTCCAAAAATGCAGATAACTTTGTTGATTCATATATGTATGTAAATAGCATAATTCAAGGCACTTACAGAGCTTTAAATGACTTGGAGCCCAAATATCTGTCACTGTATATGTTTCAATGTCAACACGCACCTTTTTGCACAGGTCAGGGATGGAGTATGTTACATGGGTTTAATTGTATTGAGCAATATACAACCTACCCTTTGATTACATGCTAAAGGATGGGCTATAAATGCCTATAAATAAATACTTGATTAGGGTCAGCTGAAAGTCATAGAATAGTGAACTGGCAACAGGCAGTGTAGTGGTTAATATGTCAGACTGTGGCTGTGGAGATCTGGTTTCACATCCCTGATTAGCCAGAAAGTTCACTGGGTGACCTTGAGCCACCTGACCTGTTGTTTAATCTATGATGTTTAAAAATAAGCTTGTTTTAACTTGTTTTTTTCCCCTTGACACTGACGGAATATTCTGTTTAGTCTATTATGTATATTATGATTTTTTCCGTATATTTTTTGTATTTAATTTTTATATGCAATGTTTATATTATATTGATACTGAAGAGGATGTTTTGTTCAGTTAATTGTATTTTACTGATTGTTTTTTGTAGCGGCTATTTTAAAATGTTTTGACTTGTACACCACCTGATGTTTTGTTTAAATATAAGCAGTGTATAAATGGTCTAAATAAATAAATCTAGCCTTATTGTGAGGATAAAATGGGGTAACTCACCCCCCTGCATGCCATCCTGAACTCAGTGGAAGAAAGGGTAGAATTAGGGATGGACAAATCTGTCCATTTTGATTTCTCGGCTTCTCATTTTTCCAGTCTTTGGTTCTCCACATTTCCACATCAGTGTGCAAATTGGCTGGTCCGAAGGTAGTGGGATATTTCAATTTCAATTGATTGTTCACAGTCAGTATGCAAATTTATATTTAAAGTCCTCTTGAAAATTCATCATTGTTACAGTGTAAATTTCTTCTAAGATACACATTTGTGTATGCAGTAGACCTAATATACTGCATTTTTGTACGTTATTTTTACTAATGTAAATGTAATTTTTACTAATGCTATTACATGCTGGCCGCAAGGACATGGTAGAACCATCTGAGGCCTGCTGTAATGAATTTGATCGCACTTCCAGGATAAAATCGTTAGCATCCGCCAGGACTTAGACTCCAGTGTTATAGCAGGTGAACCAAGTGGGGTATTCAGAGCATGACCTTGTCCCGATTTCTTGGATGAGTTTCAGTTGGTACAGCTTGAGAACGTTGACAAGGTGCTTGGACAGGTTCGTGCAACTACTTCTGTGCTGGATCCTTGCCTTATTGGCTAATAAAAGCTAGCAGGGATGGAACGACCGGCTGGGTCAGGGAAGTGATTAATGCCTCTCTGCGACAGGGGGTGGTCCCTGACTGCCTGAAAGAGGTGGTAGTGAGACCACTCCTGGACCCAGAAAATCTTAATAACTAAAGGCCGGTAGCAAATGTTCCATTCCTGGGCAAGGTCCTGGAACGAGTGGTTGCGGGCCAGCTCCAGACACTCTTGGATGAGACCGATTATCTGGATCCACTTCAGTCGGGTTTCAGGCCTGGTTTTGGCATGGAAACAGCCTTGGTCACCCTGTATGATGACCTGTGTCGGGAGAGAGACAGGGGGAGTGTGACTCTGTTGATTCTCCTTGATCTCTCAGCGGCTTTCGATACCATCAACCATGGTATCCTTCTGGGGAGACTGGCTGAGTTGGGAGTGGGAGGGACTGCATTGCAGTGGTTCCGCTCCTACTTGGTGAGTCAGCTGCAGAAGGTGGTGCTTGGGGAACATTGCTCGGCACCCTGGACTCTCCAATATGGGTTCCACAGGGGTCAGTTCTCTCCCCCATGCTGTTCAACATCTACATGAAACCATTGGGTGTGGTCATCCAGAGCTTTGGATTGCGTTGCCATTAGTATGCTGATGACATGCAGCTCTATTTCTCCTTTTCATCTTCTTCGGGTGAGGCTGTCAATGTGCTGAACCGGTGCCTGGCTGCGACAATGGACTGGATGAGGGCTAATAAATGGAGGCTCAATCCAGACAAGACTGAGATGCTGCTAGTGGGTGGTTCTTCTGACCAGATGGTGGATGTCCAACCTGTCCTGGATGGGGTTGCACTCCCCCGAAGGAGCAGGTTCGTAGTTTGGGGGTTCTCCTAAAACCATCTCTGTCACTTGAGGCTCAGGTAGCCTCGTTAGCACGGAATGCCTTCCACCAACTTCAGTTGGTGGCCCAGCTATGCCCCTATCTGGACAGGGATAACCTGGCTTCAGTTGTCCATGCTCTGGTAACCTCCAAGCTAGATTACTGCAATGCGCTCTACGTGGGGCTGCCTTTGAAGACGGTTCAGAAGCTGCAGCTTGTGCAAAATGCAGTAGCCAGATTGGTAACAGGGACCAGACAGTTCGAACATATAAAACCGATTCTGGCCCGCTTGCATTGGCTGCCTGTATGTTTCCAAGCTCGATTCAATGTGCTGGTTTTAGCCTATAAAGCCTTACACTGCTTAGAACCACAATTAGGGTTGCCAGGTCTCCAGTTTTCTGCCGGAGTCTCCAGCAAAAGTCTCTGGCCTCCGGCAATACTTTGTTTAAACAGGGAGATCTCTGGCTTTTCATTGGCCCCCTCAGCCACGCATGCATGATTGACACACGCATACATTGGGCTGTGGCTGGCCGCCTTCCTGCCCTGTCAGTCAGGCAGGGACCACTGGAGAGCGTGGACTTGAGCAGCCGCCGCCCCTGCAGGGACCCCCCCAGCATGCAGCTGCAGCAGCAGCCACCACCCAGAGCCCACACACAATTGCAGGTGAGGGTGCTGCTGGACGTGGAGCCCGCAGCCGCCTGGCTGAGCGAGGGCAGCCTCCTGGCCCGCGTCTGCCACGACGACGTGGGCTCTGTCCAGCCGCCACCCCTTCAGCGACCCCCCCCAGCAGCAGCGGCCTGGCAGCCTCAGCAGGAGCCCATGAAGAGGCGGTGGCAGTGGAGCGGAGGCCAGGCTGGGCCCAGTGGCACCCACAGCAGGAGGGGTGAAGCCGTCGGGCCGGCCGTCCTTTCCGGAGCAGGGGAAACGGCTCCGGGGCTAAGAAGGAGCCAGCCCTGGCCGGCCACTCCTGCTGAGGCTTGCAGGCCGCTCGGAAGCCGTCTCCTAGCAACCGCTGCCGAGACGGGGCCCATGCGGCCTTGCAGCCTGAGCAGGAGAGATAGAGAGGCTGGAGAGAGAGAGAGAGAGGCTGGAGAGAGAGAGAGGCTGGCTGGAGAGAAAGAGAGACAGGCTGGAGAGAGACAGAGAATTTCTTAGATCTTACTACCCCTGCCATTATCAGTAGCAAATCTCTGAGCTTTGCTTAAAGAAAGTTGCCAAACCTTGTTTTAATCTGAATGTTGAAATCACAGTTCGGAGGGTAAAATAACCAAACAGAAACTCCGATTTGTTCAAGCTTGACTGCCAAACCTTTACATGGTGCTGTCCTTATAGTCATCCACAAGCCGTTAGTTTATGGAGATCTACAAAACTTTAAAATCTCCTCCTTGATGCTATTATTTATTTTATTATTATTTATTAAATTTATATACCGCCCGACTAGCAATAGCTCTCTGGGCGGTGAACATAAAATAGCATAAAAATACAATGAATAACAAAATAATACTAAAATACAATCAACAATCCAATGCAATAAACATTTTTAAAAGTAAATCAGTGTAACTTAAAATGCTTCAGAGAATAGGAAGGTTTTGACCTGGCGCCGGAAGGAGAGCAGAGTCGGCACCAGGCGCACTTCCTCGGGGAGACTGTTCCATAGTTCGGGGGCCACCACTGAGAAGGCCCTAGATCTTGTCATCACCCTCCGGGCCTCCCTGTGAGTTGGAACCCGGAGGAGGGCCTTCGTAGCAGAACGTAGTGCACGGGCCGGTTCATATCGGAAGAGGCGTTCCGCAAGGTATCGTGATCCCGCACCGTATAAGGCTTTTATAGGTTAATACCAACACTTTGAATCTAGCCCGGAAACATATTGGCAACCAGTGCAAGCTGGCCAGAACAGGTGTTATATGCTCGGACCGCTTGGTCCTTGTCAGCAATCTGGCCGCCGCATTTTGCACTAGTTGTAGCTTCCGAACTGTCTTCAAAGGTAGCCCTACGTAAAGCGCATTACAGTAATCCAAACGTGAGGTTACCAGAGCATGTACCACTGATGTAAGGTCCTCTTTACTCAAATAGGGACGTAGCTGGGCTACCAACCGAAGTTGGTAAAACGCATTCCTAACCACCGAGGCTACTTGAGCCTCAAGTGAGAGGGAAGAGTCTAAAAAGACTCCCAGACTACGAACCCGGTCCTTTAGGGGGAGTGTAACCCCGTCCAGGACAGGGTATATATCCACTATATATGCTATGCCTGAACTGGACTCAATATAAAAAAATCCTGAGGATACTTCCCTTTCATCAGAAAAATGTGAAAAGGCAGACCAAGAAGTTAGAATTCTAGATCATGATGATGGAAGCAATCTACATTTGTACTGAATCCCTGTTTTCTCTTTCATTGTACCACTTCACTGTTCTTTGGTGACTGGGAGCTCTCTTGAGGCAAGGACAATGTGGTATGTATTTATCTATAAGGCAGCTCTCTTAATTTACAGAAGTAGAGCCAGACATTAGATACAGTATGCCATCATGTTAAGACCACCACTTCTACCTAAAGCAATGAACAATCTCCCCAAATTCCTTGTTTGATAAACATACTAAACAAAAAACCCACAGGAAATAGTTATGGAAAGGCTCATTCTTGCCATCTTTGCCTAGTTTCCAAGTGCAGGCAAAATAACATACCTCTGCACATTATCCAGATTTAAAACCCTTAAGGCTGATCTGAAGCCTCTTTGTACTCCATTTATTTTCTCCTACAAAGCTTCACCTGCTCAAAAAATGTTATGCTCTTGGATTATACCTTCCCCTGCAAAAGCGTCATTAGGCCACATCCCATGCTTAGAAGTCTACACCTCAGTATTCAAACATCAGTTAAGGAAAAGTTGAGTTCTGTTCCTGGCTGCACCTGCAGTGTCTTTGTGCTATTTTAACTTACTTCAAGGCAGGTTCACCATAGACTCCAGACCTAATAAGAATCAGGAGGCACATGCTTCATATTCCACCGCATCATTCAATTTTTAATTAAATTTTGACATAACGGTACATTGCCTCTGCAAACTATCCCTGTAATCTAAAGAGAGGTGGCCTGACTTAGAAAACCAAACGCAATCTCTTTGTACAGTTCATCCAGTCCCTATTAAGAAAGAATACGGAGAAAGTACAGACCCAGAAATACTTCACATTTAATAAGGACTGGAAAGATTAGAAAACAGAGAAAATAAAATAAAATGTGTGCACACAAGCTAAAAATTGGGAAACTGGAAAATTGGGAGTGGTATCCCACATTCCACATTCCTCAAACAGGGAACATGATAATACTGTATCAAGGGAAAGAATAAGGGATTTAGTGATGTCAACAAACTGAGACCTTCCAGTATATTTTGTCCATATCCACTGCTGTAGAAAGCTTGAATACTGTTTTATAAAGCATGGAAATACATCTGTATCTTTTTGATTCCCCCCAACTCATTCTCTTTCCATCACCTTCTGTAGATGTGACTTTTGCACTAAGTCATTCAGTGGCAAAAGAGCATTTGGCCTTTCCTATTCAGAGCAGCAACAGATGTAATGCTAACCCAAGGCATATACGCAGTCATCTGTAGTAACAACTTCAGAACATACTTGTCCCTTACTTGCCCATGCTGCAGATAGGCAATTACAGAACCAGCATGGTAATTTTTTTTATAAGCACCAGAGAGCCAGCGTGATGTAGTGGTTAGAGTAGTAGACTATAGACCAGTGTTCAAACCCCCACTCAGCCGTGAAGCTCACTAGGTGTTCTTGAGTCAGTCCATGTATGCCACCCTGAACTCCTTGGAGGAAAGGCAAAATACAAATGTAGTAAATAAATAGAAAAAGAATTGGGTAGAGTTCCCATCCAAGTAGCGGTGTTCAAGAAAATAGGTCTTCAGTCAGCAAAAATTCCTCCCTAGGATTCTACATTTGGGTTCCTCTGTCTCTAAATTATTGCTTCTATTTTTTCCTACACATCCCAAGTTGCTTTCCCAACTCTGTGACAAGAAACAATGTTTTCCAAATTCTGCTCCCCTCCAAAAAAAATCTGAAACATGTTGAGCAAAAACCCAGGTGAGCACTCAAGATGCAAACTGCCCATTGCAATGATATAGCTGGGTGCACAACTAACATCACTTTACTGTATGTTGCACTGAGCCACAGGATGGGATGGGATGTCATGTCTCTTACTCTTCTAGCATTAAACAGCAAGAAACTTTCATCATTAGAAGACAGGGTGTCATATATGCAACATGGCTTGCATCACCAAATTCTGATTATTAAATTCTGACCAATTCCTCCACTACTCCAACAAAATTGCCATGCAGTATCAGAACAATGATGCATCTGATTCAGAACTTTCTCTTTCGATAGTTGCCAGCCAGAAGACACAAGGAGAATTTTTCAAGCATGACATGATGATCTCTTTCCCCTAGGTTCCTTTATGCCTGGTAGTCAGATGCACTGTATCATCTCTAAAAATATGGACATTTCACTTCTGCCTAATGATGCTATTAGCCAACTATAAGTCTACCCTTATATCCTAGTAGACGTTATGTGACAATCACTTTCATAGGTTAATTACATATAAGCATAGAATGGAATCTCTCTTCATATTGTATGTGTGTGTTATGTGCCTTCAAGTGGATTACGACTTATGGCAACGCTATGAATCAGTGACCTCCAATAGCATCTGTCGTAAACCACCCTGTTCAGATCTTGCAAGTTCAGGTCTGTGGCTTCCTTTATGGAATCAATCCAGCTGTTGTTTGGTCTTCCTCTTTTTCTACTCCCTTCTGTTTTTCCCAGTATTATTGTCTTTTCTAATGAATCATGTCTTCTCGTTATGTGTCCAAAGTATACGTGTCCAAAGTCAGAGGAAGGCAATGGTAAACCACCTCTGAATACCTCTTACCATGAAAACCCTATTCATAGGGTCACCATAAGTCGGGATCGACTTGAAGGCATTCCATTTCCATTTTCCATCCATACTCCCTAAGCTTGTGAGAAAGAATGACCTTGTCACTTCAGATGGACCTAGGAACACCGTATTTTAGGTAAGATTTCTATTTTAATCTCTGATCAGAGAATTTTTTTTTGAATGGTATGCTCCAAGCAACTGTGGTTGATACAATGTATCACGTTTAATGACATCACTAGGGCCCGCCCCATGATGTCACTAGGGCCCGCCCCCATTTTCTCAGGTTTTTGAATGGTCCCGACCTGGCAACCCTAACCACAATACCTGATGGAACGCCTCCCCCGACATGAACCCACCCATACACTATGCTCAACATCTAAGGCCCTCCTCCAGGTGCCTACTTGGAGGGAAGCTGAGAGTCTGGCAACAAGGGAGAGGGCCTTCTCAGTGGTGGCCCCCAAATTATGGAATGATCTCTGTGACAAGATGCGCCTGGCACCAACACTGTTATCATTTCGGTGCCAGGTCAAGACTTTCCTCTTCTCCCAGGCATTTTAGCATGTGCTTTTAAATTGTTTTTAATTTTTTTAAAAAATTATGTTTTTAAATTTTTTTTGTTTTAAAATTTGTATATTGTTTTTATTGTTTTTAATTGATGTAAACCGCCCAGACAGCTTCGGCTATGGGGCAGTATATAAATGTAATAAATAAATAATGTATGGATTTTTATGCACTCTTAGTATAGCATTTTTGTACATACAAATGGCATCTCAAAATTCAAAGAAATGTGAATTTCAATGGATGGTTGTGTTTTGGTTCATGTATTGTTTTGGAAAGTGTGGATTTGATCGGTTCGCTTTTAAATGTGAACTGAATTGAATTTCTCCCCCATCCCTAGGTAGGATACAAATGTGAGCAACTTGGAAGTATTATATAGTGCACAGCCTGCCATTTCACATGCTGACAAGGCTCATTTTGAACAGTTTACAACAAATTGTAGGAGAACGGAGTTGTTTTCTAACATATACTTAATGTAAAGAACAGACACGTTTGCACAGGAAAGGTTCCTGCCAGCAGATGAATCAATACTGCATGTCCTGTATTCCAACCCTCCAACGTAGCAAACACCGCTTCTGCATATGGTGTCATATACCACATCACTAGGCATCCACATTTGCTCTCCAAGAACTCTCTGGTGATCATGTGCTAGTTCCTGTTAAAACACAACAGCCAGTCCAGACCCTGCTTGTGACTGGATTTTTCAAACTTGAAGATTATTTAGCGACTAAAGCCAGACAGGTCTATTGAAATCCGGGGTTCATTTAAACAGGTTTGTCTTGGGTTTGTCTTAGAACTTTCTTTGCTGTCAAAATTAGTTTAACAACCTTCAGACTGTGTAGATAAGCGCACTGTCATTTCAGATTTCTGAAAGCACTTTTTAAAAAAAATCTGGACTCCATATCAAATTAGATTTCTTTATTACGGTGCTAGGAAAGCCTTTAATAACATTTATCTATAATGTGATTCTCCTGTCCCTGTGTGATCCTAGAGAAGCTTAAGCTGCAGGGGTTGCAAAGAGCAAGTTGGACCGCTGTAACGGGAGGCACAAGCCTACAGCCTCGGAAGTGGGGCAGAGCTTGGCAAGATGGTGTTACTACAAGAATGACTGCACGCTTCCACCTTTCATGAGTCTGACAGTATATTCCAAAAGAAGCCGCTTTATTTGACAACCAGGAGTAAAAGGAAAAGCTGAAAAAGGTTCAAAAAAGAGCAACCAAAATGATCAAGATGATGGAGCAACTCCCCTATGAGGAAAGGTTGTAGTATATGGAGCATTTTAGTTTAGAGAAAAGGCAAGCACGAGGTGACATGATAGAAATGTTTAAAATTATGCATGGCACGGAGAAAGTGGATAGAGAAAAGTTTTTTCCTCTCTCTCTCATCACACTAGAACTCATGGACATTCAATGAAGCTGAAGATTCAGGACAGGCAAAAGAAAGTACTTCTTCACCCAGAGCTTAGTTAAACTATGGAATTCGCTCCCACAAGAGGCAGTGATGGTCACCAACTTGGATGGCATTAAAAAAGAATTAGACAAATTCATGGAGGATAAGGCTATCAATGGCTGGTAGCCATAATGGCTATGCTCTGCCTCCACAGTCAGAGGAAGGATGCTTCCAAATACCAATTGCTGGAAACCGCAGGAGGGGAGAGTGCTCTTGCACTCAGGTCCTGCTGCTTGTGGACTTCCCATGGGCAACTGGCTCGCTACTGTGACGATGGCATAGAAGACCATCGTGAAAACACTGAATCACAGTCTTCTGTTTCAGGAGCACAAGGCAGCTGTTGAGCTGCTGGTCTCATTCTGAACCAAACTGGTACACCATTTTTATTCTGCTGCAGCTGTAGTGATGCATATGCAGAGACAATGATGTCTTCATAGTAAAGAGGCTTCGTTTCACTTTATTTGATGGTGTGCATCCTATTCTGCATCAGTATGTGAATTTTTAAAGAAATTATTAGAGAGTTGCATTACACAATTTGGAGAAGTGTGGATGTCTATGGGGGCCGAACCCCACCACTCCTGTGTAACCTTTGACTCCCCAGTGACCCCTCACTGGTGCAGGCACTACACCAGGCAGAAAACAGAGAGACAACGGCTCACCCAAAGGGTCAAAGGCAGCTCCTTTAAAGATCCTTGTATATGTATATGCATTTCTTTTCCTCAGCAGTGAGGTTTGTAGGAAAAGAGCATGAGGAGAAAGGATTACCTATCTCACTGCACATCTTCTTTGATTTGTAGCCTCTGTGGCTGTGCTTTGTACAATGAAAAAAATTGCTCAAAAGAATCAAAGACTAAACTACATGAAATTGTTAGTTTTATTTTTTGATGTTGCAGCTGGGTCAACCTCCATGCCAAAGACAGTCCTATTAACTGCATCTCATTGCTGTTTTTTGGAAGTGCTTCTGAGAGTAGACATTTTCCTAGCACCCCCATGCCACAAATGCTGGGGATATAAAATCTCTGTAATACAGTTTAGCCATGCACAAGTCTTCACCCAGTTCACATAACTATTTTCTTATAACCATGGGCCCATAGAAGGAAATGGATGTGTGGATTATTTTGAATTTGTTTATTTTGGCTGTTTTTATATATAATGGCTTTATATGCTAATTTTATACCCATAAGCCACTTCGTGCAGTGCAGAAAATTGTATACATTAAACTAATATTTAGCCTTTCTATACCGTTTTTGAGCACCCAAAGGGCTTCACATGCCTTGTCTTTATAATTCATAAAACAATCCTATGATTATGCCCATATTGCATATTGAGAGGGGGAACTGAGGCTGAGTGACTAGTGGCTTAAGTAAGTGAATTTATGCCAGAGTTTAGGTTTAAACTGATCCTGATGCACTGTTCAGTCTCTTACTCACTTAGGGTTGCCAGGTCAGAAGCATCCCAGATCCTGTGATTTCAGGGGTGGGCCAGAGTGATGTCATTAAGCACGATACATTAAACATCAGCCACAGTTGCTTGGCACATACAATTCAAACAAAAACATTTGTCTGTTTGGAAATTAAGATAGAAATCTTATTTAAAAGACTAAGCCTGGTAGGGAACACTTGATCTAGATACTTGCTTCTGGCAAAAAGGGTTTAAGTGCCCTCAGGCCAGGTCAGTCACCAGAAGGCCATTGTAGGAAGAAAGCCTACTGTTGTGGAGATGTTAGATGGGAGCACTCAGGAATAAAGATGGATGCCCCTGAAGGCTGCAATTCTAACCTTACTAAGGGACTAAGCTTCATAGAACTGAACAGGACTTGCTTCTGAGTAGATATAGTTTGGATTGTGCTGGGTTGGCAAACCCCTGGCTGGAATGCCCTGTCCCTATCTTTTAAGATGGCTGCTCCAACCTTCTTCACGGATTTGACCCTTCACTTCAGAAAGAGGTTTGAGAAATGATTAAGCGTAAGAAGATTCTCTACCCTTTTCAGTCTACCCTGTAGGCTGCTATAAACTCACTTTGATGTCAACCCAATTCCAGTGAGTACTAATTGACAGAGAGAAAACACACATGGTTTGGTCTACTTTCACAGACAGCAGGTTGGGAACAATAACTGCAGCCACACTTCCAAATACAGTATGTGAATTCTCTTTCACCACTATTGGGCAAGAAAGAAACCATCATGCAACCAACAAGGTGCATCATCAGTGGGTTTAAGGGGCTTGAGTCTGCTTTCCATGTTACGGGTTCCACATAGTTCTTGTTCTGCTCTTGTAAGAAATTGACACTTTAATGTGGCAGCACCTAAGTGCATGGAACCACTGTTTTGCTTCTATGGAGTGAGGTTAAAGATAAACGAAATGCAAATAGAAAAAGACAAAACAATAATGAGTTCCTAAATGCAATACCAAACCAACTACAACAAAATCCCTATGAATAAGACAGAAAACTCAGCAACACACAACCACTCAGGGTTCATAACTAAAACTAAAAAAATCCTAGCAGCCAGTCAGCCAAGGTCACAGAAATGCCCATGAAGCACAACCTGACCCGGGCACTGCAGTTAGTGCAGAATGCTGCGGGATGATTGCTAACATGAGTGAGATCCTATCAGCACATAACTCCTCTGCTCTGAAATCTGCACTGGTTCTTGATTTACTGCCAGGCCAAGTTCAAGGTGTGCTTTCCATGTTACGGGTTCCACATAGTTCTTGTTCTGCTCTTGTAAGAAATTGACACTTTAATGTGGCAGCACCTAAGCTTTGGAACTCCATGCCTATTTACATTAAACAGGCGCATTCATTGTACTCATTTTGACACCTGCTAAAAACATTTTTGCTTAGTACCCAGGCATGTAGAAGCTGTTATGTTTTTAATCGGGTTTTAAATCATTGTTAGTTTTATTATTTTGAATGTTTTTAAATACCTGTCTTGAACTGTTTTTGCCAAAAAATGTATTGTTTTAATTCTTTCTGTAAACCACTTTGAGATTTTTTACAATAAAGCAGTATATAAATCTTGTAAATAAAATACATAAATAAATTTTGGAGTCACTTTGGCCCTTGGGGCTCTTCCCACTTTTAGGAACAAAGGAATCTGCCTTATACTGACTCAGGCCATTTCGTACCATCTAGCTCAGTACTGATGACATGGACTAGCATTGGCTCTCCTGGATTCCAGGCAATAGTCTTTTCCAGAAATTGAATTTTGGACCTTTCTATGCAAAGCATATGTCCTACCACTGAGCTACAACCCTTCCCATTTAAAGAAGTATCTTTCAAAATTGTTCTTTTCAATTCACTAATGAATGCACATCATACCTAGGGCAGATCCACACCATTCATTTAAAGCACATTGAATACACATTTGAAGGACATGAATCCCACCACAGAATCATGGGAACTGTAGTTTGTTAAGGGTAGTGAGAACTATAACTGTGAGGGGGAAATTACACTTCTCAGGATTCTTTAGGGGAAGTCATGCCCTTTAAATGTGAGTTGGATGTGCTTTAAATGTATTGTGTGGATCTACTTCATAAACGTTGCCTGCATGTAAATCGTTTTAATTAATTTTTCAAAATGGAAATGAGCTATAAAGTGTACTGGGTGACCAGGGCCGGTTCTAAAGGGCGGCCAAGTGGCTCTCCTTCCGTGATCCGCTGAAGCATCCGCAGACCGCCATTCCCCCGCTATCCCCCGCTTTACAAGCCTTGCTGAAGCAGAGCCAGCATGGCTTCTGCAAGGGAAAGTCCTGTCTCAGTAACCTACTAGAATTCTTTGAGAGTGTCAACAAGCATATAGATAGAGGTGATCCAGTGGACATAGTGTACTTAGACTTTCAAAAAGCGTTTGACAAGGTACCTCACCAAAGACTTCTGAGGAAGCTTAGCAGTCATGGAATAAGAGGAGAGGTCCTCTTGTGGATAAGGAATTGGTTAAGAAGCAGAAAGCAGAGAGTAGGAATAAATGGACAGTTCTCCCAATGGAGGACTGTAGAAAGTGGAGTCCCTCAAGGATCGGTATTGGGACCTGTACTTTTCAACTTGTTAATTAATGACCTAGAATTAGGAGTGAGCAGTGAAGTGGCCAAGTTTGCTGACGACACTAAATTGTTCAGGATTGTTAAAACAAAAGGGGATTGCGAAGAGCTCCAAAAAGACCTCTCCAAACTGAGTGAATGGGCGGAAAAATGGCAAATGCAATTCAATATAAACAAGTGTAAAATTATGCATATTGGAGCAAAAAATCTTAATTTCACATATACGCTCATGGGGTCTGAACTGGCGGTGACCAACAGAGGGATACCATGACCATCTCAAGGAAGAAGGGCACACTTAAAATGTAGAGGAAATAATAATTTACAACCAAGGTGTGAAATCAAATACTTATTGGGACATAGTAGGAAGAAATATGTATATAAGCATGACTGTCAAAGATGTTTATTATTTACACAACCTGTAAAGATATCTATAGTGCAATCCTATGTTTGTTTACTCAGAAGCAAGTCCCAATGTATTCAATGGGGCTTACTCAAACAGGGGAGTGTGCAGAGAACTGTAACCTCAAGTGATAAGGAACTTCATTCAACCAACCCAATATTCAGAATCATGCCACTTTAAGCTGTTTTGCAACTGTTTATACTTGTTTTTATGGTTATTGGATTTTAAAGGGATTTCTTATTGTGAGCTCCCTTGGTTTCCAATCACCAACCCAACTCACAGGGTTGTTGGAAAGATTCCATATTTACACACACACACACACACACTGCAGATGTAAAAATACATACATTCTATATAAATAGTTTATTGTCAAACCAGTTGGTCATTGCAGAGCATTTTAAAAAAAATCAGTATTAGTTTCCTACATAATAAAAACTGTGATACCTAGGTAAGCCCTGCCTAATTGTTTTTAAAAATAGGATTGGAGGAGGAGAGAAAGATTTACAACACGAACACAATTCTTTGATATGTTCACTCAAAAGTCCCATTAATTTACAGCACATTCATAACCATGTCTACTCAAAAGTAAGTCCTATTGAATTCAATGGGGTTTACTCCAGGTATATGGGATTTCATCTTTACTACCAGAAAAGTAAGTATTGGATTGAAGCCTCATATTGGGAATGTTTTTAAAACACTGCCCTCTTTAACAGGAAAATTAAAACTTGTTTGATTCCTGCACACAAGAGGAAAAAAAACTGAAAGCTATATACTTACTCAATTTATGAGATTTTCAAATAAGCAGGAATAAACAACCTGGGATTGCAACGGGCTCTAGGCACTGCCTGGAGGCCAACAAATCACAACCCTGACTTCACTTATTGGCTACAAACCTGAAAGAGCGGGGATAGAACAGCCTGCTATGAGCTGATTTAACAGACGTTTTGGTGTATATCTCATGAACCAGACCACCTAGAAATTTAATTTTAAAAAAATTAAAGTGGAGAGTCCGGAGATTAAGGTGACTTACCCAGAAAGGACCCCAAAAATCCAGAGTCTCCGGGCAAAAACCGAACACCTGGCAACCCTATACCCACTATATTCACTATTTGCCAGTAATAATAATAGTAGTAGTAATTGCATTTCTTCATTATAAATGTAATTATAATTACTTATAATTAAGTAATCAAATAATAATTTCCATTACTATTTAAAGCTTTTGGGACAAACTTACAAACTACAGGTGCTCCATGAAATAGCTGATTTCACGAAAGGTGTCTCTTACTGGTTTTGAGTGTAAAGTCCCTGCATTAACATTGAAACTATGCCTGAGCAGTACAGGTGATAGATTTAGTTGTCTACCTTTCTTGGCAGTCTATTTATCTCCTAACCAGCTGCATCACACTTGTTTTCATTTTATAGTTATGAATAATGTCTTTGTGATAAGGGAACTCCAAAAGTCGGCCACATTTGTTTTCCTTGCTCCAGACTGGTTTATTTCTGATGTTTTAGTGGAGTGAGTTATCCTCATTGGCTAATTGCTTCCACCCCTGACAGTCAAGTCTGTGAGTTAATTAATGAAGGAAATTGGATCAAAGGGAAGCATCTGCAGCACATTTCAACTGTTGGCACCAAATACCTCATGCTGCATTTTACCAAAGATTTGCCAAAGAAATAGATGCAAAGGTATGCCAGTTTGGTATGTGGCAACACGCTAAAAGAAGGAAATAATTTGGCCTTGCTAGTAATGCCATTGAGGGTCAGTGACCCGGATTGAAGACGGATGTTTTAGCAGCTTTGTAAGGGTTATCTTTGATGATGTGGAAATGCATTTTGTTTAATTTTTGCATGTTTAATTGAGGTGTTGTATGGCTGCCATAGGCTTATTTGGGAGGAAGGGAAGGATAACTTTAATAAATAAACCAATAAATAAATAATAATGTAAAGTTTACAAATAATTATAATAAACCATAGTTTAGATGTCTATAGGTTTTCTTCCCAGTTACCCAGCCCACCCCGCTCCCCCAATATCAAGTGCATGGAATTTAGTGAAATTGGGTGCATGTGCCTTATTGTTCCGGCCACATTTCTCTTATTTTTTGGGATGGCGTCATCTCTCTGTCACTGCTGAAGTTCCAGTTCCTTATATGATTTCATTTGACAGGGGCATAGCTAAGGTCATGGGCTATATATTTTGTAAGTAATGTTAAGGCGAACTTAGGTCTAGACTAGAGCCTTTGATGTTTTTATTGTAGCACTGGATTTTTAGTCTATTTACTGTCTTGTGATATTTTATATGAAAGTGCAGTTTATAAATATTTTAAATAAATTAAAGCCAGCTACTGTTTGTTTTTTGTGGAAGATTCCTACTTATACGTCAAGACTGTTCTCTTGCTGGGAGTTTATCTTTCCATCACTCAGGCCGCAATAGTTTGTAGGGAGGAATACCACTCCCCCCCCCAAAGTGAACGCTTCGTCAGATGAGGTTGCTCAGATATTGTAAGCACTCTGCAACATTGTACGATGGACAGTTCCCTCCCAGTTTGAAGGGAGGAAAGGGAATGGCATTTTTCTATTTCATCCATTCTAAACACGTTTTTAAAAAATCGCAACAGCAAAGAAATGACATTGCAAAGTTCTGCAATTTGTACCCATTCCAAATTAAACATTTAAATTAAATGGAGGGATATTGTATCATTTTATTATACGAGTAATACAAGGGATGGGGGAGGAATTTAGTGAGTTCGGTTTTCAAAATGGACCACTTCCGAATCTGTCCTCCTACCAGATTCCACATCGAGGTAATCCAAAAACTGATTCCTCCTCTTTTTATTTCTTTTTACCGATACTAGCTGCCTGGAGAAAGTAGCCCATGGCCTTCTGACACATTAAATATGTGGCTGCAATTCCCCTTGGGAGCAACAGGATATGATGATATGCTGTTACTCTCAGGAAGCTTGCCCCCATAAATCCATTTTATTTTTTATTTTTTTAAAAAAATCTTCTCCTGTCTTCTTCAAACAGAAACCAGATCAGCTTACAGCATTAATTAAAATTAGATTACACAGCAATAACTTTAATAATAATAATAATAATAAATTTTTATTTTTATGCCGCCTATCTGGCCGAATGAACGGCCACTCTAGGCGGCGCACATAAATTAAAATAAGATACAGCATATAAATACAATATAAATACGACATATAAATACAGTCTTCAACTAATCAACCCACCCACATCTGTACGTTATATACTAAAATTTGCTAGGGATCCTGTATGCCCGCTGAAATAGCCATGTCTTTAATCCTTGGCGAAAGCCTACCAAGGAGGGGGCATGGCGAAGATCATAAGGGAGAGAGTTCCAGAGGGTGGGGGCCACAATTGAGAATGCCCTCTCTCTAGTCCGCACCAGCCTGGTTGTTTTCACTGGCGGGACCGAGAGAAGGTCTTGTGAGGCTGATCTTGTAAGGCGGCACATTTGGTGATGCTGGAGGCACTCCTTTAGATAAACTGGACCAAAACCATGTAGGGCTTTAAAGGTTAACACCAACACCTTGAATTGGGCTCGGTAGACAACTGGTAACCAGTGTAGGTCTTCTAACACTGGAGTGATGTGATCCCGGCGGCGGCCATTCTTAATCAGCCGTGCCGCCGCATTTTGTATTTATTTATTTATTTATTTTATTTCATTTTTAAACCGCCCATAGCGAATAGCTCTCTGGGCGGTGTACAAAAGATTAAAAGTACAGAAATACAAAATATCACAATAAATAAACTGAAACAAAGAGATTTAAAATTGTAACATTAAACGCATTAAAATGCCTGGGAGCATAGCCAGGTCTTAACCTGGCGCCGAAAAGATAGAAGCGTCGGCGCCAGGCGTATTTCTTCAGGGAGGCTATTCCACAATTCGGGGGCCACTACAGAAAAAGCCCTAGATCGAGTAACTGTCCTCCGGGCTTCCCGATGGGTTGGTACCCGGAGGAGGGCCTTAGACGCTGAGCGAAGTGACCGGGTCGGTTCATAGCGGGAGAGGCGTTCCACAAGATACTGCGGTCCCACGCCGTATAAGGCTTTATAGGTCAAAACCAGCACCTTGAATCTGGCTCGGAAGCAAATAGGTAGCCAGTGCAAACGGGCCAGAACAGGTGTTATATGCGCTGACCGGCTGGTCCTCGTCAGCAGTCTGGCTGCTGCGTTTTGCACTAGCTGAAGCTTCCGAACTGTCTTCAAGGGCAGCCCTACGTAGAGCGCATTACAGTAATCCAACCTAGAAGTTACCAGAGCATGAACAACTGAGGCGAGGTCATCCCTGTCCAGATAGGGGAGTACCTGGGCTACCAACCGAAGGTGGTAGAATGCATTCCTTGCCACCGTGGCCACTTGCGCCTCCAGAGACAAGGAAGGATCGAAAAGAACCCCAAGACTACGAACCTGTTCCTTCAAGGGGAGTGTAACCCCATCTAGAACAGGGTAAGCATCCACCATCTGGGCAGGGAAGGCATTCACCAACAGTGTCTCAGTCTTGTCTGGATTGAGTCTCAGTTTATTAGCTCTCATCCAGTCCATTATCGCGGTCAGGCAGTGATTCAGCACATCCACAGACTCACCTGTAGAAGATGAAAAGGAGAAATAGAGCTGCGTGTCATCAGCGTACTGGTGGCAACGCACTCCAAAACTCCTGATGACGGCACCCAGAGGCTGCATGTAGATGTTAAAAAGCATGGGGGACAAAACCGACCCCTGAGGGACTCCACAATAGAGAGTCCAAGGAGTCGAGCAATGTTCCCCAAGTACTACCTTCTGGTGACGATCGGCCAAGTAGGAGCGGAACCACTGCCAAGCAGTGCCTCCAACTCCCAAATCCGCAAGCCTCTCCAGAAGGATACCATGGTCGATGGTATCAAAAGCAGCTGAGAGATCAAGGAGAATCAACAGAGTCACACTCCCTCTGTCCCTCTCCCGACAAAGGTCATCATACAGGGCGACCAAGGCTGTTTCAGTGCCAAAACCAGGCCTAAAACCGGATTGAAACGGATCCAGATAATCGGTCTCATCCAAGAGCACCTGGAGCTGACCGGCAACCACCCGCTCCAGAACCTTGCCCAAAAAGGGGACATTCGCCACCGGTCTATAGTTGTTCAGGTCATCTGGGTCTAAGGAAGGTTTCTTTAAGAGAGGTCTTACTACTGCCTCCTTGAGGCTACTAGGGACTACTCCCTCACTCAAGGAGGCATTTATCACTTCCTTGGCCCAGCCGGTGGTAGTAGTCCTGCTAGCCTTCACTAGCCAAGATGGACAAGGATCTAGAGCAGACGTAGTCGCCCGCACCAATCCAAGTACCTTGTCCACTTCCTCAAGCTGCACCAACTGAAACTCATCCAATAATGAAAGACAAGACCGTGTTCTGGACACTTCAATTGATTCGTCTGTCATAACATCGGAGTCTAGGTCCCTACGGATGCATGCGATTTTATTTTGGAAGTGCCCTGCGATGTCGTTACAGCGAGCTTCAGATGTTTCAATAGTATCTCGAGGACCAGAATGTAAGAGTCCTCGTACAACCCTAAAAAGCTCTGCAGGGCGGCAGAGAGATGTCCTGATAGAGGCAGTGAAGTGAAACTTCTTGTACCAGTTGTAATTTCTGAACCGTCTTCATGGGTAGCCCACCGTAGAGCGCATTACAGTAGTCTAAGCGAGAGGAGACCAGGCATGCACTACTCACGGGAGCAGATGAACCGGAAGATAGGGTTGCAGCCTCTGTATCAGGTGTAACTGATACCAAGCTGCCCGGCTCACTGCTAACACCTGAGCCTCCATGGACAGCTTGGAGTCAAGAACGACCCCGAGGCTGCGGACCTGGTCCTTTAGCGGCAATCTTATCCCATTCAACACCAGGTTGATATCTCCCAATCTTCTCTTGTCTCCCACAAGCAGTATCTCAGTCTTGTCGGGGTTCAGTTTCAGCCTGTTTCCTCCCATCCATTCACTTACGGACTCCAGGCACTTGGAAATGGTATCCACAGCCAACTCCGGTGAGGACTTAAACGAGAGATAGAGCTGAGTGTCATCCGCATATTGGTGGCACTGCAACCCAGATCTCCTGATGATAGCTCCCAGCGGCTTTACATAGATGTTAAATAGCATGGGAGAGAGGATAGAGCCCTGTGGCACACCACAATTAAGAGGCCAAGGGTCCGAAACCTCCTCTCCCAATGCCATCCGTTGGTGCCTGTCAGAGAGATAGGAACGGAACCACCATAGAACAGTGCCTCCAATTCCCATTCCCTCCAGGCAGCCCAGGAGGATACCGTGGACGACGGTATCAAAAGCCGCTGAGAGATCAAGGAGGACGAGGAATAAGCATTCACCCCTATCCAACGCCCTCCTCAAATCATCCACCAGAGCGACCAAGGCTGTTTCAGTTCCATGACCAGTCCTGAAGCCCGATTGGAATGGATCTAAGTAATCTGCTTCCTCCAAGTGTGTCTGTAACTGTTTGGCCACCACACGTTCGATCACCTTGCCCAAAAATGGTAGATTGGAGACTGGGCGAAAGTTATTCAAATCTTGGGGATCCAAGGAGGGCTTTTTCAAGATGGGCTTTATTACCGCCTCCTTGAGGGCAGATGGCAATGCACCCTCTTCCAAGGAAGCATTTACCACCGCCTTGATCCCATCGCTCAGTCTCTATCTGCAGTCCACAATGAGCCATGTAGGGCAAGGGTCAAACAAACAGGGGGTCGGTCTCACAGTAGAGAGCACCTTGTCCACTTCCTCAGAGGGAAGAGGCTGAAACCGATCCCATCGGACCAGATAGCAACTGGCCGTCTCTGGCCTACTTCCTGTGTCCACGGCGTACGGAATTGAGCTCTTCAGACAATCGATTTTATCAGCAAAATGTTTTGCAAACGCGTCACAGGAGGCTTTAGAGTGCTCCATGGGGTCCTGAGCAACTGGACTGACCAGGCTACGGACCACCTGGAACAACCTCCTGGGACAACATTCTGCGGATGCAATAGAGGCAGCAAAGAAACCTCTCTTTGCTGTCTTTGTTGCCACTTGGTAGGCCGCTATTGCTGCTCTAACCAGTGTCCGATCGTCTTCGGAGCGAGATTTCCGCCACCGGCGTTCTAGTCGTCTCACCTCCTGCCTCAGACCCCGCAGACATGGTGTATACCAAGGTGTGGTTTGAGTTCTATTCAGGGGGAGAGGACGTTTCGGAGCCACCCGGTCTATTGCCCTGGTGATCTCCTTATTCCACTCTGTCACCAGGGTTTCGACTGGGCGACCTTCAGACAGCTCCAAATCTCCCAGCGCCGTCAGGAATCCTTCTGGCTCCATCAGGCATCTGGGGCGGACCATCCTAATAGGTCACTGTCCCCTGCGGAGGGTGTGTGGCAATGAGAGGTCCATATTCACCAGATAGTGATCTGACCATGACACAGGGTTCGAAGAAATAGCCCCCATTTTCAGAGCACTGCCTCCCCCTCCCGAGACAAATACAAGGTCGAGAGCATGACCGGCTACATGGGTGGGCCCAAAATTACTAAGCTGCAGTTCCCAGGAAGTCATGGTTTCCATGAAATCCCGAGGGGCTCCTATGAGATCCGTCTCGGCATGCAGGTTAAAGTCCCCCAAAACCAGAAGGTTAGGAGAGAGGACCTGCACGCCCGAGACCAGCTCGAGCACCTCGGTCAGGGAGTCAGCTGTGCAGCGGGGTGGGCGGTACACAAGGAGAATCCCTAAACTGCCCTTAGGGCCCAACCTCCAGTACATGCAATCAACAATGACAATAGAGATTAAACTAGCAACTGAGAATGGCAACCAATAGCCACAAACAACCACAAATGGATTCTTCTTCCATGATGGAACCTACACAGGCTTCCCAGGCAGTCTCCTAATTAGGCACCAACCAGATCCAGGCCTGCTTATCTTCATGAAGGCTGCTACATCACAACCCTATGCGCGCTTACTTCAGTGGGGTTACTTCAAGTAAACATCCATGTGATGACCTCCAAAGGTAGAAGAAAGGTGGGATATAGCATATTAAATAAAGAAACAAGCTATAATGCAGATAGAGATATATGCCCTAATACAGTGAGGGTAATCTATATGCAAAGAAAGAAAGAATGTGGTACATGGAATTTTTTTAAACATGGATTATCTACTGGGTAGTGGCACATATGTAGGTCTTTACAAGCAGGAACATGGAATAAATCTACTGGACTGGATTCTCTAGCATTTGTAGTTTCTTCCAGTTATTTCAGATACTGCTTCTGCTTGTTGCTTCTTTAGAGGTTTAATACTTCTCCACTGTACTATGAAGTCATTTATTTTTTTTTAAGTGGTGAACATCCACACTCATCAGGCTATCCCCTCACTGCAACAATGCCGTCATTTTGTGTATTTAATTTGGTTTCTCTGAAAGCTGTGTGCTTGCCCTCACCAGCATTACCCCCATTTTATTAAAAATAAAAAAGTGAAACTGATAGCTCTTTTTCTTCCACAACAATGTTAACCTTCACACCATTACATGGGAACAGGATATGGTATTACTGATGCTGGGTCAGCTGTAGTGCTAAAATAGCATTACGCGTTTTTTTTAGAAAAGGTCTTTGGATATTGCATTGGAATGAGGTTGCTAGAAAAAATTCATGGTATATGGTTTAACAATACAAGACACACAAGGAAAATTAGTTAGCCTGCTCTGAAAGTGTGTTTACAGTAAAAAATATTGTAAATAAGTCTCATTAATCATACACACAGCAATATGTGGCTGCTGTTATTTATTATACTACATAAATCACAAGGCACTGCCTCTGTATTAATTTGGCTTTACCATGTAATTCTTGAGAAAAGAAAAATGCCCTTTCTTTTAAATGGATCTCCATTGCTTTCCCCCTTCCAATCTGATCTTCAGCATCGCTGCGCTGGCAAACAAGTACATTGTCTGAAGTCTTGTGTGATCACTGCAGTGTTGCAGGAAGACACATAAGGAGACAACAACGAAATGTTGGCATGCCCTCTTTGAGGATACGCCATTCCATTTCCCACCTCCGCCCCACGTTTCCATTTTTCTCCCCCCTAGTCAGTCAGCATTTCATGTGCACTAGGCTCTATCCGTTAGGGAAGAGGTTGTACTTCTTGTGTGCTTCTTCTAACTTTAGGGTTCCCACCACAAGCCTGCTTATACCTCCCCCTTGTGAGTGGGTGGTGACATTTTAGCTACATGAGGATGCACATTTGGAGAATGAGTTCGTTATTAGTATGTGTGACTGGAGGGAGGCTGCTA
Organism: Rhineura floridana; assembly: GCF_030035675.1. Taxonomy (NCBI): domain Eukaryota; kingdom Metazoa; phylum Chordata; class Lepidosauria; order Squamata; family Rhineuridae; genus Rhineura; species Rhineura floridana. The sequence goes on along the minus strand of NC_084481.1, from coordinate 9,270,541 downwards.
TTAAGAATGTGTGTATGGTTCAACAATACAAGACACACAAACGAAAACAGTTTGGCTTGGAAGTATGACACTAAAACCTATGCCTTCCAGCCCAATCTCAAGAATTGCTGCACTAGAAATTAATAAATCTGCAGGATCGGAAACTAGGACAGGGATTGCTGTTGGTAATAAGCAACCTTGCATGCCACCACTAGGGGGCAGGGTAATAATGCTTTAATACAGTTGAAGGGAGAAGGGAAACTATAGTTTGCTGTGATGTAGCTTCCTGTTTGATTCTTGTTTCCCCTCCCCTTCCTTTTTCTTGACGTCCTACCTTTTGAATTCTCCATTACCACATGAGAAGCAGGTGTGGGGCTGCTTGCCAGAAGCTAAAACCAAGGACTGAATGTTTCCTAAGCTGTGCCTTTATAATTGTATACATGATGAGGTCATGCGTCACCTATTTATATATATTTTACTAGAGAAAGCTTGTTTGTTTTATTCTGCTAGAAGACTGTGTGAGTTAGGAAAAATGGTGGAGAGTAGGGCTGGTTATTGCTCACCCTGTTTTAGCCATTTTTACTCTGCTAAAGATAGAGAGAGAGCTTTGCATCTTTCTTCTCTTGCCTGGACCATCCTTGTGCCACCACGATATCTCAAGTGTCTTTGTACCTTATCCCAAATAAAATTTGTCTTGCTTAATATTAGAATTATTTATTTTCATTCAGTAATTTGTACTGCTTCCTATTTGCCAATATCTCCACTTTACTGAAGTAGTAAACTATATGTCTCTTATTTAGAAGCATCTGCTCAGTCACCTCTCCCATCTCTATTTTAATCAACCCACCACAGCTCCTGCTGAGCCAAGTTTGTCTCCTTGACGTGCCACCCCCATTCTTCCTCTGTTTCTCTTTCATACTGTCTTTCTTTGAGCTTGCTTGTATTGTCACCACCTTCTCTGATCCTGGAGTACACTACCTTTTTCATTCTCTGTTTTGATCTAACCCGTTGAGTGGTTTCCCCAAGTTCAACCTCTCTTCCACCATTTCCTTATGTTCGTCTGCCCCTTCTGGCCATTAGGGCTGTGCAACCAATCTAACCAAATTCAGAACAAAATTGGACCTGCTCTGGATCGCTGTGGAGTGAGTCAGGTCCACCTGGAGTGATCCGGAGCGGAACATACTCTGCAAGAAAGCCAGATAGCCTTTCTCCCAAATTAATTATTAATAAATTCCATATAAGGAGAGCACCAGGGTGACGATGGGAGGAAGAGTGCTGCATTTTGTTCACTGACAGCTCTAGCTTCCAATCCAGAACTAGAATCTTATTCAACACTCTCCACAGTGCTTCAAAACAGTAAACTTTAAATGTGGCTAGCGCAAAAAAAAACACCCCACCTGAACCTGTCTGCAATTTGGTACGGTTAATCTCTCTGGAGAGGCTACCCTGTCTCCAAGTTGTATGCACTTCTGTGACACAACACTCACTCAACACTAGGGATATGCTGGAATTCCTCCCAATTTGGATTTGGTAACAAATTTTCCATTAATTCGCTTATTCTCAATCACCAAGGATCAGATTTTAATGTAGCGAATTTCCACAGCTATTTTTTAAAGCAGACTTAAAAAAAAATCCTCCTCTAAAACATTGATTGCAAGAATGATACTTTATTATTTCCTTTTAAAATATAATTTCCTTTAAGCACATAGATATTAATATCAATATTTTTTTCAGTGAAAAAAGCCCATGGATTGGTAAAAGCAGCAACTAGCAGATAGAGAATGAGCTTGAATTGATGCCAGCCTGTTTTTGAACAGGCACTGGCCAACGGATCCCATCCCTACTCAACACTCTCCAGTCACAGTGCTTGAAAAAAAAGTAAACTTAAAAGTTGCTGGCACAAAAACCCAGGGAGCTACCTGTCTGAAATTTGGCAGGGTTAATCCCCTCTTGGATGGTTGCCATGTCTCCAAATTTCATGCACCTATGTGGAAAAAAAAGTTATGGTGGTTTTGTTTTCCTAACGCAAGTGAATAGGAATGCCGAAGACTTGGATTTCCTGGTCGCAATTCAGATCTGGAGACTGGTTCGCATTGGGCTCAGATTGATCTGGGCTGAATGGGGGACTGATCCAAATCACCAAATGGCCCCCTGAATTGTATCGGGGCGTTGCAGTGCTATGCTACTCATGTGACCGAATGTCTTCATGTCAGCACCTCCCTGCTTTGAAAAGAACCAGAACCTGGGTTTGGTCCTGCTACTGTCACATCTAATTGCATCCTCTTTTCACAATGATGACATGTGGGGGGTCAAATTAGATGTGAGGGCAGCATACCCAGGACCAGAATTGGATCTGCCACTGAGAAGAATGACCAGAGCGCTCAGGAGGAATGATCAGGGGTCTGCCACTCTGACGTCCCAGTATCTTCTCCCTTGAGTGACTATTTCACACTGTCTAATGGTAAGGATAGCCCTGGGAAGAAGCTGAACCTTGCCTCCCTCCCACAGCTCCCCCACTGAGACTCCCAGACCAGAAGCAGCTCTCCACTGGAAAAAATTCAGCCCAAAACAAAGGTTTTGTGTGGAAAAGGTTGGGATGGTGGTGTTGAGGTTCCCTTCCTACTTGCTTATGTTCTATTTTAAATGGGCCCTGCCCTACTTTCTAAGGAACCAGCAGGATCTAGGTTGGTCCTGATGTTGCTACATCAGGTTGAACTCTCATTTCACAAGATGATAATGGCACATTCTCTTAATTCAAGAGGGAGATTCTTTTTTTGCAGGGGAGTGTTCATCTTCATTTGCCATGCATACTCCTCGTTATCCCATCCCAAGAAACAGATTCCTGCCACTAAGGGAACGTGTGAGCCTTGCCAAGCTCTCAAATTAGTTTGGAACTCTCTCCATTCTGTGTGGAATGGTTTCAATGAGGAATTGATCGGGTAAGTTGCAGATGCAAAATAAAACTGTCAATTTAGCCACTTTTTAGCTGTTGCCGTTTTTCTACTTCAATTTCCAGAGAGCACGTCCTGACTCGCATTTTTGCAGGAGTGCCCTTTGGATTTAGCAATTCATACTGTGAAAGCAGAACTGATGAACCACAGGCTCCTTGTGCTGCTGACTTTAATTAAAAATGCCATGTCTAACTTCAGCAGATGTTCTTGCGCTTGAGAGTAGACTAATAATTTAATGTTGCATAATGTGGTGCTGAGTCTGCTGCTTAGACTAAGAATGTAGTGGATCTCTTTTTGAAAAAGCATTTTTGGGGGATCAAATCCCTCACCACTCAGTCTCTTAAAGTGTGCTCTTTTAATAGAGCTGAACTAATCAGGGACTAAACTGAGCTTAGTAAACAGCAGCTCAAGGACTTGAACTCACACCTAGCCTAGTCTAGTCCACTTCTGCAAAACATGACCCTCCTACCCATTCCCAAGAAGGCCGACAAATTGCAACCTGAAGCTGTTGCATTCATGTATTTTAAACCATGGCTTTTCTTCCCTATTGCCTTCTTGTCCATTCATCTTACCTCCATCTTTTCTTACCATGGAGCAAAACTGCAGTCTAGCTTGCTGTGTCAGGTGATGAAGGAGAAGGCTGAAGCAGTACAAAGTGGGAGACGATGTAATAGCATCACCCCTTTCTCCTTATGTTTAAAACTATATGCAGAATATCTAGCAAGTGGAAGCACTATAGCCTAGTGGTACAGCACACGTTTTACATGCAAAAGATCTCAGGTTTTTTTAGACAGAACTGGGAAACATCCTACTCTGAAAAGTTGAGAGTGTTTCACATACATTCTTTCAGTAATCTGAACAGCAACCTTGCTATGTAGGGCCTAATCTCATTGCGGATTGTGTACCAACAATAACAGAAAGTGATTTGCCTATTGGGCTTATAGTTGAGGTGACCAACCCCAAGCAGGGATCTTTTTGGTCCTTAAGCAGGGTTGCCAACTTATTTGCTGGCCCCTGCACTTACGCTTTTAACAACAGCTTGACTGGCAAAAATTAGCAGCTAAAGTTTTTTATGGCATGGAAACAAGCACAATCACTGACAAATCTCCATGCTATAAAAAGCTTTGTCTGCTGATTGCTGCAAACTCAGGCTGCTATTATTAATAATATACATTTAAAAATACGATGTAAAAGTGATGTTTCCGTCCAGTCCCCGTAACTCTTTTTGTACAAGTATCGCCATAGTCTATTAGTGCTGATCCAGCTATTGGTCTCACACACATATATACACACTGGCACCATGAGCAAAAATCACTGCAAATTGCCCCCACCCCCACGCCACTGCAAGAGTAGCTTTCCATGGCAGCATGAATTGTGCAGATAGCGTGGACATTTGCACAACCTTCTCAGATATGGAATCTATAGCTGGAAGTTGACTCAAAGCCACAAAGTGACAGGGTTGTAATAATTGTTCCTTGGAGGTCTGATTAAATCCAGAACTAGAAATATGACGCTTGATACAGAATGTAAGATAATGTTTTTTTAAAAAAAGTTTAGACTGCTTTGGTTTCTATTGAATTAGTGGAAGTTTTGGCACTGAGGTCAATGATGATAAGTTCTGGGAACATAATCATTTGATGTGTCCTCTGAATTATTGCACTCTCCAGAGGTATCAGTGTTATTAGTTGATCCATAATGTGAAACGATGTTGTTTTAAGGATGTTACTCAATATCTGATTTAACAGAAAAACCTTTCCCTGTTCCACACGCTCAGAAAGGGGAAAACAATTGACTTGTCAAACAGAAAGCACTTGCCTCTGTTTATCACCATCTTTCTTTCTGTACCCTTTGCTGAGATATGATGAGTAAGTTAATAACTGTAACTTTATGGAGCAGTTGGGAACTTTCAGCAATAAATAAAATTTCAGCTCTTTGAACGTTTACATTAAAAGCACATGACTGAGGGAGCTCCCAGAAGCAGAGTGATGGATGGTGAATATACCTTCAAATGCATCGAGGCCTACCACTTACCTGAGTGTGTGAGGGCAATGGTGACTGCTTCTCTACAAGAAGGCCTGCTGCTTCCACCTTGCCTAAAATAAACAGTGATGAGATCTGCTTTTTTTATTTATACCAACCCCACTGCACTGGATAATTTCCAGCCAGTATCAAATAGTTCATTCTTTGGGCAAAGTGTTTGAGCAGGTGGTGGCATCTCAGCTCCAGATGTTCCTGTATGAGATGGATGATGGATGACTCATTTCAATCCAGTTTTAGGAACATAGGAAGCTACCGTATACCATTGGTCCATTTCAGTCCGTATTGTCAACCTTGATTGAGATTTCAAGCAAGATGCTTTCCACCCCTATCTGGAAATGGCAGGGACTGAAACTGGGACCTTTTATGTGCAAAGCACATGCTCTACCACTGAGTTATATCTATTCCACAAGCCTCATTATGAGACGGGGACAGCTTTGGTCACCTTGGTGGACGATCCACGCAGGGAACTAGACAGGTGGAATGTGTCCTATCGATTTTGCTGCACAATAATGTGCCTTTTGACTCCATTGATCCTCATATCCTTCAGGATCAGCCGGCTGAGATTTATTTATTAATTATTTGGTTTATATCCCGCCCTTCCTCTCAGTAGGAGGCCAAGGATGGGAGGCCAAGGATTGGGAGGCATAGATTTAAAGATTGATCCAGGGGATTCCTATTTGATGCCTCGGCCCATGGTGTCCTGAGGTTTGGTGTCACCAGGATGCTGATGACATTCAATTCTGTATTTCCTTTCTGTTTATATCTAAGAAAATTCTGTTCAAGATCTAAATCAGTATCTGATTATCAGTAATGGACTGGATGAAGGGCATACAAATTGAAGCTTAATCCAGAGGTGTCCCTGGTCAGCAGAGGCAGATCAGGGAATAGGGGTTCAACCTGTCTTGAATGGGGTTACACTCCCCTTGAAGAATCAGGTTCACAGTTTGAGTGTACTCCTATATTCAGCCCTGAAACTGTGTTTTGGCAGAGGCCAGCAGTCTTGTCAACTACGCCAGTTCCTAGAGATGTAAGATCTGGCCACGGTGACACATGCACATCTCATTTGGACAACTATAATACATTCTACAGAGAGCCAGTGTGGTGTAGTGGTTAGAGTGTTGGACTACGCCCTGGGAGACCAGGGTTGGAATCCCCACACAGCCATGAAGCTCACTGGGTGACCTTGGGCCAGTCACTGCCTCTCAGCCTCAGATGAAGGCAATGGTAAACCCTCTCTGAATACTGCTTACCATGAAAACCTTATTCATAGGGTCGCCGTAAGTCAGAATCAACTTGAAGGCAGTCCATTTCCATTTTAATACATTCTACATGGGGCTGCCTTGGAAGGGTATTCAGAAACTTCAGCTGGTTCAGTATGCTGCAGATAACTGATGGGGACAATTATAGGGGAATTGCACTTACCTACTTTTCATTGTTGCTTTGAGTTTTGTATTTTACTGTTAGCTGCTTGGAGCACCATTTGGTGAAAAGGCACTTTTGATGTTCCATCAGCCCCCCTGAAAAAGGTCTTGCTGTTTTGGTAGCAGCTTCAGTCATGGCTCTGAGAAAGCCTCCACCACTGACAGCAGGTCTGAAAACACTCCAGAGTTTAAAAAACAGTGTGTGTATGTACTGAGTGTGTGTGGTTTGCATGTGTGGGTAGTGTGCTGTGTGGTGGTCTATGTGCATGTGTGTGTGCTGTACGTGCAGGTGTGCATGAAAGTGAGTGTGTGTACAGTGGGCTCACCCACTTTGGCCACGCCCACTTCAGGCAGCCCTCAGAATGCTGGCCAACTGTCAATGCGATCCTTGAGCCAAAAAAAGCCAACCAATCCTGAAATAAATAAATTGGAACAGTAGTCAAAAGCAGTCCCCATATTGAGGGTGCTGAACCCCAGGCTGCTAGATTAGATCTGTGACTGAACTTTCTGCATTGCTTGTAAAGGTTTTTCTATGTTGTATGCTACCCACCTTCACGTACATTTGCACATTCTTCATGAAACTTCTGCATGTTGCAGGGGTTTCTGGGACAAATTCAGGGACACCTGCTCGTTTCACATGGACATATTGGTTCTCATTATCATCCTGCATAACTTAACATGCACCTGGCTCTGCTATCTCCAGCAGCTGTATACCACAGGGTTGATCACTGGTAGTAGCGAGCAAATTGTCAGGCAACCTTGTGTGATGTATGCAGAGCTTTTTATTCAGGAACTCATGAGGTCTGCAAGGGGTGCCATGTTTTCTTGGAACACACTTTGAGAACCACTGCTAAAAAGATTAGAAGAACTGGCATAGACAGTATAGGCCCTGTTATATCTAAAAAGAGACTGAAGCTATCTAAACTCCTGAAACAGACAAGTGTAGATCCATGCATCAATTTGACCTCGCTGTGACCTTGGATCACATTTAAAACATTAGCAAGTTTGCTGAAGCTACTATCTGCCCGTAAGAAGGCAAAAATGGGGAGAGTCTGTGAGCATGTACAAATTTCACTTTCCCACATCACTTGTTACCACAGCCAGTCCTCTTTACAGGGACAGCTGGTCTTTTTAGAGCTTCCAGAAACACTTAAGCCTTACATTGCTATTTTTCTTTTGTCTTTAGATTAAACGTAGGCTCTAGCAAGGGGGATTTCTTGATTCATGTGTTCACAGGAATGTGGTTATCTCTCTATATCACACCAGTAGCAAAACTATTTTACTGGCCTGCTGTCACATAACAAATTGATTTTAAAATACACAGGTCTTGTAAAGGCCAGACTTGCTTCGCCTGTGTTCTAAACACTGCATAAAGCAAATTTAGTGATCTGTTTATTTTTAACTCCCTACTTGTCTCCATCGTTTCTGCTTTTGTCTGTCCAACTGTCTGAAGTAATTCACGAACAGGACATTCCTTATATTTTTAGTATCTGTAACCTTTTAACCTTATAAAATTAGGGATACTGAATCACTGGAGGTTTTTAAATCATGCCTGAATGAAAATGTTTGTTCCTTCTTACTAGCTGCCCTGTGCTGTAGTTTGTCTTGCATTGTACATACGATTTTGATAAACATGTCTGCACAATAAGGATTATTCACACACATATTTTACTGAGAAGGCCCCTAAATATATTTCACCTGTCGAATGGGGTAATGGTGTTGTTATCTGTTTTATGAGCCCATCCAGCATATAGTGGTATCCAGTATGTTGCTGATGTAACTGCCAAGTTTGCTGAGGCGATTCCTAGATCAGCGTATTATTGACCTATTAAGACATGGTTAATACAACCCAACCCCTAACACTGGTGTTTTCTCTTGGTTTCAAAAGAAGCCTTCAACCAAATTTGCAAACTAATTTCAGTGCTATACTTGGCTAAAATCAAGATAGAGGTAGACAAATAGGAAAGCCTTAACCTTAAGGCTAACCCAGGCACAGGAGCCGCAGACTCTTGTTTCAACTCAGACCTGCTCCAATCGCATATTAAAAAGGTATTTGTAACATTTATGGCACATCCATGCCTTGTTCCAGACCAGAATTTCATGATACTCTGGGTCAATCTTCCCATCTTGGTGCCTTCCAGATATTGTGGACACCAATTCCCATCAGCTCCAGCCAGCATGGCCAATGGAGAAGGATGTTGGGAGCTGTAGTCCAAAACATCTGGATGGCAACGATGCAGTGATACTTATTACCAATTTAGTATGTCTAGGATTGTAAGCTAAAAATGCTAATTGGGCAAAATGGCAAATTTTAGACTTTTAGAGAGCTACGGAGATTATATGGCCTCACAGCTCAGCTCAAATGCAATGGCAACATACCCAGCTGAAACATATACTATAAAAATCATTCAGACCCTGCTGTGTTAACAGCTGAAGAACCGTCTGTAATTCTGGCTCTGTTGGAGGACAGTGATGCTTAAGAGACATTGAGGAAAATATGGAGCCATTTATTTATTTATTAAATTTCTATCCCACCTTTCTTTCCAAAGAAACCCAGGGTGGCAAACAAAACAATATTTTTAAAAATTAAAAACACCTAAAAACATTTAAAAACAATCAAATATCTTCACAGCTAATAATGCACAAGGTTGTCTAAAGCAGTATCTTTCAGCCCTTAAATGCTTGGGTGAACAGGAATGTTTTTAAATTCCTCCTGAATGTTAATGATGAAGCAGACAGATGCACCTCACCAAGGAGGGCATTCTACAAATGGGGGAACTACTACTGAGAAGGCCCTAGGTATGAGGGGAAAGCAATGATTTCCGAACCTGTGGGAATAAACCATGGAGGCAATACCAGCTTCCACTCCACATCTTAGTTTCAAAATAATCCAACAGAAAATCATACAGACATTACATTGTGCCCCTGAGAGACTGAAAAGGAAATGTTGAGTACAAGGTGACCTTTGCTGGCAGTGGGGCCAGGCTGTTTACATTTAAAAGTATTGTATGAGATCTGGTGGATGCACAAAGTGCCAAAGCTTCAAAGGCCACAAAAATGTTAGGATTCAGTACTTACAGGAATCACTTGGATGATACAGATGGTAGTTAGTTGCACATAATGAAATCATATGAAGGGAAAACATGGTGCAATACTATTGGAAAATATTTGTGAGTCTGTCTCTTTTTGTTTGCCTGAGATTGAAGGTATCACAAAGATATTCCAAATGTTCATCTTTTTTTAAACTGAAACCATTAATATCTATTTTAAAATGATGCATGTGCTTGATCAGTTCCTTATTCCCACATTTGCCATCTTGGCTGAAGCATAAGATGAGGCTGCCTGATACAGAGTTGTCATCTCAAGATTACTTTTCCAGGTTTCCTGAAATTAAAACCTCCTCTCCGGACAAGCCCAGGAAAGTTTGGATGCATCAGCCACACACCTTTGCTGATCATTTTGGATCATTCACAAGTCACGTTCACTATATTTTTCAGTGAAGCGATGAAAGAGCTCCACTAGTGATATTGCCTATTATCATTAATTGCACAATGAAAGAGAGACACTTTTTTAAGGATGTTTTTTACTCTCTTTCAATTTATTTATATATTTATTTATTTCCATTTCTATACCGCCCTTAGCCTATGGCTCTCTGGGCGGTTCACAGCAAGGAATAAAATACAATACAGTAAAAAATCAGATAAAATCATTAAAAACATACAACTTGAGCATTTAACAACTAAAATTTACTTTTTGCCTCTTGTTCACTTCCTAAATACAGTACGTAAACAAATTAGAGCCTTAGTGACACCAGTGATGATTGTTGTTGTTAAGTGCCTTCAAGTCGATTACGACTTATGGCGACCCTATGAATCAGCAATCTCCAAGAGCATCTGTCATGAACCACCCTGTTCAGATCTTGTAAGTTCAGGTCTGTGGCTTCCTTTATGGAGTCAACCCATCTCTTGTTTGGCCTTCCTCTTTTTCTACTCCCTGCTGTTTTTCCCAGCATTATTGTCTTTTCTAGTGAATCAGGTCTTCTCATGATGTGTCCAAAGTATGATAACCTCAGTTTCATCATTTTAGCTTCTAGTAACAGTTCTGGTTTAATTTGTTCTAACACCCAATTATTTGTCTTTTTCTCAGTCCATGGTATCCGCAAAGCTCTCCTGCAGCACCACATTTCAAATGAGTTGATTTTTCTCTTATCCGCCTTTTTCACTGTCCAACTTTCACATCCATACATAGAGATCAGGAATACCATGGTCTGAATGATCCTGACTTTAGTGTTCAGTGATACATCTTGGCATTTGAGGACCTTTTCTAGTTCTCTCACAGCTGCCCTACCCAGTCCTAGCCTTCTTCTGATTTCTTGACTATTGTCTCCATTTTGGTTAATGACTGTGCTGAGGTATTGATAATCCTTGACAAGTTCAATGTCCTCACTGTCAACTTTAAAGTTACATAAATCTTCTGTTGTCATTACTTTAGTCTTCTTGACGTTCAGCTGTAGTCCTGCTTTTGTGCTTTCCTCTTTAACTTTCATCAGCAGTCGTTTCAAATCATTACTGGTTTCTGCTAAGAGTATGGTATCATCTGCATATCTTAAATTATAGATGTTTCTCCCTCCAGTTTTCACACCTCCTTCATCTTAGTCCAATCCCGCTTTCTGTATGATATGTTCTGCGTACAGATTAAACAAATAGGGTGATAAAATTCACCCCTGTCTCACACCCTTTTCAATGGGGAACCAATCGGTTTCTCCATATTCTGTCCTTACAGTAGCCTCTTGTGCAAGGTATAGGTTGCGCATCAGGACAATCAGATGCTGTGGCACCCCCATTTCTTTTAAAGCATTCCATAGTTTTTCATGATCTACACAGTCAAAGGCTTTGCTGTAGTCTATAAAGCACAGGGTGATTTTCTTCTGAAATTCCTTGGTCCATTATCCAACGTATGTTTGCGATATGATCTCTGGTGCCTCTTCCCTTTCTAAATCCAACTTGGACGTCTGGCATTTCTCGCTCCATATATGGTAAGAGCCTTTGTTGTAGAATCTTGAGCATTACTTTACTTGCATGGGATATTAAGGCAATAGTTCGATAATTGCTCCATTCTCTGGGATCCCCTTTCTTTGGAAGTGGGATATATATTGAATGCTTCCAGTCTCTGGGCCATTGTTTAGTTTACCATATTTCCTGACAGATTTTTGTCAAACTTTGGACAGATTCAGTCTCAGTAGCTTGTAGCAACTCTATTGGTATGCCGTCTATTCCTGGTGATTTGTTTCTTCCAAGAATTTTAAGAGCAGCTTTGACCTCACATTCTAAAATTTCTGGTTCTTCATCATACGGTTCCTCCGTGAATGAATCTGTCATCCTGTCATCTCTTTTATAGAGTTCTTCAGTGTATTGCTTCCATCTTCCTTTTATTTCATCTCGGTCAGTCAGCGTGTTCCCCTGTTGATTCTTCAACATCCCTACTCATGGTTTAAATTTCCTTTTCATTTCTCTAATCTTTTGGAATAGGGCTCTTGTTCTTCCCATTTTGTTGTCCTTTTCTATTTCTATACAATAACTATTGTAATAGTTTTCTTTGTCCCTACGTACTAGTCGTTGTATAGTTGCATTTAGGGTTCTGACTGTGTTTCTATCTCCTTTTCCTTTTCGTTTCCTTCTCTCTTTAACCATTTTAAGAGTTTCTTCAGTCATCCATTGAGCTCTTTCTCTCTTTTTAACACGAGGTATTGTCTTTATGCATTCTTCCCTGATAATGTCCCTGACTTCAGTCCATAGTTGTTCTGGTTCTCTGCCAACTAAGTTTAAAGGCTCAAACCTGTTCGTTATTTGATCTTTATATTCTATATTATATATTTATATAAATGCTAAGCATTATAATATTTAAAGAATAATAATATAGAACTTTATAATACAAGTGAAACATTCCAGCCTCTAGTTAGCCAGTTGCTAATGAGCATTGCCATCAGTGTGTATGTTAGGGCTGTGCACTTTATTTGTACAAATTACAAACCAAATAAGACTGATTCGGGCCTATTTGTATCCTGTCCAAATCACGTTGAAGCAGTTACAAATCCCTACTGAGCAGATCAACTGATACCGAATCAATTTGTAGAGATTTGTACAGATGTGTAGTTCAAAACAGTCTCTAATGAATCCAGAGAGGATATCTCTGAAAAGCAGCAACTGCACCACCATAAAGGAGAACACCAGGGTGAGGAGAGAGGGAGGATGGCTAGAATGCTGTCACCCCACCCAATAGTCTCCAATCATAGTGCTTGCAAGGGGTGAAGTCTTAAAAAGCAGAGAATATTATTAATATTAAATAGTATTTTTATTTTTCCCTCAATCACTACTGCTCTTGGCAATCTGTCCCCTATATGACAGGGTCTTTAAAAAGAACTTTCTTGGAAAAAGCAATTATGGCATGATTGAGCAGTCAACAGTCTCCTTTTAAAAAACAACTTTTTTTTTAAAGCAAACTTTAAAAGTGGTTAGCATGAAATCCCTTGGAACTACCCTCCTGAAATTTAGCAGGGTTAATCCCCTCTATAGGAACTACCATGTCCCCAAATTTCATGTCCCTATGTGCATATTCTCCGGTAAAAGGGGTCGAGGTCCACTCAGCCTTCCATCCATCCGTGGTCGGTAAAATGAGTACCCGGCATATGCTGGGGGGTAAAGAAAGGCCGGGGATGGAACTGGCAATCCCACCCCATATATACGGTCTGCCTTGTAAACATCGCAAGACATCACCGTAAGAGTCGGAAACGACTAGCACTACAAGTGCGGGGACACCTTTACCTTTTATGTGCATATTGCCTTCATGGTGCTGCCAGCCTAATGCTATGCACTCGTGTCTAGTATCGCAAACCTAATTTTTAAAAAAACAATTTTTCAAACTTTTGAAGAAAAGAACTGGTGAAACACAGGAGCATGAGTCTTTAAAAAAAAATTTTTTTTTGAAAAAGCAAAATATAAAGGTGGCTAGCATGAAACCTCCCAGAGCTACCACCTGAAATTTGCAGGTTGAATTCCCTCTATAGGGGCTATCATGTCACTAAATTTCATGCCCATATGTGAAAAAACAAAGCTGTTATGTTTGTTTTAATTTTAAAACATTTTAAACTTTAAAGGTGGCTAGCATGAAAACCCCTGGGGCTATCTACCTGCAAGTTGGCAAATTTAATCCCCTATACAGCAGCTACCAAGTCTCCACATTTCATGTCTCTGGGTCAAAAACAAGAAAGCTATGGCCATTTCGGTTTTGCAATGTAATTCAATGGGATTTCTGGAGATTTGTAATATCCAGATTTGGATCTGGATTGGGTATGAATCTGTCCATGCTAGATTGGGCCTGATCTGTATTTACAAATTGGAACCAGAGCTTGGAAGATTACTTTTAAAAAGTAATAAATTACAGTTACAATTACTTGGCCCAAAAAGTAGTAATTACCGTTACAATTACAATTGCTCTGAAAGTAACTGATTACTTTACTTTTTCTCAAAAGTAATCACTACAATTACATTTCAGTTACTTTTTTAAAAAAACTCCTACAAGGTGCTGGCCTTGGCTGCTGCACATCTAAGAAGCCTAAAACAATATTAAAAATAAACACACACACACAGGGGGTAGTAGAATAAAAAAAATTATCTGTAAGATTAACATAATGGCATAACAGAATCTCACATCCCCCCAAGCAATGAAGATACCCCAACTCTTGAAATCAAATTTTACACTTGAAATGCTTTAACATGTTTCTGTTATGTCTCAAAAGAACAAGATGCTCAAAGAGCATGTCAGACAAGGAATGTCTTTTTACAGTCATTACGTTGCCACCAGTACTGAACAGGCGTTCTACTGCGGCGCTTGAAGGCATGCCTGTGTTGTGCTGCAAAAAACACTGCAGCACACGTGGAAAGCCATGGAGTGCTGACACTTCCCTGCTGGGAGACCTCAGGTACCTCACCAGTTCCTCCTCAGCAGCGTCCACTGCTGACTTCTTGCCCTGGGGCAGAAAGTTAAAGAAGTCATCTTCTAAGTCATCTCCTTCCTGGTCTTTATCTGAAGACTGATCACTGTCCTCATTAAGTACACCCATCTTTATTTCAGCTTTCAGCAAGGCTTCCATTGTGTATCTAAGAAAGAGAGAGGATATGTTAACACATATATGTTAGGAAACCATCATCTGCTCTTCATTTCCTGATGCTTGTCATGTCCCCTGGTTCAGGGTCCAGCCTGAGCCTGTGGATGATGACATGGAAGGTAGGAAGGTGACCAAGTCACCACACTCATGGGGCAGCACAGCAGACCCTTAAGGATTACCTGCAGCAACCCAAGGTTGTGATGAAGAGCCCCAGGAAGAAAAGGACCAGCCCCTGCCTACCACCTTAAGCCCTCTGATGCCTCCCTTGAGACAACATTTCCCTTGGAGTAATCCATCCAAAGGGCTTCCCTAATGTTCTTACTTGTTGGTATGGGTGGTGGCCTGACACGATTCCAGCCAATCTAGTTTGAAGCGAGGGTGTAGGCAGGCTGCCAGAAGAAGCCTCTTATCCTCCCAGATAGCTGCAAACCGCTTTCTTAGGGCTTCGCGCACACCTCTCAGCAGCTGAAAACAGTATGTGTACCTCTCAGGTTTGTTTTCCAGTCCTTCTAACTTGCGGTCCAGATTGCAGAGCGTTGGTAGCAAATACCCCATGAACATGCCGTTCTCCCGTTGCAGGATATCTAGGGACTGGGCTACTGGCTCCATAATCTCTGTGTGTTCCTGTACCACTTCAATCTCGGCAGCTGTGATCCTGGACAAGGAGCAGCGGTCCATTATGGCATGCATTTTTAGTGGCATAGTTGACAGGAGCTCATGTAGTTGCTTCAACGCATCAAAGGTGGAATTCCACCTGGTCTTATTCGGTACCTTCAGATACACACCACATTGCGCATGGATATACTCAGTAATCTGGGCTGACTGGTTCTGCTTGGACCACAACTTGCTGCACTTTCCCATCAAGGAACGAAACTGTTTCTTGAAAGGACCAAGCACACTACTTTTGGAGGAGTCAGAAAGCATGGCCTCTATGTCTTGTGTTGCCACAAGGTTGAGGGTGTGGCTAGCACATCTCTGGTGTGGTGGTAAAACAAAATCCTCTCCTGAGTCTGCAGCTTCTTCCTCTGCCTCAGGTCCTGTGTCCAGGATCTCACAGATAGGCACAAACTCCACCTCAGCCTCCTCCTCCTCCTGGTTATCACCATCATCGTCACTGGTGCCTGCAGCTTCCACCGGTTCTTTGGCCATGAAAACTCTGAACGCTTTCACAAAGTTGGAGCCATTGTCTGTAGTAGTGCACATAACTTTGTTGTGGATCCTGTACTGCACATGTACATCATGCAGTGCTTTTGAAAGGACATCGTATGTATGGCGCCCCTTCAGACGCTTACAAGCCAAGGCCCCGACGTCACGTTTCAGGGTAGTTGGGTTGATCCAGTGGGCTGTTACCCCAAAGTAACTCTTCTTGCCATTGGTCCAACAATCTGCAGTGGTTGCTATATATGCCACAGCACCCATTCGGTTTGCAAGAGTTTCTCTCATGTGGCATGCTCTCTTCTCAATTCTGTCTCTCAGAGTCTTGGCACATAGGATGGTGAGATCTTTGGGGAGTCCAATGCGAACCAGATTAATGAATGATGGTTTGCCCACAGTCTGAAGTGGTAATGTCTCCTCTACAATGAAATCAATGATTCTCCTGTCGAGATTGCTCTGGGTGACAGGCTCCCTGCCAGATCCCCACCTCTCAAGGGTTGTCTGCTGCTGCTTCAGCATTTTGGGAGGAGGGGTGTCATGCATTGGTTCAGGAAGGCCACGTCTCCTTGCCTTTATTGCTTCTTCAATTGCTCTCAGCTTCTCAGGGTGTGCCCTCTGAGGAAGAAGAACAAAGCATGAATCCAAGAAAAAATGGAAGAGGAACTTCACAATTTAAACATAAATAGACAATGGACACTCTTTGAGGACCAGCATGACAAAGGCTTACCTCAAAATGTTTCTTCACATTGGATGAGGAGGAAACAGCTGATCTCAGATTTTTGATCCTTGGAAGGCAGTAATTTTTCCCACACTGGCTCACAAATGTACAAGCTTTCTCAAAGCCAAACCATGGTACTTGCTGTTCTGCAGATGTGGCTGTGGGCAACTGGCACTGCTTCATGCCCTCCTCCTCCTCGTGCACAGGGCCTCCTTTCTGAACCTCACTTTCTAGTTTTGCCTCCTCAGGATCAACAAGCTGTGACTCAAGCGGCCGCACTAACTGACTGCTGCTCTCAGCAGCAAAACCTGCAACAGGCGTCTCTGTAATAAACAAGAGATAATGCTCCTGTATGGGTGAACTTCAGCTGTGATGTGCCCCCATCTCTTCCCCATGCTGCAAGATCCCCCAGTCAGAGTGGAAGTAAGCAGGTTGATAGCACAATTAAAAGGGATCCTATTTGCATCATTTTTGCTCACTAAATAACCCTGCCTGGGCCAGTCTAACCTACTATCTGACAAGGTTGTTGTGAGAACAAAATGAGACTAGGGTTCAAATCCCCACATAGCCATGAAGCTCACTGAGTGACCTTGGGCCAGTCACTGCCTCTCAGCCTCATGAAAACCCTATTCATAGGGTCACCATAAGTTGGAATCAACTTGAAGGCGGTACATATATTTTTTATTTTGAATATGATGATTATAATAAATATGCAGCATTTCAAATTAATTCTGTATGAGAAGCATTTCATGCCAAGCTTGGAAAACCAAGGATGAGGTATAAAATGTAGACAAAAATACTTTTGACAAAATGCCGTTTATCTTTTATATATATGAGCCTGGGTAGGGAACATTTAATCTAGCCTACTTGCTTTCAGCAAGAAGGGTTAAGTGCCTTCAGGCTAGGGCAGTCACCAGAAGGCCACAGCAGAGACAAAGGAGCCTAGTGTTGTGGAGATGTTAGATGGGAGCTTTGGGGAGTAAAGATGGAGGCTCCTGAAGGCTGCAATTCTAAACACACTTACTAAGGGATTAAGCCCCATAGAACTCAACAGGACTGACTTCTAAGTAGATATAGTTTGGACTGTGCTGTTGGTAAACCTTGACTAGGGTTCTTCTGCAAAGACATCCATATCCAAGCAGGGTTGGCAACCCCCTGCCTGGAATACCCTGCCCTTATCTTTTAATGTGGCTGCTCCAAATGTTTTTACAGATTTGACCCTTTACTTCAGAAAGAGGTCTGAAAAATGAGTAAGAGTAAGAAGTATCTTTTAAAATTGTTCTTTTCAATTCACTCTTGAATGAACATCATACCTAGGGCAGATCCACACCATTCCTTTAAAGCACATTCAACACCCATTTGAAGCACATGAATCCCACCACAGAATCATAGGAACTGCAGTTTGTTAAGAGTGGTGAGAACTATAACTGTGAGGGGGAAATGACACTTCCCAGAATTCTTTAGGGGAAGTCATGCGCTTTAAATGCGAGTTGGATGTGCTTTACACATATTGTGTGAATCCGCTTAATAAATTTTGCCTGCATGTAAATTGTTTTAATTAATTTTTCAAAATGGAAATAAGCTATGAAGTGTAGTGGGTGACCATGGGCTACTCACCATTTCTCAGCCTATCTGACCCTCAGGATGAAAACAATGGAGAACCATGACTACCCCAAGGCATACTTAAAATGTAAAGGAAGTATTGTACAACCATAGTATGCAATTGGATACTTATAGGGACACAGCATGACAAAACTGGGTGGAAGTAATGAGTGGGGTACCACAGGGCTCGGTCCTGGGCCCAGTGCTCTTCAACATTTTTATTAACTACTTGGATGAGGAGGTACAGAGCATGCTTATCAAATTTGCAGATGATACAAAATTGGGGGGCATAGCTAATACCGTGGAAGACAGAAACAAAATTCAAAGGGACCTTGATAGGCTGGAGCATTGGGCTGAAAACAACAGAATGAAATTCAACAGGGATAAATGCAAAGTTCTACACTTAGGAAAAATAAACCAAATGCACAGTTATAAGATGGGGGATACTTGGCTCAGCAGTACGACATGCAAGAAGGATCTTGGAATTGTTGTTGATCACAAGCTGAATATGAGCCAACAATGTGATGTGGCTTCAAAAAAGGCAAATGCTATATCAGGCTGCATTAACAGAAGTATAGTTTCCAAATCATGTGAAGTATTAGTTCCCCTCTATTCAGCACTGGTTAGGCCTCATCTTGAGTGCTGTGTCCAGTTCTGGTCTCTGCACTTCAAGAAGGATGCAGACAAACTGGAACAGGTTCAAAAGAGGGCAACAAGGATGATCAGGGGACTGGAAACAACGCCCTATGAGGAGAGACTGAAGGAACTGGGCATATTTAACCTGGAGAAGAGAAGACTGAGGGGAGATATGATAGCACTCTTCAAATACTTGAAAGGTTGCCACACAGAGGAGGGCCGGGATCTCTTCTCGATGATCCCAGATTTCGACTGGACATCAGGAAAAGCTTCCTAACTGTTAGAGCCATACAACAATGGAACTAATTACTAGAGAGGTAGTGGGATCTCCGACACTGGAGGCATTCAAGAGGCAGCTGGACAGCCATCTGTCGGGAATGCTTTGATTTGGATTCCTGCATTGAACAGGGGGTTGGACTTGATGGCCTTATAGGCCCCTTCCAACTCTACTATTCTATGATTCTATGAAAATATTTATATAAGCATGACTATCAAATATGTTTATTTATATAACCTGTAAAGATATTTATAGTGCAATCCTATGTTTGTTTACTCAGAAGCAAGTCCCAATGTATTCGATGGGGCTTACTCAACCAGGGAAAACTGCAGCCTCAAGTGATAAGGAACTTGTTCTTTTAACAAGTCCTTTAAGTTGAGACCTTATCCCAGTCTGCGTCTGTGTTGAAATTGCTTTTTAATATGTTTTTAAACTTTTTCTTAAAAAAAAATGTTTTTAAAGCTTTTAAAAATGTTTTTAAAGATGTTATGTTTTAATATATTTTAAAGTCTGTTTTTATGATTTTTAAAGTGTTTTTAGTGCTTTTGTTTGCTGCCCTGGGCTCCTACTGGGAGGAAGGGTGGGATATAAATCAAATAATAAAAATAAATAAATAAATAAACTTCATTTTTTAAAAAAATGAGTATTAGTTTCCTACATAATAAAAACTGTGATAAACCCTGCCTAATTTCTTTAAAAATAGGGTTGGAGGGAGAGAGATTTACAACACAAACACAAGTCTGCACTATGTTTACTCACAAGTCCCATTAATTTACAGCACAATCCTAACCATGTCTACTCAAAAGCAAGTCCTAATGGAGTTCAATGGGGTTTACTCCAGGTACATGCTTTACTCCCAGAAATGGCTTTACTCCCAGAAAAGCAGATATTGGATTAAATACTTTCATATTTCATAGCCCAGGGTCTGACTCTTGGACAGAAGAGGGAAAAAAACATTAAGCCATATTACTTACGCAAACTGCAAAAAATTCAAAGCCACCATATTCTGACGTTCAGCCTAGGTATGCCTGGATCAACAAGTCACAACTCTGGTGTCATTGGCTACAATCATGAAAGGGCGGGGTTACAGCCAGAGCTTTGAAAAGTTACTTTTTTAAACTACAACTCCCATCAGCCCCAGCCAGCATGGCCACTGGATTGGGCTGATGGGAGTTGTAGCTAGAGCATGGATCTGTTTAAAAAAAAGTTGTGCGGGGGGGTTACGTTTTGGTGTATATCTCGGGAATTAGACCACCTAGAAACTTACTTTTTTTTTTAAATTGAAGCGGAGAGTAAGGGGTGGAAGCCAGAGAGCCGGAGCCCCCCCCAAAACCAGAGACTCCAGCCGAAAACACACACACCGGGGCACACACACACACACACAAAAATCATCGTCACTCACCTCCACAGCTCTTCGCCATTCTGCTGCTGCCTTCCTTGCCCTGGCTTTTTCCTCCGGCGTCCATTTTGTCCTCTCAGAGTCAGACGGTAGCAGGCCCTGCCTATTCACCTCTTCCCTCGTGCCTCCTAACACAGATCACGAGGGAAGAGAGTCTGCGCAGAGGTCCAATCAGTGTGAGGCACATGTCTTGTGTTAACCAATCACAGCGAGGAGCTGACTTCCCCTTGTTCCCGCCCCCAAGTAACGTGCAACCTAACGTGGAAACGTTAAAGTTGCAGCTGAAAAGTAGGGAAATTACTAGTTGTTCCTTTACTTGCCAAATGTAATGGAATTATCCACTCGTTATTTAAAATTGTAACTAATTACAAGTAACTCGTTAAAAATAACGAGTTACTTCCAAGCTCTGATTGGAACCATAAATCATGTACAGCAGCCCTAGTGTACATTACTTGTCTTGACCTGCTGACCAATGATTCTGTACCTAGAAAATGTTATGGAAATCAGTACTGTTTATGCAAATAGCTTGAAATGCCTCTTTTTCTTCTCTTAACTGATTTTGCATCTCAGGTTCAGTTCAAACATGATGTTAACTTTCTTTTTGTATACAGAATGGTCGGGAAACTGGTATGTGATCACATTCATAAGAACATAAGAAGAGCCTGCTGGATCAGGCCAGTGGCCCATCTAGTCCAGCATCCTGTTCTCACAGTGGCCAACCAGGTGCCTGGGGCAAGTGCTGAAGACAAGGTGGTTTGACCTATGCAGAATCTGAAGATCAGCTGGACATATGTACCACTCTTGACTCTTTGGAGGCAGAATATTTTATGACCAAAACTAAAATAGCACATGTATTCATTTGAATGTTCATCATCAGTTGTTTTATCAATGCTGTCGTGTGAAAACCTAGCATTTTTGTTTCATTACCACTGTTCTTCTTTTGATGGTGACTTACAGTAGCCTTTCTGTATCTGAATGTTTGTATGATCTTGATCCAAATAGCAATGGAGGCATCCAGCTTGCAAGCTAGCACCCAAGCCAACCAATGTCAGTGGGTTTATAAAAGATGGCTCAGCCTGTTGATAATGAGTAGGGCTAGCCTCCAGCAAAGGGCATTTGACATGAATTAAAGTATATTTGCTGTATATTTCCATCTTCCTATATGTACCAATGCCTGAACACCACGATGCACTTATATATTCATGCCATTTATTGGAATATTTCCATAAGCTTTTGCACTGCTATGCATTTACTATAAATATTATTCTATCATTGTATTCACATTTATAATTGTATCTAATATATATATATAAGAAATGCTCTTAGTAGTAAAACAGACAGAAATACAGTGTTTGAGATAAAGACAGAAATGTTTATAACTTTCTCCACCTTGTTTGTAAAACAAAACTCAGTGTCTCTTACATTGCTTATATGCACTATGGAACCAGCTAGTTGCTCAAGGCCACCTATGACAGAGTGGTCTCTGTTATGATAACATGCAGTGGGTGTGGGTGAGAAGTGTGAATGAATCTTCTTTCTAAAGCTTATTGCTGAAAGTGGAGATGGTTTGGAGACTCTGAAGCAACAACTGAGTGTGTCTGGAATACATTAAACATAAACAAATGTTTTAATTCTAATATAAGTCTGAGCACCCTAAAAGAGATCATGTGATCAGCGCCCTTGATAGGCTCCAAGCTGGTATGAGAAAGAGCAGATGCAGTCCTGAGAACACAGATGTGCCAAGAGACTGACATCACTACAAGTGCCAACTGACCTACTGATGGATGAGATACCAGGGCTCAGTGAAGATATCACGAGCATGAGTCCTTAAAAATCTTCACCAGAAGGTTTTAGAAGTTTTCTACCACAGCCTGCCACCTGAGACTATGAGCATGTCTCCTTCCCTTCTCCAAGTCTTTTCTTCCTCGCTAGAGTAATCGGCTGGCCCCTAGTTACGTGCATGATTGCGTATGAAAGATCAGGACTATTGGGCATATGTAATTTTGCATTTTACCATTCCCACAATGGGTGATTCATAAGGGCACCTCTGGATGAGTCAATCGGATATCTTTCAATAAACCTTTTAAAACCTTTACACAGGTATGGTCTCAATCTCCTGCAAACGTTCTGTTCCTTCTGGCCTGATCCAGCAGGAACTCTGTGGCATTGGTAAGACCTAATTCTCCCACACTACGTGTCACATTCAATAGATGGATAGCTGACTGTATTGGCAGTTAAATCTTACTTCAGCAAGAACAAGCATCCTCCGCAGCATCAGAGCACAACAGCCAGTGTGGCATACATAGCTTTGGCCTCTGGTATTGTACCATCACTCTTAGCCACCCAGCATTCACTGCCTGAAGTGGCTGCCTCACTCTCTTAAAAGTTGGGCTGGCCCTGATAAGCATGGAGAAAGAATATTCACATGGGCAAAGGGAATGGAAGTCACTCCACATTGGCTGCTTCGTGCAGCCAACATTATGTTGGGAGCAGCCTGGTGCAGAATGCACACCAAGTGTAGGTGTTATTGCAATGGAAGGAGGTTTTCGGCTACAAACTTTGCTATAGCCCCACATGTAGCAATGATTCCCCATTTTCAGACACACACACTGAATATGACTCTTGAGATTTGCATTAAGCTCTTTATAGCATACAAAGGAAGTGCAATGGTGCCAGTGCTCTTTTACCAAATAAACATTTTATGTTAGTCCAAACAGCTGATGGGACGACAGGGAAATTTAAAAGAAAGGGTGCCTGCACGTTTTACTAACAGCTGTTTTTAATGACTTTTGTTAACCAAATTTTGCTGCTTTGGATCACATAATTCTTTTATGATGAGGCTCCCTTCACGAATACCTTGCTTGCTCTAATCAAGTTTGTGTAGAGATTTATGGCTTGATGCTTATTCACTGGTAGGGCTTTACAACATGAAATGTCAGTGAGCCTGTTATAAATTGCTTTTGGCATCCCTATTCTATCTTTTATTTGGCTCAGAGTATTTCTACCTGAAAGTGATAAATTTGTGCTATAACTGCTTTATGTGCTTCAGTAATTACACAAGAGATGTGTGTGCAGATTTCTGCAGAGGTATCTTTTTAAAAACAGCAAGCAATAAAAAGCAGCAGAATGGGCTGCACCCCGAAATGTTATTGAACAAAAACAATGGCCAATGAAATATCTGTGTCAGAAAGAATGTGATAAATGAGGCAGATGAACAGAAGATACAGAAGCGTTTGAAGCCTCTTTAGGAACATGTTAATACAGTATCCATTGGTTTGTCAAGTATCAGGCACAGAGACTTGTGCAGGCACAGGGTCTTGTCACATTTTGCACACACATTTTGTCGCCCTCCTTAAGTCCTGTCCTCAAAAGAAAACATGCAGATTAGCTTGTTTTGCATTCAGTGGCATCACTAGGGGTGTGCGGGGTGTGTGGACCGCACCAGGTGACACGATTAGAGGGGGGTGACTCTCAGCTTTAATTTTTTTAAAAATTAAGTTTCTAGGTGGTCTGGTTCTCAAGATATACATAAAACATCAGCCGCCCCCCCAGTGGCGTCACTAGGGGGGTGCGGGGGGTGCAGACCACACCAGGTAACACCATCAGAGGGGGGTGATTCTCAGCTTTAATTTTTTTAAAAAAGTTTCTAGGTGGTCCGGTTCTCGAGATATACATAAAAACGTCAGCCGCCCCCGTTAAATCTTTTTTTAAACTACTGTATAGCACTTCGTAGCTTTAACCCTGCCCGTTCAGGATTGCAGCCAATCAGTGAAGTGTTTGGTTGACCTGTGGCAGTGTCTAGTAACCCTCATTACAAGGTCAGAAAATGGTGGCTTCCTCCCCGTTTATCTGAAAATTTCATAAATTGGGTAAGTATATATATTTCAGTTTTTTCCCCTCTTGTGTGTAGGAGTCAGATCCTGGGCAGTGTTTTCAAAACCTTCCCAATACTTGCTTTTGTGGGGGTAAAAGCATTGCTAATCCCATATCTCCAGAGTAAATCCCATTGAATTCAATAGGATTTACTTTTGACTAGACATAGTTATGAATGTGCAGAAAATCAATGAGACTTTGGAGTGAATGTAAAAAAGAATTGTGTTTGTGTTGTCTTTCTGTCCCCCCCCCAGTCCTATTTTAAAGCAAGTAGGCAGGGCTTACTTAGGTATTACAGTTTTTATTCTGTAGGAAACTAATACTGATTTTTAAAAAACTAATACTGATTTTTCTGCAATGACCAACTGGTTTGATAATAAACTATTATATGGGCTGTATGTATTTATACATCTGCAGTGTGTGTGTAGTCTTTCCAACAACCCTGTGAGGTAGAGTTGGAAACCAAGGCAGCTCACAACAAGAAAAAAAGCCATTTAAAATCCAATAACCATAAAGCAAGAATAAACAGTTGGAAAACAGCCTAAAGAGGCATGATTCTGAATTTTGGGTTGGGTGAATGAAGTTTATTTATTTATTATTTGATTTATATCCCGTCCTTCCTCCTAGTAGGAGCCCAGAGTGGCAAACAAAAGCACTAAAAGCACTTTAAAACATCATAAAACAGACTTTAAAATATATTAAAACATCTTTGAAAATATTTTTAAAAGCTTTAAAAAAACATTTTTTTAAAAAAAAGGAAAGACTTAAAAACATATTAAAAAGCAATTCAAACACAGACTCAGACTTGGATAAGGTCTCAACTTAAAAGAACAAGTTGAAAGAACAAGTTCCTTATCTCTTGAGGCTGTAGTTCTCTGCACACTTCCCAGTTTGAGTAAGCCCCATTGAATACATTGGGACTTGCTTCTGAGTAAACAAACATCGGATTGCACTATAAATATATTTAAAGATTGTGTAATTCATAAACATATTTGATAGTCATGTTTATATAAATATTTCTTCATACTGTGTCCCAATAAGTATTTGATTTCACACTATGGTTGTAGATGATTTTTTCCTCTACATTTTAAGTGTGCCCTTCTTGCTGGGGGTGGTCATGGTTCTCCATTGTTTTCATCCTGAGGGGAGGATAGGCTGAGAGATGGTGAGTAGCACATTTAAGGTCTCTTCACCTCCCCCCCCCTTTTTAATTTGTATTTATTTCATATTTCTCCAATATCTTCCCCTGGCTGTTTTTATGTATTTTAAATATTTTTAGATTAAATAAATAGGAAATCATAATTGTGAACCTCCCTAAAAGCAAGTTACCTATCCTTATGTTTTGGCAAAGTGATGGTGTGAAGGCATGCTGGTAGAACAAGAGACCATGTTTGAGGCATGTTATAAGGTGTTTGAGGACTTTGTCACACATTACTTTTTGAGACCTGTAGATTCATGTTGGAAAGAACACGTGCACGTATTGAATGGTGGCTTGGGTGCTGTTTTTTCAGTCTACGCTGCATGTGTAGGGAAGGTGATACATCATCTGGCAGCTAGCTTCATAACGTGAGAATGAAAAACATTTGGATCACCATTCACTTGTTTACTTTTCTCACTATTGAGACCACTTCATATATTACTTTTTCATACACAGACATTTAATCTTTGTATAGGAAAAAGTATGTAGTAAAATGTGAAGGACAGTGGCTGCCCTGTCAGTATAACCACTGTACAAGATCTACTCAGCCACTGTAATTACCTTTTTGTTTTGAGTGCCCTTTTGTCTGGGTCTTCTTGGTTCAGGTGTGTATCCAACTTTGATGTGCTTATGGAAGGGGTGTGCAAGTAGTGCCCCCCCAAGTGTGGAGGCTTGGACAAACATTGTGTTATGGAAAACCAAAGTCTGTGTGAAAGTACATATTTGGGAATGCCATCAGTGTAATCCTAAACACACTTAATAAATAATATTGAACTTGCACGTCACAAAATATATTACGGTCATGTCCATAAGCACCAGGAGGGTAGTCGCCCAGGGGATCTTAGTCCCTCTGCTTTTTTGGGAGCAGGGTCCCTATGTCTCCAAGCATCCTACAGTGAGCATGAAAAGGGAGTGTGTTAGTCACTGAGAAGAGTCTTCTAATATGCTTCCTTGCCTTTTCTGCAGATTGGAGCCAATCAGAGTGAAAGGAGGTGAGTCAGCCACTGAGAAGACTCTTCTCAGTTGCTAACGCTCTCCACTTTCATGCTGATTGGCTCCTAGAGATGTTTGTTGTTGTGAGAGAATGCATTAACAAAGACCTCATTCTTAATCCAGGAGCAAAAAAGGGTGTACGTGGCTGTAACTATCATGAAGGGACCCTGCAGCTCTGAATTTTCTACTAAACAACTGATAAATACCTATGTAACTTTGTGTCTGGAGACTTATTATTAAGAATCACTTTCCATAATTGTAAGGAGGTGTGTCCACATGCATGCATCCCAGGCACCTAAATAATAATAATAATAATAAACTTTAATTTATAGGCCGCCTATCTAGCCAGTGGCCACTCTAGGCGGCGTACAATAAAACATGATAAAATACAATAAACAATATAGCCAGTACAGTACAATGCAAAATTACAGTATTTAGTAGATTGTTCATATTACAGTTCTAGAACTAGTTCACCTTGGAAGTCTCAAAGGTCGTAAAGGCCTGATGGAAAAGCCAAGTTTTCAGGCCCCGGCGAAATATATCTAGGGAAGGGGCATGTCGAAGATCCATTGGGAGGGAGTTCCAAATCGTGGGGGCTGCTACAGAAAAAGCCCTCTCTCGAGTCCTCACCAACCTAGCCACTTTAGTCGGCGGAACCGAGAGAAGGCCCTGAGTGGCAGATCTTGTAGGGCGGCACACTTTATGACGTTGGAGGCGCTCCTTCAGGTATACTGGGCCGAAACCGTATAGGGATTTAAAGGTTAATACCAACACCTTGAATTGAGCCCGGAAAATAACTGGAAGTCAGTGAAGATTGTATAACACTGGGGTAATATGATCATAACGGCGGCTATTCATAAGTAAATGAGCCACCGTGTTTTGTACCAGCTGTAATTTCCGGATTGTTTTCAAGGGTAACCCCACGTAGAGCGCATTGCAGTAGTCTAAACGAGAGGTGACCAGAGCATGTACTACGAGTGGGAGCTGATGGACAGGAAGGTAGGGTTGCAGCCTTCGGATGAGACACAATTGACTCCAAGCTGCCCAGCATACCGATGAAACCTGAGCCTCCATGGTCAGCCCGGAATCAAGGATCACCCCGAGGCTGCGGACCTGGTCCTTCAGGGGCAGTTTTACCCCATTAAACACCAGGTCAGTATTTCCCAACCCTCCTTTGTCTCCCACGAGCAGTACCTCCGTTTTATCAGGATTCAGCTGTAGCCTGTTTCTTCCCATCCATCCACTCACGGATTCCAGGCACTTGGACATGGTCTCCACAGCCAACTCTGGTGAGGACTTGAATGAGAGGTAGAGCTGAGTGTCATCCGCATATTGGTGGCACTGCAGCCCAAACCTCCTGATGATAGCTCCCAGCGGTTTTACATAAATGTTAAATAGCATGGGAGAAAGGATAGAGCCCTGTGGCACACCGCAGTTGAGGGGCCAAGGGTCTGAAACCTCATCTCCCAATGCCACCTGCTGGTGTCTATCGGAGAGAAAGGAACGGAACCAGTTTAATACTGTGCCTCCTATTCCCAATCCCTCCAGACGATCCAGTAAGATACTGTGGTCGACGGTATCAAAAGCCGCTGAGAGATCAAGGAGGACCAGAAAGGTGAATTCTCCCCTATCTAGTGCCATCCTCATATCATCCACCAGAGCAACCAAGGCTGTTTCAGTTCCATGTCCAGTCCTGAAACCCAATTGGTATGGATCTAAATAATCCGTTTCATCCAAGTGCGCTGACAGCTGATTGGCCACCACTCGTTCAATGACCTTGCCCAAGAATGGTAAATTAGAAATTGGGCAAAAGTTGTTTAGATCTTGGGGATCCAAGGAGGGCTTTTTCAAGATGGGCTTTATAATTGCCTCCTTGAGGGCTAATGGCAATACACCCTCATTCAAGGATGCATTTACCACCACCTTGATCCCCTCGCCCAATCTCTCTTTACAGCTCATCACGAGCCATGATGGGCATGGATCAAGGAAACAGGTGGTAGGTTTCACAGTTGACACCTTGTCCACATCCTCAGAAGGAAGAGGCCGAAACCGATCCCATTGGATCACATTATGACTGGTCAACTCTGGTCCACTATCTGCATTCATGGTATGCGAAATCGAGCTTCTCAGATGTTCGATTTTATCAGCAAAGTGTTTTGCTAAATTGTCACAGGAGGCCTTCAAATATTCCAAGGGTTCCTGAGCAACTGGACCGACCAGGCTTCGGACCACTTGGAATAACCTCCTGGGACAACACTCTGCTGATGCAATAGAGGCAGCAAAGTAATCTTTCTTTGTTGCCTTTATTGCCACATGATAGGCAGCTACTGCTGCTCTAACTTGTGTCCGGGCATCTTCGGAGCGGGACTTACGCCACCAGCGTTCTAGTCGTCTCACCTCCTGCCTCAGAACACACAATCGTGGTGTGTACCATGGTGCTGTCCGGGATCTTTCCAGGGGGAGAGGACGTTTTGGGGCCATTCGGTCTAACGTCCCGGTGATCCTTGTATTCCACTCCATCACCAGGGCATCGACTGAATGACCTTCAGCAAGTTCCAAATCCCCCAGCGCAGTCAGGAATCCTTCTGGATCCATCAAGCGCTTGGGGCGGACCATTCTAATAGGTCCTGTGCCTTTGCAGAGGGTGTGCGGCATCGAGAAGTCTACGTTTACCAGATAGTGGTCTGACCATGACACAGGGGTAGAAGTAATGGCCCCTAACTTCAGAGCACTTTTCTCCTCTCCCAGGACAAATACAAGGTCAAGAGCATGACCGGCTACATGGGTGGGCTCAGCATTACTAAGGTGCAGTTCCCAAGAAGTCATGGTTTCTAGGAAATCCCGAGGGGCTCCATTGAGAGTGGTCTCGGCGTGCACATTGAAGTCACCCACCACCAACAATTCTGGGGACATCATGCGCATACCCGAGACCACCTCTAGCACCTCGGCCAGGGATTCTGCCGTGCAGCGAGGTGGGCGGTACACAAGCAGGATCCCTAAACTGCCCTTCGGGCCCAACCTCCAGTACATGCAGTCAACAAACTTGGTCCCATGGAGAGGAGACCTGGCAAAAACCAAGGACTCCTGATGACAGCCACTCCCCCTCCCCGCCTTCCTTCCCTCGGCTGATGTGCATAACGGAAACCTGGCGGGCACATCGTCTCTAGAATAGGTGCCAAGGCTTTGTCCAGCCAGGTCTCCGTTATACATGCCAGGTCTGCAGATTCATCCAAGATCATATCATGGATGCAGGATGTTTTCTGTACCACAGATCTGGCATTACACAGCAGCAAATGAAGGTTGGTTGGAATCTTGCATCCCCCAGTTATCTTCGGGTTATGGGCAGACCTGGAACAAGGGATGGATATTATGCATCTATCCCTTGTTCCTCTATTCTGACATGGTCTGCCTCCAGCACCACTCCATCATCTGCCGCCCAATGTTTGTATACCTTGGCCCCCATCCCTTTTTGTCACATCCCCCCCAGATCTACACATGTCCCTATCCCCAGACGCCGGAGAATTGGATCAATTCTAAGATTGAATCCAGGTCTGGATCAAGATCCAGAACCTGTTCCCTATAGATTCGTACAGTACCACTGTCTCACGAAGTTAATTAATGTCAATTTATCTACTCCTCTAATCACTATAAAGACTATAGTAACTGCTAAAATATAGGATGGGAATTGGAATATTAAATGCCCATACCTATTTCCATGAACAATAGATATCCAATACAGATATCTAGTCCGAACTAATTCCTAGCCTTAAATAAATATAACAATAATGGCAATAATGGTAGTATAACTATATCTCATCCATCTGAGTCTACGTATCCATTCATTCAATTGCATTCACTCATTCAATCATACATAGAATTCATTCATAACCACAGTCTACAATAATAAAAGCAGCCAGCTGTAGAATCTTCTTCAGCTTGATCTTCAGTAACGTCTAGTTCTTATCAGACCACCAGCCAGTTCACAATAGAGATGTTAACGTCTTGGGGAGCCACGAACCGCAATGATGACCCGTGACAATCTTCGGCAATGGAAACAGCCACAGCACGTCCAACCCAACGAGAGCAGCGAGCCCACAGCCAGATAGTAAGTGTGCGAAGATCGCCAGCAACAGCCGCCACACTCCAGCAACCGGCAGATGGTAATAACGGCCGCCCCAGCAGCAACCCAGTAGCGGCCCACGACCGCACGACCGCACCAGGCAAGGCCGCGGTGCCCGGACACACAGCAGCGGCAATGGTGACCCAGTCCAAGCCAGCGACAGTCCAAAGCGCCACAAGTGGCAATCCAGGAGGGGCCAGGGCAGGCAGCGACACCCAAGCCCAGGCAGCAGTCCAGAAGGGGTGCAGCGCCAGCGACACCAGCAGCCCGACGCACCCAGCGGCAGCGGCGACCCGAAGCCAGCAAGCGGCCCGGCGGCACAGCACAGCACCCGGACCCGGCGGCAACGGCCCCAGAGGCCGCAATAAGCAGCACTTGAGTCCGCGGCGCCAGAGGCCGCAAGGAAAAAGCAACTCGGCAGCTCGGCCGCGGTGAGACGGCCCCGCAGCAGCAGCAGCACTCGAGTCCGCAGCGCCAAGGCCGCAAGAAAAAACGCATCCAGCCCAAGCAGCGACAGCCAGCAGCAACCCACATACACCCACATCCACTCCGTCAACAACGGCACAGGTAATGTGAGAGGTGGTAGGTGGTAAATGATGGTGATGGATGATAAAATTAAATTAAATTACGGAGCTTCCTAAATGAGCATCC
This sequence comes from Rhineura floridana, assembly GCF_030035675.1. Lineage (NCBI taxonomy): Eukaryota > Metazoa > Chordata > Lepidosauria > Squamata > Rhineuridae > Rhineura > Rhineura floridana. The sequence goes on along the minus strand of NC_084481.1, from coordinate 9,239,364 downwards.
GTCTCAGTCGCCATCTTAGAAGCCAAATGAGCTAAATGAGGGGAGAGAGCAGCATAGGGACATTCCAGGGGTTCCCAAACCACTTGAAAATTGCTGAGGGACTGAAAGTATCTGAAAATTTACTATGGGCATATGCAAGATAATTAACTCCCATTAGTAATAAGAGCAAGAATTTGAGCTGTGCGTAAGATATTGTAATTTAAAGGTGTAATTTTAATTTTGCTAGTTGTTTATGTCACTACTATTGCCATTACATTCAGTGATATATGGGAATGATGATTTACGAGTAACATTAGTACAAAAAACATTACTAAGGATTCTGTATGGTCTGGTATGGGAGGAGGTCCATGGGGGTGACACCATGAGTTACCGCACCAGGTGACACCAACCCTAGTGACGCCACTGTTTGCATTCACTTGCTCATGGTGTAGACTTAATTATAACACCTTTCTCCATGTTCTGGGGCTCAAATTTAAGTAAGTAGGCTATGGTCTGAAGGCACATGAGCCAGCACCCTGTTGAAGCTAAGCAGGGTCAGGTCTGGTTAGTGCCTGGATGGGAGACCGCCTGGGAACTATATGTAAGCCACCTTGGGTTTCTATCATGAAAGCAAAGACGAGGTATAAATGTAATGAATAATAATAATACTTATATGTGTGGCTGGAGGATGAATGTGACTTAGTGAGAAGTAGGAACAATCTGGATGCATAAATGGCATACTATAGACCAGAATAGAGGAAGGCAATGGTAAACCACTGCTTACCATGAAAACCCTATTCATAGGGTCGCCATAAGTTGGAATCGACTTGAAGGCAGTCCATAGACCAGAATAATGAGGCAGGCACTGTTTTAACACTTTAGAAAAACTTCTTCATATATGGCTGTTTGTTTTCAAGCATATCTCCCTACCCCTTTGAAGACTAGATATTTTCTTTTCTATTTAGTAAAAACTGGTTTCCTATGAGATGACTCAGAATTAGCTGTGACGTTTTCCAGGATAGTTTAATACAGGATTCTCATGCATATGACATAGGAAACCTCTGAATCATACCAGGGGAGACAGAGACTTATGTCTTATGGTGAAGTACCACCATGCATCTATTACTAAGGTATGAGTCTAGTTGCACGTTTCACCTTTTCTGAATAAATCATCAGGTTCATCATTATTATAAATGTAATTCACTACTGAGATGACCTCTACCTAACGCCTTGGAGAGCCACTACTAGCTTGAGCCACTAGGCTGCATGGATAAATATTTTGTCTCACCTATAATTTGCAGTGATTTGTAGAAAAGGTGCATTTCAATCATGCAATGACAAATTTTATCTCAGGAGCAATTTCATGGGAGCTTTAACCAGCTGCACAGCTGAACCTAAGAACTAAACGGACAGCCTAGCAATGACCAGGATAAAATTACAGAGGGGGGGGGAAATGTCTCTGCTCCACAGATGACATTGATTTTTTGAACTTATTAGTTCCTTGTTACCTAAGAGATCTCCAAGCAACTTGCATTTAAAACCACAAACATAAAAACATTACACCATAGAGAAAAGGAACATTAATATAAACCATTAACATTTTCATTCAATGTACAAAAAACAGCCCCCCTCCCCATAACAGCCATAGGAAGCTTTGGCAGCACACTAACAAAAAAACAGAATTAACTCAGTCCGTCAGATATTTCATTGTTGTAGACTTTTCATTGGCTACAGTTAACACCACTGGTTAGATATTGAGGAAAGGCTCTGCCCATGCGTTTTGGCTGCAGTACCAAGAACTTGTACTTGAAAGTAAGCACTGTGGATCCTTTCCCTTGAGATATGGCAGGTACCAATGCTGTTTAATTTTCAACTCCAGCTGACAACTTTCTTTTACCTCCCCTTGGGGGATGCAGTCATCTAGAGTCTGCAGTGAGAGATGGAGTGATCTGTGCAATGACTTGTATAATATTGTTTTACTGCTTATTGATTGATTTTAGGTTAAGTATGTTTATTGTTATGATCCACACCGAGGAGTGGGATATACATTTTATAAATAAATAAATGTATGTTCAATTACTTGGGATATAGTAAAACATGCACAGGACTCGTGTCACGCTAAATTTGTTTAAGCTGAACTAATTCCCTCTGAATTCAATGAGGCTTGTGCCATGTGCACTGTCGTCCCTTTCTTGTTACTAAAACTCACTGAACTCAGTAGGGCTAAGGCTGCAGTGTAGACCTAACTCCACTGCCTGGGAGGAAGCCCCATTGAATTCAATGGAAATTTCTTCTGAGTCAACTACAGTGAAGATTGCGCTGTAAAACTGCAATGCGGGAGAAAGCCTCACTGAACCAAATGGGGCTGATTTCTGAGTAAGACATAGGTGAAGACTGCACTGGAAATGAAGGAGACCTGGGGATGGAAAGATGTCAGTTTCAGTTCTCCCAGTTTCTCATTTTTCCAACGTTAAATTCAGTTCTCTACATTTCTACAGCAATCATGAAAATTCTCCACCATTTTAGTGCGAATTTCTCCAAATAAACACATTTTTGTAAGCAGTTTTGACAAAGGTACACATTTTTGCAAGCCATTTCTCATCATTTCATGCCTTTTTACGTTATTTTCACTCATGCATTCGTTTCTATGCACACTTTCCCCTAATATATGCATTTTGTAAATATTGTTTAGTTGGCAAGCTGCATCTCAAAATTCTAATAAATGCGAATTTGGAAGGATGGCTGTGTTTCAGCTCTCCTATTGTTTTAGAAATTGCAAATTTAATAAATTCTGCTTGAAATGCGACCTGAATCGAAATTCTCACCCATTCCTAATGAGATCTGAAGAGGCCCTGGGCCAGCCCCGCCTCTTCACTTTCCCGCTCGTAGGAGGTGCTGAAGGCAGAGCACATGAACTTCCTGAAATAACTTCGTTTGCGCGCCATAGACTTATGGCCTTAATTTATACACTCAAATCCAGTGAGAACTTCCTGGTTCCTCCCCCTCCCCGAGTTTCTTGGGAATTAGGGCTGTCTATAGAAAGTGATGGAGAAATGCAGGATTTTGTTGTAAAGGCAAACTTTTTTATGTATATAAGAAGAAGCTTTATGTGGGACTAGGAAGTTTGGTATGCACGTACCTGAAAACATGACTCTCAAATTTTTCTAGCCCTACGGTGCTTGACGCACACGCCTCAGCCATTGGCGCACGCGCATTGGGATGGTCGAGGCGGAAGGCGGCAGAATTTGAACTGGTTCGTACGTACTGGGTCACCCAGACGTCTTTTTTGTTTTTTTAGTAGCTCGCGGAGGGAGGCAGAATTATGCGAGCCGCTACGCTCCGGGTTCGCTCCGGGAACGAGCCCGCTGGACGGATGGAGCAGCCTCAGGAGCCGCCGGCATGCCCGTGGAGGGAGACTGGGGCGGCTCTGGGGCGGCTGGCAGAGAGCCTCCGCTGCTCCCGATGGTAATCAATTGCCCCGGACCGCGCTCTCTCGCACTCTCTGTATGCATGTATATGTGTGTGACTTTATATATATATAAAAGCTTATGTATAATAAGTCAGTTGGACATAAGAAGCTGCTTTTTACTGAGTAACATTATTGGTCTGTCTAGCCCAGTTCTGCCTGTTGTGCCTGACAGCCTCTCTCTGGGTTCTGATCAAAGTCCTGCTTCCTGAAATCCTGTTAGCTGGAGATGCAAAGAACTGAACCTGGGACCTTCTGTGTTCGAAACAGGAGCGCTAATCCTGAGCTGTGGGCTTTCCACTAAGTTTAGGCTGTTTGGATTGTTCTGTTACAAAACTGGGATAGGGGGAGCTGTTTTGTAGCATAGTGCTCCCCACAGTGAAATGGCAGGTGTAAAGTGTCATAATAAAACAAAGAGTTATAGGCTTTATACCAGGAGTTCATTAGGAATCTTTTGGTCGTAGTAATCATTTAATATATATATTCTTTTTTTGATAGCAGTGGAATTCTGAAGAAACCTGTGAACATCGGAGGCTGTGAGCATGTCTTCTGCTTGTAAGTCATTACATATTATGCTTTCAGGCAAAACTTCCCTTCTGGCTTCTCTCCATGTGTTGAAGATCATTTCTTTTTTAGCATTCTTTTACTCCTTTATTCTGTCAGTTTCTTGTGTTCTTGCTTTTAATCTGCTGTTGTGTTTAAATGACCTGCTTTTACATTGTTGTTTTTAAGTGGTTTATGTGTTTCATGGTGTTCATGGTTTAAGCTTTTGTACACTGCTTTGTGTGTGTTTATAACAAAAAAGTGAGATTATGATTGTTTGGGAAACAGTCTATTCCCTCAGCAGGTTTTCTTAAGCACTCAAACTTGGAGATCTGCTAGGCCTCAAAATGAATGGTTTGGGCCTTGTTTTGCAGTATGTGCAATGGTTTGCTCCTGACTAATGAATTATATGCATTTGTAGTTGCTTGCCAGCTCAACCCACTGTTAAGCCAAAGTACTTAAAATTATCTGTATTAAGACTTTTCCTGGGTTGTATAAAAGTAGGCATACTTTCAAAGCAGCACAAGCTGACCCAACAATGTAGAGCTCTCTTGGATGAGACTGATCCCTTAGATCATTCCCCTCTGTCCTTAGACCTGGTTTTGGCATGGAAACTGTTTAGGTATAGAAAAAGAGACGTGGGGATGTGACCTTGTTGATTCTCCTTGATCTCTCAGTGGCTTTGGATACCAGCAGCCATGGTATCCTCCTAGAGAGACTGTCTGAGTTGGGACTGGGCAGTACTGTTTTGTGGTGGTTTCAGTCCTCTTTGGAGAGTGGTGCTTGAGGATTCCATGGAGACTTCAGTGTGAGGCTTGACAGGGGTCAATATTATCTCATGCCCCCCATGCTGTTTAGCATCCATATGAAACCGCTTAGTGGGGGCATCCAGAGATTCGGAGTGTGTCGTTATCAATAAGCTGTTCCCATGCAGCTCTGTTTCTCTTTCACGTGTGCAAGTGTGGCAGTGGATATGCTGGATCAGTGTCTGGCTTCAGTAATGGACTGGTTGAGAGTCAATAAACTGAAACTCAGTCCAGACAAGACTGAGGTACTATTAATGGACAGTTCAATACACTGTATGCCTAAGGTTATCCAGAGGACTGTCTAGTCCTGTTGTATTAGATGAGTTTCAGTTGATAGGGCTCGAGTTTTGAATTTTGCTTAGCTGTTATAGTAAAAGGAAAAGCTGACATTGACCCAAACATACTGAGCTCTGCTCATTCTATCTATGCATTCTGATGAGCCCTCCTCATATTGATGGGTATATATTGGTTTGCCCCCTGTTGTGGTGCAGTAATATATGCTTTTGTTGTCTTGCTTTTAAAAGAGTCCAGATGGATAAGATCTCACTATATCTTAAATTAACAGTATCAAACAGACTACATACTTAGAATCCAGTTTTAAAGCAACTTATATCAGTAAGCGTTTAAGGAGAGAAGATAGAAGCTATATTTAGCTACAACTGCAGATAGCATTGCTCAGTTCTTCCAGGTATGTAAGTGAGCGCACATATTGGATCACTTCCTCTTTAACGACAGCAAGTTAATTGTGAAGTTGACAGACCAGCATGCATACTGCATGCCTGTAAAATATGAGGACTTAGAGTGCTTTGCATCTAGAGTTTGCAATGATGAGCAGACAAAAAATGAACACAAGCAGCTCTAAATCGTGGTGTGCCTCTTGTATGTCTGCAAGCTCAAATCATGGCTTGGTGTGTTGTTTGTAAATTGAGCTTATGTGGCCAGTGTGTTCCTTTTGTGATATCTCGCTTTGGCTTTTCTGCCCATCTCAGTGTCAGACCCCTTTAAAAGAAAGCTATAGCTTTGGAGGCTTTCTTGAAAGCAACGTTATTAAGATGCATTTTTTTAAAAAGTGCTTACAGAACTAGTGAACTAAAAGGTAGTAATTAAACACTGTCTATGAGACACCTGGCAACATTTATCATCACTCCTTTTGTGAAAAGGTTCCAAAGTGACTCCAGCTGCTGCTTTTTGGCCTTATGAGTGAAGTAGCAGAGGATGTATTTACAGTGTCCTTAAACAAGGACAGGTTTGTAAGCTTGGCTGGTTTTGTAAGTGGCACGGCACAGACTTCATTGTAACTGTTTCTAAAGGCATACAAATGTAAGTGAAGAATTTCTGAATGCAACATGCAGGTGCTATATTCTGGGATGATGGGATTGGTTTATGCAGCCCCACCCATACAATTCATGGTGCGATTTACACCCTGCTGCTGCTATGGTCGTCCCCTTCAAATCTTTGACCCATATCAACACACATACATGCAAAGAACTTGGGCAGGGTTCCTTTTAAAGAGGTGACTCTGGGGATTAAATCTATGAGAAGCGTGCTCACTGCCACTGAGCTCTGGTGCCTCCCTATGACTCTTCTTGAATTATTTTTAAATACCTTTGGAATACAGTACTTTTTAAGAGCTATTTCCATAGTGCGAGTTCCATGAAACTTGCTAATTGGAGTTTTGTTGTCCCTTTCCACATGGTCCCTGCCCTGCAAGGAACCTAATCCCTGCTTCTCTTCAGCCACCACCCATGTGGGCTCCTTTCTCTCCTTATCTTCATGCGACAGCCCCCACTTCCTTGGGCCTGTCACCTGAGCTAACAAGAGCCTCCACCCCCTTCCCCATGCTGTTCATCGTTCAGTGGGTGGAGTGTTGCACCACAGTGGCTCTTCCTGCTCTTCCTCCTCCCTGTGCACTTGCTAAGCTCACTTTGTGTGCTCCTATCTCCTTTGCTGTTTCTGCCAAGGCCTTATGTGGGAGTGAACAGTGTGTGCTATACTATAAGAGAAAGCAGGAAATGGAATCTGTTTTCGAACTGGTTATTTGACAGGTTTAATTATCGTTGAGAAGAATCAGGAATTTAATGATTAACCTGGTAGAACTGTAACATGCATTCACAAATTTGTGCCAATTGCAAAGGCCCAGGCTGGGTACCTTGTACTGGAACAAAGAAACTGTTTTGGCAGAGTGGTGTAGAGGTTAAAGTGTCAGTCTGGGACCTGGGAGGCCAGGGTTCAAATCCCCACTTGGCTATGAAGCTTGCTAGGTGGCTTTGGGCCAGTTGCTGGCCCTCACTTGAACCTACCTCACAGGGTTGGTGCAAGGACAAAAGTGGGAGGTGGAGAACCATGTTCGTAGGCCACCTGGAGCTCCTTTGAGGAAAGGCGGATATAAATGTAATAATAAATAAATAAATTTTAAACTATTGTAATCCATTGCTGGTGGATGAAAATATTATGTAAATATATTAATTTATGTGACCAATATTCAAGAAACCTTGGGCTATCCCTGGATTCCAAGGAAAAAAGCCAAACATAATTTAAATTTTGTGAGTGTTGAATTTTGTGTGCCTAATGAAGTGAGCTGAGTCACAAAAGCTTATGCCATAATAATTTGTTAGCCTTTAAGGTGCTGCAAGACTCTTTTATTGTGTTTGCTGTTAAGAGTCTAACATGGCTATACCTCTGGATATTTACATTTTTTCCTTTGTACGATAGGCTCATGTCTTCATACTCGCACACCCATCTCTGCCCTCCATCCAGGCAAGCAAGAAGCATTCTTGAAGTTCAAGGCACATTCCAACCAGGCAAAAACACTGAAGGAGGGTGCAAAGCAGAGCCAGGGGGGGCAGCATAGGAGAGGGAGTGGCCTGAGGGAATCCTGAGGGCCAGACAGAGAGGCCTGGAGGGCCGCATTTGGCCTCTAGGCCTGAAGTTCCACTGGTCTATACTGAGTGGAGACGGCTTTCCAGTGTTTCAGAGAGGCAGTCTTTACCATCACTACCTGCTAGTGTCAGGGACTGAACCTGGGGCATCCTGCATGCAAAGCATATGCTCTGTTAATGAGCTACTGACCTTGCTGCAGGGGAACCAGAAGTTTTGCCTTTGTTTTCAGAGGGTGCTAGTGTTGTTGTTGTTATGTGCCTTCAAGTCAATTATGACCCTATGAATCAGCGACCTCCATCTGTTATAAACCACCCTTATTCAGATCTTGTAAGTTTAGGTCTGTGGCTTCCTTTATGGAATCAGTCCGTCTCTTGTCTGGCCTTCCTCTTTTTCTACTCCCTTCTGTTTTTCCCAGCATTATTGTCTTTTCTTCATGTCTTCTCATGATATGTCCAAAGTATGATAACCTCAGTTTCATCACTTTTGCTTCTAGTGATAGCTCTGGTTTAATTTGTTCTAACACCCAATTATTTGTCTTTTTCGCAGTCCATGATGTGCGCAAAGCTCTCCTCCAACACCACATTTCAAATGAGTTGCTTTTTCTCTTACCAACTTTTTTCACTGTCCAACTTTCACATCCGTACATAGAGAAAGGAAATACCATGGTCTGAATGATCCTGACTTTAGTGTTCAGTGATACATCTTTGCATTTGAGGACCTTTTCTAGTTCTCTCATAGCTGCCCTCCCCAGTCCCAGCCTTCTTCTGATTTCTTGTCTCCATATTGGTTAATGACTATGCTGAGGTACGTGGAAACAAAACTGTTGTCGTAGCATCCCTAAGATAAATCTCTTAGCCCAGGTTTGGCTGTCTTCACACACAGAGCATGTGGAGAGGGTGGGGGAAGGAACTCCAGACTGACCTCAAAAGCTTATTCCTGAATTGACAGATTAAAATCCATCATCCAGCCTTGCTTTAAAAGAGAGACCTTTTTTTCTTTTCCCAGCTGTCCAAAATAAGTGATTCTAGTGTGTCCTTCAGGTAGTGGTTAGAAGAATGTTGTCTCGGGGAAAAGACCATTATAATATCAACAAAAAGGCTCTGTTATGCTCCCTCCTCTTATTGTAGGAATATACAAATGATAGCTGAGTCTTTCACAGCAGTGCACGCTGAACACTGCTTAGGGTAGTTAAGTCAACTGCAGGTAGTTTTCCAAGCCCCAAGTTCTGGAATTATGAGAGCGCCAAACCAGTTTCTTCACACCATGTATAATCTTATGCACCTCTATCACATCCCCCTTTACTTGCCTTTTTTTCTAAATTAAAAAGCCTCAAATGTTGTAACCTTTCCTCTGAGCGGAGTCGCTCCATCCCCTTGATCATTTTGGTTACCCTTTTCTGAACCTTTTCAGCTCTACAGTATCCTTTTTGAGGCATGGTGACCAGAACTATACATAGGATTCTAAACGTTCTCTCACCATAGATTGTATAATGGCATTATAATATTGATAATTTTATTTCAGTACCTTTCCTAATGATTCCTAGCATGGAATTTGCCTTTTTCACAGCTGCTGTACATTGGATCAACATCTTCACTGAGCTATCCAGTACAACCCCGAAGTCTCATTCCTGGCCAATCACTGCCAATTCAGACCTTATGAGCATATATACGATGTAAAGATTTTTTTGTCCATATTTGTATCAGTTCACAGTAGCCATTTTAGTGTGAAATTTGCCATTTTATTGCCCGTTCCTTTTGACTTTTCTCACAATGTTTTTGTTTAAACCACCTTGAACAATTAGGTCTCATCAGCAAACTTGGCTACTTCACTGCTCACCCCTAACTCTAGATCATTAATGCACAAGTTAAAAAGCACAGGTCCTTGGCGGGGATTCCATTTTTTACATCCCTCCAAAGAGAGAACTGTCTATTTATTTCTCTATATGCTTGTTGATACTCTGAAAGAACTCTAATAGGTTAGCGGGATAGGAGTTACCCTTGCAGAAGCCATGCTGGTTCTGTTTCAGAATGCATCACTTTTCAATATGCCTGGTTATTTTATCTTTAATTAACAATACTTTCTACCCGTTTTCCCTGGACAGATGTTAAGCTAATCGGCCTGTAACTTCCAGGATCCCCTCAGATCCCTATTTAAAGATTAGTGTTACATTGGGCAACTTCAAGTGCCCAGGTGTGGAGGCTGGTCTTAGGGACAAGTTGCATGCTAGTAATTACCAGCTGATTATGTCAGATTCCACTGCCATTTTGTGAACAGCTTTGTCCCTGGCTCAGTCATTTTCTGGCAGGTGGGCCTTAGTAGTTTTCTGTCCTCTAGGAATTTTGTAGAATTAAATCAACAAGATTTTTGTCCAGTCTGCAACTTTTTGTCAATTCAAACATTTCAACTTTGGTCTCTTTTTTGATTCTGGCTCCCCACAGTGTTAGTTTTTCCTTAAAGGAGATAACTTTGTCAGTACAAGCAGGGCTGTGGAGTCGGAGTCAGGAGCAATGCTGGGTGGAGTTGGAGTCGGTAGTTGTAGTTTAAAAAAGTAACTTTTCCGACTCCTTCATAAATGGCAAATGTGCCCCATATTCCTTTAGGCTATGCCTTGAGTCATCCATTTTAATGATCCCCTCCCCCCGCTATTTCCCTTTGAGTCCAGAGTTCCATTATGTGCCTGTTAGTAGCTCCTTCTAGGTCACAATATTTCTGATTTATCAAGAACTGTTCAGACAGAATGAAGATGTAACCAAATTCTCAAAATGTATATAGATCCAGAATGGGTAACTTGTAGCCCTCCAGATGTTGCTGAACTGCAAGCTCCCATCATCTCTGACCATTGGCCATACTAGTTACGTCTGACAGGAGTTGGGAATCCAGCAACATCTGAAGGACCACAGGTTAGCCACCCTGATATATAGAGCAAGATTTCTTGCTTATGCCAATATTTTGTCACTTCTGTTAGGCAGCAACCTAATCACAAAACATTTAGAATATCATCCAGTCAAAACTAAGCCACCCCAAGTCTCAATGATTTCAGCAGAAGATAATTAAGCAGGTCCTTAATTATTTCCATAGGAGAGTTAGTATCTGCTTAATTTTTCTCTTGAATTCATTTGGACTTTAAAGTGTCTAACCCTGGCTGGATCATGCCTGCCTTTAGCAAAAGGTGTTATCTTCTCAGACATGTCTCTTCTTGGAAGTAAGAGACATTTTATTGGTGCAGATGTAACTCCTAAAGCCCCCTTCAAACCATGCATTTACATCCTAATTTGCATTCAGTCCTAGGTTCAGACTTTAACATTTAACTATGGCTTATGTCTTCTGTGCATAGGGTCACCATAAATCGAAATCAACTTGAAGGCAGTCCATTTCCATTTTATGTCTTCATAGGGCCATTGCCACAGACTTGATAATCTTTAACCATTGTGAAAAGGTGAATGAAATACGTTCAAATCACAGCTTTCCTAATTTATTGCAACCTGTTATTTAGTCAGATTTTATTAGACAGTTCCAGTTAAATCTATGGTTTTCTTTGGCTAGTAACTTGTGTTCCAAATGTCTGCTACCCTGTCCTGCATTTTAAGGACAATATAAACAATGGCCTTACTTTGCTGTATTAGGCCACCAGTATTCACATAAAGTCTTTTCTTTAGCCCCCTGTGTTGAAAGCTGTTGCCAATTCTCTGTGTGAAAATGCTTTCTGTTTATATTTGACTTCCAGAACTTGTGTGGGTGACTGCATTGGCACAGCTTGCCCAGTGTGTCGCATGCCAGCCATGGTACAAGATGTGAAAGTAAACAGGCAGCTAGACAACATTGTCAAACTGTACAGCAAACTGCAGAGTCTGCAGAGGAGGGAGTTATCAGGTAAGTGGAATGATGCCTCTTTAAAAGCATGCATTGGCCCGGGTATCAAAGATGAGATAACAAGAGATATTTCTGAAAGGCTATTTAATGCAAGACCTGGACACTTTATAGGGAAATATGAATGTCTTCTTCCTGAAATCCACTGAGATCTTCCTTAAGGGGAAAAGACTAATGCAGCATTCATATCTGCAGTTCGCCAGAATCTCTGCTGAATTTAGATGAAAATGTCACATTTTGCAGATGTGTGTGTTACTTTGTCCTGATAAAATGCTTAATAATATGGTAAGATTTCTGCATTCTTCTGCTTGCTTAAATGTTCTGAGGGTCAGTTTGCTCATTATGCATTCCAAACATGGGCCCACTCTTACAAGTCAGTGCCCTATTTTCATGATCCTGAAAGTCCTATAACTAGGTAAGATGTGCTCTGTGCTTTCTACAGACCTTTATATTGTAGACTTTTGGAGGCTGGTGCCAAGGTACATGGTTTGTAGGTAATAGACTATATTCTATATTTGCATGCCATGCTTTCAAATTATAGAATTATTGTCACGAATGAAGAACATTCTGTTTGGAGCACAGCAAACATAATGTAGGAATTGACTCTTAGACTAAAATCCGTTCATAAAAAGCCTTTTCAAACATTGGTACCAAATACAGTTCCCTCAGATGTATTTAATACTAAGGCAGCCTTTCCCAATCTGGCAACCTCCAGATGTGAACGGCAACTCCCATCAGCCCCAGCCAGCATGGCCACTGGATTGGGCTGATGGGAGTTGTAGTTCAAAAAAAGTAACGTTTCCAAGCTCTGGTTGTAGTTCAAAACATCTGGAGGGCACCAAGTTGGGGAGTCTGTACTTCTATAGTGTACCCATGTATCTCTGATTTTCTCAGAGGTTTAGATTCAAATCTCTTTACTAAGCTCTTTTTGTTGGGCAAAGCTGATCCAAAGAATACTGCAGATAATCCTTTTCGGTGAGCTAGAAGGTGTGTTAAGTGGTATCACAGATGAGAACTTCCTGATGCAGCAGATAACATTGCAAATGTGAATGTTGCTGATAGAATTAATAAACTGATATTGGATAATTGGTGTTTGTGCTTACTATATCCCTTCCCAATCACCCATCAAGCTCACTGGGTGGCCTTAGCTACGTTGCTCGTGTCTGATGAACCCGCATCACACTGTGGCTGTGAGGATGAAAAGGGAATGTGCAGTGTCTATGATGACTTCTGGAGGTTAGTTCCAGTAGAACTAACTGCTATGATCTCTAGCAGTAGTGGTTGGCAGGGTGGGGCAACAATGGTCTCCTGACCTCTTGTTGCCTGTGTTGCCACTGCATACTGAGCAGGAGAGGGGTGAGGGTGGCACAGTGGGAACAGACTGGTTGAGCCAGTCCAGTGGTCCTCCTGGTGTGTTTGCAATTCTTCACCCCTCTCCCAGTATGCAGCAGTGACATGGGCAACCATCGCTACTCCACAGTCCACTACTGATCTCTACAATTGTGCCACCACAGGTAATTGTTATCATTGTGGCTGTAAGAACCATAGACTTCCATGCACCATTGACTTCACATTATTTTTGTTTGTAGAATCTAGTCTTGTTTCATGAGAGGAGAGTCAGTGAGAGGTCACGTGCATGAAGATGTACCTGTACTGCACGCAGCAGTGAATAGCTGAATGTACAAAGTATCTTAGGGAAGCTCCTTCTCAGCCCTGCTGCTGGAGATCCTTTTGACTGGAGGTGCCAAGGACTGAATTTTGGGTCTTTTGCATGCAGAGAATGTCGTCTGCCACTGAGTTAGGCCCATGTATTCTTAAACATGAGCTCCTCTAGTGCACCAGGAGTTGGTCTGGACACGATTTAAAATGGGAGTGGCTTAATGTGTGGCGTTCTAGATGTTCTTGGCCTCCAACTCCTATCAGCCCCACCCAGCATGGCCAGTCATCTGGGATAATGGAAATTGTAGTCCACCAACATCTGGACAGCCACAGGTTAGCTATTCCTGATTTAAAAACAACCAAAATGGTAGCTATGTTAACCAATTGAAGCAAAACCAAGAGTCGTATGGCATCTTAAAAGAATAACAGATTTATTATGGCGTAAGGTTTGTTCATTGGAGTCCACTTAATCAGATGCAAGTGGCTGATGTTCTTAGGTCCTGTAATACTATTGCCAGGATAGACATTATTTAGGACAGGACATAATGTCGGCCACAATGTTGGGATGCTCATTTACCACCTTATCTTTCACGTACAACAATACCCTTCTGCCTTCTACATTGGACCAGTAGATCAGTCTATACACAAAAGGAGAAATGGGTGGAATCTGACATCAAAAAAAGCAGCATTTAAAAAGCAGCAGGAGAACACTTCAGTCTCCAGGCATTCTGCTGCTAATCAGCATTATGCCAGAGTTCCCTCGTTTGGACATAATGGGATAATGGCTTACTAAATCTTTGCACAAAAGCCAGCAATGCAAAGCATTACACCATGATTTTTTGAAGGCTCAAATAATTTTCTGAGCCATCCACGCTGTGTGCAGATAGAGCCAACCAATCTCAAGTTCTTAAAAAAACAATATTTCTTGTTGTAGACTGTCTTATGTTGAAAGTACAATCCAGGATAAAGCTTAAATTTGAATCCAGATTCTTATCCCCCTCAGGTAGTCAGGCTTGCATATTGGACCCCTTTATTAGTTTTTCTTCTAGGAAAAAACGAACTATCTGTTAGTTCTTTCTTCTAAAATAAAAAAAATCTAGCTGTCTGCTAATGTAAAGATTCAAGTGCTGTAAATTTAAATTAAACTGAAGCAAAACTTCAATGCAACTGTTTTGTGTAGTATATATGAATTTGGATATTGTCTTCTTAAGATGACTGCTAGGCAATTTGAAAATTAAATCTTAGAAGACAAGTGTTAAGGAAACTATCTTCAGGTGACAATCAAAATATGTTAATTAAGTAATTGAAAAGGGAAGATTCTTTTTAATTTACATGTAATTAAATTCAGAGTAGGGAAGGCTTAAATGCCTTTCCTGATGAGCTGGTATTGAACCACAATGCTGTTGCTTAGCAAAGAAGGCTACGTTTTGTCATAATCTTTACTCTGGGTTTTTGCTGACATATTGAAATCTCCGTCTTGCCAATGCGGTGACTCATTGGAAACATGCAACAATATGGGTCCTTTGTCTGGCAGAATTGAACAAAACTGAACTTTCAGAAACAGCACTTGCCTTTTTATAAGGGTCAAAGGGATGAGACATAGGATTCATGATTGAATTTCCCAAGTCTTTATCACTTTAAAGCAGGTACAGGTGGGGGTGTCAAATATTTATCAAAGTAGCAAGCAACACTTGAAGAAAGGTTCCAAGCGCTGTTCCTTAATCACCTCCCTGCTGCAGCTATTAGACTCACAGAATAAAAAAGACAGTGCCATTCTTGAACAAAATACATTGCTGAATTGCAGCTCAGCAAGAAATTTGGTTCTACCACCTCTGGCCTTAATTGTGATAATGGCTTACTATCATGCAACAGGTGTTAATTACGTTAAGAATGCTAGGCTATTTGGTTCATCAGTTACTGATGTTGTGAATGGTTACTGTTTTTATTTTGAATACACTTAAGCCTTAACATAATTATCACATTCCATTGTCATCTGACTTCTTAAACCTTTTTTTCTCTACTCCCATGCCATCTGAGGATGCCAAAGCAGACTCCAGTTCATAAAAGATTCTTCATAATGTTGATGTTGGTCTTTAAGGTGCCACATGACTTTCTGTTTGTAATCCACGATGGAGGTATGCCAAGTCCATGAGTATAAATTCAAAAGGGACTATCCTGTCTTACTTTCTATTTTAATCTCTTGATCTTGTAAACAAGCTGGGGACAGGAGTGAGGAAAGAGGTTTAAGAGGTAACTGATCAACTACCTCTTAAGGCCATTGCTGAAACCTCACCTGTCAAACAGTTTTCTGTGAGCTGTGATTATCCGCAGCGATTCTCATTTGACTCTGTCCCCCTCCTCTCTTTTCAATACCCTCAAGTCCTTTCCCTCCCTCCCCTCCCTCCCATGCATGGGAGAAAGTAAACAGCTCTCCTAAATTATTGTCATTATCAGCCTTGCTATCCCTGTGAGCAGCAGGGTTTTTTGTTCCACTGTCTTTGACAATCTCCTTTCCAAGCGAACCTTATTACCTGCATTTACTCTAAAGTGTATAATTATTGTAATTAAGGTGGGTAATTAGGAAGAACGTTGAATTGAAGGACATAGTATGTGGCATGCTGGAGATAAAGAACTCGGATTTACAGTAATGCTTTTTTTTTTAAATGAACTTCCCATTTCCTTTAGCTCCTTTTTTTCTTGCTTCCCTGTACTTTAAAGAGAAGCAGTTGTCTGCTGTAAACTTTCCTGACAACTGCTTATAGATAATTCTACCTTGTTCTTCATAATGTAGCTTTACTTTCATAGAAAACCAAAACTATTTTCTTTTCTTTTCTTACAAACACATGCAGGTGCTGGCCACGTCCTTTTAAGCACATGCTAGTCCAGGACAACGAATTAGACGTTACCAGTGTTTGTGTGTGTGTCCCAGCGTATTTCCTCTTTGGCTGTGATGCAGAGGTGGTGATTTTGACCCCATTTCTGTTATCAATTACGCAGCATTGCATGTGCGTGATAAAAGTTTTCATAATGACTCAAATGAGTATTTGAATAGCTGGAAATTTCTCCTAATTTTTATTCCTTAGTGCTGAATGCTCAACATACAAACTAATCATTCTTTGGTGATGGTGCTAATGTTGCACAGATGGTATCAAAACACTTCCCTTTGGTTTTTAATAAGGGACTAGTTTGTCAAAGAGATTTCAACTTCTGTTCTCAAAACCCATAATAGAGAATAATTTCAGCAGCACACAATGTGCATCATTATATTCTTTTGATACAGATTAATGATAGTTAAACCAGATTTTCTAATTGCTGCTTTTTCCTCTGTAACTTGTTAGTGCATTACAGGAAAACCATGGATAAGCAGCACTATAAACCTTTCTAGGTCTCAAATATTATGTGCTCTGAAGTATCTTTTAAGGATTTATTAAATGGCAGCACAAGTAGAAAGTAATCCCATTTCAGTTTGGGTAGAGATGATTCTTATACTATTGTATGCAAGTGAATATTAAATGGCTGATGTGCAATTTAGCAATATGATGCAGTTGAGTTTTCTTTGTAAAATAATTGTGTACTATGTCAAGATTGTTATGTTTGTGCCCAGTTCTTCAAGTCACTTAACTATTAAATACTAGGAACAAGTTTTACTAAAGGCAATGTATTTAGCCGTGAATTTAGAGTTTTCCTGAAATCCATACAGAGTTGAACCGCATTCTGAAGAGTGTCCAATTGCCTACTTTCCAGTTGATAGACACCACCATTTTGTGTGGCTTACACTAAACATAATGGAGGCAGCCACATGTCTTCAAACACAACTCTGTTCCTCTCATATAAAGCACAGAGTAAAGATTAAATCTTAACATTCAAAAGGAGTTCTTAGGTCTACTGCGCTCTCTCTCCTGCCACTGGGAAAAATGGGTGGGTGGGTCCATTTTTCTCCAGATTTTCTGTTTCCCCCCATCTCTAGGTTAGAGTAGCAGCCAATGTAAGGTTCTCTCTCTCTGTTTCCCCCCTTTTGTTATCTCCTTTAGATGTTGTTGTGCTAGATCCTATCCGTACTAGTTATGCCTTTTGAAGACCACACGGATTGTCTTGCTTGATGACATCATCTAGTCGAGCGCTATTTCCAAGAAGAGCATAATGCCATCCTGTGTCATGGTAGCATTTTAGAATGCTGAAAAAAGTACACTAGTAATCAAGATAAAACCTTGAACATAGAACCATCTGACTCCCCCTCCCCCAAACTGGAACAGTCTTTTTTAAGGTTTATCATCCCTGCATTATGAAAGGTGTGTGCATCTGGGATCATTTCTTCTGATGAATGCCATTACTTAATGATGAATGATTACTTAAATCCAAAATCAGGATGAAAGTGGTTAGTCAGGTACTGAGCAAGACAGACCTTAAGTAACAGTGGGCCAGGTTATTGTCATGGGCTGGATTAACACAGGTAAAAGCAGTAATAACAATTTTTAGCGTGAGGGGTGTGCACATCTGGACTGCATGTTCAGACCGCTTCTGCACTTAAAATGGTAACACCTATGGTAACGCATCCTTTGAAGAGCCAAGGCAGGAGTAACGACGTCTCTGCTTTGCCATGGTTAGGCCTGGTTCCCATTTTGCCTGCTGTTTTATGAAATAACTGGGAAACATCTGGATCACATGACGCACGACTGACTGAAGAAATGACCATGTGTTTAAAAACAAACAAGAGAGAGGACAGGTCTGAATGCTTTAACTGGGATGGGTAACAAGCAATAGGTTTAAAGTGCAGCAAAGCTAGCTTAGATAGAGCTGAAAACGCATAAGAGCCATTGGACAGGTGAAAGCTGTCGAAGGAATTTGCCCTGTTTCTTTCCTTGGCAGTTCTGCGACAAAAGAGGATGTGAATAGTTTTATGAGGAATGACTCGAAAAAGCATTTTTAGGCTCTTGGAGTACTTGGAATCTAGTATTGGGTATAGTCGCCTGCAAATACCCCCTGCAAATAACAGTTACTTAACCCACATAAGAGCCAGTGTGGTGTAGTGGTTAAGGTGTTGGACTACGACCTGGGAGACCAGGGTTCGAATCCCCACATAGCCATGAAGCCAGTCACAGCCTCTCAGCCTCATGAAAAACCCTATTCATAGGGTCGCCATAAGTCGGAATTGACTTGAAGGCAGTACATTTACATTTTACAACCCACATTACTTTTGTTGTATTTGCATACTTTCTGTAAAGTTTTGCACAACCTAGAATTTATTAACAAAGACTGACATGGGATCTGTCGAAACAGCCAAGGGTTAGCTTAGGGTTGGAGATTCAGAATCTCTGGTTTTGTTGTTCTGTCTCAGTTAAAATATAAGAGAACCGACAGGTCATGTAACTGGTTCCTCTTTTCTATCCTGAGCTCTCCCCCAAATTTCTGTTTCTCTGTAGGCTGACGCGCAGTGAAGGTGGATGGCATCTGGTTAGTCAGAAGAAGAAAAAAGGGGGGGAACCCCCAAGATGCCAAAAAGTGTATTGGGCTTGTCTTTTTAATAAACTGCTTTGGAATTATTTTCACAAATACACTTTTTGGTGTCTTTGGGTTTCCCCTCCCTTTTCCCCCCCTCCTTCTGACAAACCAGATGCCACCCACCTTTGCTGCGCGTCAGCCAGCCCAACATAAAAAAGGCGGCAAAATACCACTGCCCGTGGCAGGGTTGGTTTGATTTAAGTTATTTAAATAACATCTCTGAAGGAGGCAATTTTAATGATTTAAATCACCAATGAGGAAGATTCTGTTAATCATTTTTAGTAGAAATACATTATTATTTAATATAAATAGTACATATTCAGAGATGTAGGTTTTTCAGATTAATTTTTTATTTAAAAATGGGATGATAATTTGGTCATTTTAGTACTAAAGTGGAATGAATTTGTGAAGTCACTCAGGAGATGAACCAGCTCCAACTGTTCAATTAATCATGATATTTTTGTCATGGTGTGCCAGAATCACCACCAAACAGGTGTTAATTGTACTACTAAGATTGTTTATTCTTCTGGTTAGTTTTCTTCTTCAACAAACAACAATATTAACAAAACATGCACATGGATTTTTGAATTGTTAACTATTTCAGTTTTTAGATAAATGTGAAGTTCTTTAAAAAATAAAATTTAGACAATTCAACTAAGTCAACATGAGAAACTTAAACAGTTAACTCAGTCGTCTTCACCTTTTTCTGGAAAAGAATACAAACTTCCCTGCTTTTTCAATTCCCAGCTTATTTCTCAGTTTTAGAATGAATTAGTCCAAAGGAAGAAAATTTTTTTGTTACACCTGCCGAAGAGGCTGCTGCTATTACGAGCTGTATTACCACTTCAGTGGTCTCCTCTTTGTTCAGATCTACTCCATCTCCCCAAATTCTCTATTCATTGACCGGCTCTGTCTTTGCACTTAGAGAGGCAAAGCCTAGCGAGAGAGATCATGCACTTCACGTACACCATCTGCAGAATAGGACTGATCAGGTTATCTCCCATCTCCATAAACTGCTGTTAAAATATTCATAGAATATAAATAGAAGTTGTATAATTAGTGTGATGATATCTTTGACCTAGGCTCTTTGTTACAAATTATTTCAAGAAAATTTTGTAATCCGATTTATATTTAAAAAATGGATTTAAATTTTAAAAATCAGATCTTTAATTTTTTAAAAGAAAAATCATTTATTTTTTATCAGCGCTGGCCCGTGGCAAAGGTGGCCATATTAGCAGGCTTGAAAGAACTCACAATTTGCATTAGTACAAGAAATTGTTCCCAAACTGTAAGGGGGGAACCCTTCCCAAAGCCCAGTAATGACTGAACACTCTCCATGGGCACAGAATGCTGACTGAGATAGGGTTATGGAATGGAATCTCTTGGAAGAGGATGTGGCTGGTTGGAACTCTGTAAGGAACACTCCACCTTGCAATGTTTCGTGTCAGGTCCCACATATAAGAGTAGCATGCTGAGAAAGCCAGGTGCCTTAATTATATAGCTGCTCTTGTTGCTATATAATACCCAGTTTTTCTTCCAAAACAGGAACTCAAAGTGGGTTCTAGCAATTATAAAATTAAGAGGCCTGTAGGGAGGGGGGGTGTATGGCTATAATGAGAGGGTGTACTGTATGCAAGAGACAATCAAAGACAGTGTTCTGAGCCCTGTAACCTCTTGTAATTTGTTTTCTTCAATGTTGTGTTCTTCTCTTCGCCTCAGTTGAGATCTTAATTCGTATATCACACCAAAGGATGGCCTGTACTAACCATAGTTTAGATCCTGCAGCTAACATTTGAAATATACTATAGGCACACTGTGAGAGCCAGTGTGGTGTAGTGGTTAGAGTGTTGGACTACGACCTAGGAGACCAGGGTTCAAATCCCCACACAGCCATGAAGCTGACTGGGTGACCTTGGGCCAGTCACTGCCTCTCAGCCTCAGAGGGAGGCAATGATGAAATCACCTCTGAATATCGCTTACCATGAAAACCCTAATGAAAATCCTAAGTCGGAATCTACCTGAAGGCAGTCCATTTCATAGGCACACTATAGTTTAGAATTGCTTGTATGCTTTTATTTTTTTTCTTATTCAATACTGTTTTATTTCCCACTCTTCTGTTTCAATAAAACATTCAGGGCAGCTTCTTATAATAATATTAACATAAAAATATTTTCTGTCCTCTCAGCCTTATAAGCTCATTCCTGTCTCTATTGTGCAGCAGCCTCTGGAGGCAAAGAATAGCTTGTCAATTCAGTTTTCAGCTGACTGCAAACTAGGATTTGTCAGTTTGACCAGTATATCAAACCATAGTTACGGAGCTATCAAATGCTAATTTACTTATTTTAAGTCCCATTGTGTTCGTTGGGGCCAGGAGGGTATTGCAGAATAGCATCCTCAGACTTCTTTAGCCAAAACTTGGCATGATATCTGAATCGTGCCAATGTACACATAATGAGAGGTAGAAAATTATTTAAAAATAAATTAAAATATTGATGAGGTCTCCCAAATTCTGTGACTCATACCAAGACTGTCTGCTTGGTTCGTCATTTATGGAGTTGCTGAAAGCCCTGCTTATAATCTTTCAGGCAGCCAAACACAAAGCTAAGCTTTGGTATGTCTCCAAAAGCAGTTTTTCTTTCTTTCCCTGAGCTATCTTCTTTCACTCCATGGATGTGACTATTTATATCAAGGTAAATATTTTGCAATTAATCTTGTCAAAGTGTAAACACAGAAGATGGCAGGAGTAAATATCATCTTCCCCAATCTGTTGGCAATCAAGATTTGTAGACGCTATTGTTAGCCCAAAATTAGATCTAAGATTTTATTTGGTAGGAAAGCTTCCTGTTGATGAAAAAGGATGCCTTGTTTCCAGAACTTTTTGTTCTATCCTGTGGCTTCAGGCAAGCTGAGTAGGATTTGTGCTTTAATGGACAAGCCTCAATGTACAATTGAGGTAGTTAGATTGAATGCAAATCTCATACTTCTTTCTTGACCAACACACTAATTAGAGGATGACCAATAAGTCATTGCCTACTCCAAGAAAAAAAAAACTTCAGGTTGATGATGACCAATTAGTGAAGTCCATCTCATTAAATAATTTCAAATAAGAGCTCAGAGAAAGTTGCAGTTGTGATGCCCTGTGCTCTGTTAATTTTCTCTGCACATTTTTATTTGTATTTGGGTAATATGGATTTTTATCTCTTCCTTTTGCTGGAATGGTTATGCAGTCGATGCGTCCGGTTGCGTGAGAGGGTTAACAAACCCATTATATTCTAAAAAAGAAAATTAGAGTTGGAATTTTAATGCATTGAAGTAGAAGTATTGTTAACTGCATTTAGTCTCAAAGGACTACCATTTTTAAGTATTACACATTTTGATTTGCTCGACCATGTTCCCAGAATGTTAAGCAGCTAAAATCTTCCTTAGCAGAATATGTCTGTCTCTACTTTTTAAAATGTTCTATATTAGGAGTTATTTATGCAGTGCTTGGGTTAGTAAAATTCTGATGCAAGCAGTGAGTTCCCTATAGAGGTGTATACAGTTGCAAGCTTCTCATGGATGTTACGTTTTCCCATTTTGTGTCTATCTTGAGTCAGATTATGGATCTGCTTGGAATAAGAGTGACAGTGGGTCATGTTCAGGGGCATAATGCAAAAACATGGCTTTGCGCTTTAGCACAAACCCTTTGCTTGTGTGATGAATATAGGAAGCTACTTTATACTGATCCAGACCATTGGTCCATCTAGCTCAGACTTATCTGTACTGTCCATAGTCTTTCCCACCTCTACCTGGGAATGCCAGAGGTTGGGCCTGAGACCTTCTGCATGCAAAGCATCTACTCTGCCACTGAGCTATGGCTCTCACCTCCATCCCTTTCCTCTTCTTGGTATGAAGAGCAATCACTCACCATAGTTTACTGGTTCAAATGTGGTTTGTTGTGAACCAGGAAGCTACTAAGCTAGCAGAGTTTGTAACAAGGAGGGAAGGAGGAAATGTATGTCCCAACAGTGCATGTGAATTGACCCTGTCTGTGTAGGTGAGTGATGCGGTTCCATTTTCTTACATAAGGTCTGTCAAGATACGGCTAGGGGATCTTAACTGTGATTGGCTTGATTTCTGAATTGTCACATCACCATTGTGACTGGCTAGCAAACCAGAATAAGATAACATGTTTTTAAAAATGGAAGAAAATTTATTGCATGTTGAAAACTAGCCCAAAATTGATCAATTGATTTTGGGGGTATGGAAGAGCATTTCATTCATGCAAGCTCTCGCTTTCAGTCGAAAGTGGGATGGCCCACAACTAGTTTATCACCTCAGTGTTACAGATTACTTTGAGTTAAAGCAGACCACGCATTGGTTTTTTTCAGTTTTAATGGGTTTTCTTTTTTCTTTACACAATTTCTTCTGCCAGGTTCAGGAGAGAATTTGTCTGTCTCAGGAGACATGGCTTGTGAGGCAGGAACTAAGAAACAGCAAATAAAAATGTGGTTCAGTCCTCGTAGTAGGAAGATGAGATTCACTCTAAAGAAGAGACCAGGCAAGACAGAACAGGCAGTGAAGGGCAAGGATTGCCAGCCTCCTCTCCAAACTTCCAACTATGACTTTATTCCCTCCCCTCCTCATCAAGAACCTTTCAGAGAGCAAAAGAAACCCCATCCAAAATGCAAGAAGCAGTTGAGGAAAAAGACTTTAGCAGACATCAACAAACACTGGGGATTGCTTGGGGGAAGACAGAAAAACATCAGTGGACATGCCGAAGAGGACTCAAGTGAAATCAAAGCAAAGGCGGTGTCATTTTGCAGCCGGTCGTTAGTTATCCCCAGTCCAGACCTAAAAAGCACGTTAGGACCCAAGTCTATAATGGGAGCAGAGCTCACACAGGATGAGAATGAACTCGGTGTGGATGGCGTTGCATCTGTGAAACCCACCGAGAATAGGAGAAGTGATAGCTTGTCTGGTGCATGTAATGTTGCTGAGGAAAGCATGACTTCTGAAGAGTGCCTCCCTTCCATGGGGGAAATTGCGCCAGTAAAGCGTGGAAGGCCACAAAACGGATCTCCCACTCCTTTATGTAAACGTCCCAGAAGGAAAGAGCAGAGCAGTCCTGGGAATCTAACACTGTTGAAGGAGTCCCCAAGGCCACCACCCAAAGCTTCCCTTGGTGCAACTTCTCCCACCCTTGACTGTGTAAGGGCTTCTCCATCTACACCAACTGCTAGCTCTTTACCAGCGTTGAGAAACTCTGAAGACTTCCAGTGTGCACATAGCCGAATAACTTCAGAAACAGCACCTCTGACGGATAATCCTTCTCAGAAACAGGCGCAGCAAACGGAGTCTTTCTCCAGGAAATCTCCCAATAACCTGTCAGCCAAGAGAAATCATAAGGGGGAGACTCTACTCCACATTGCATCCATAGAGGTAGGATAAGCTTTCTGTGAGTTCTGAGAGCAATGTAAATACTTTGTTTCTTTTTTTATATAGCAATATGTGCATGTGGTATGTTCAGGTAAAGTTTATATACTGCAAGGATTCAAGGGGGGGGGACTAGTGATCACATGGCATTTAATGCACCCCCTCCATCCCTGTTTCCTGAATAGGGTATCCCAACTCATATAGAGGTTGTGGGGCTGCACCCACCATCCCTACTTCAATGTTTGCACCCTGGCTGTCCCTCTAACTCCCCCAGGTTGAGTCGGAAGGTCCGAACTGGGATTCTAAGTCCATTCAAATGATGGTGCTTACAAGTCTCCCTGCAGTCAGGAATCTAAATTATGCAGGGCTCCTGATCCCAGGGAGGCTTGTAATTGCGGAAGGGGTAGGTTTGGTGCAAGTGCATGCAGGGAAGTTTGGAGCAGCACTGATGCACATGTCCTCTGAGTTGAGACTGATGCCTCAACAGGGCTAATACTTTGAACAGATCTGGCCTGGAGGGAGAGGGAAGAAACCGTTGCCCCCATCTGTGATCATCTGGCACTTTGACTCACTTCTTAAACCCAATTTGCATAAAAAGGTTCAGCATGCATTGCTTTCCCAGCATTCCATATTAAGGGTGTGTTGATTTTGGAGGATTCGTAATCCAAGACGTAGCTTGGTGCGTGAGAAGAATGGGACAACTTAGTAGCTGTAGCTCCCAAAGCAAGAATAGATGTCCATTCTGGAGACACATACTTTCCTCTAACTGAAGAAGCCCCATCTGTCTTCACAGGAACTGTCTGAATGAATTTAGTGTGACTGCTTCGCAGTAAATATACATGTGGATTTTAGCATAAGTAGCTATTTGTCTTCCTTTCACTCTTCAAGTAAGTACAGCATTTCTGAAACCAAAGCGTTTCACTTTAAATAGAACGGGAAGCTGGCATGTTATTGCATACTAATTCCCTATCTGAAATCCCTGATATTTAATTAGTCATTGGGGGACAAAATTGTATTGATGAGAGTGCTTCTGCTTGGAGGAAATTGCTGTTCCTTCACTGAAACCAGCATTTTCTTCATTAAAATGCCATGTGGCAACTATCCCTGGACTTTTTCCACAGGGATATTTGTAAAGGAGATGTTGAGCTAGGTTGTTCTGAAAAAACTCACTTAGCTTAGCAGTTTTCTTCTAATGAGAGTCTGTTTCCTTCAGATTTACAATATGTTTGTATATTTTAAGGAAGCAAGTAGTTCTGGTGGGAGTGAGGAATGAGAGCAATTCTATTATTCCAATATTCAGCCTTCTTTTGGAGGGGGTGGAATTCACATGAACTTAGGTGACAAATTAATTTTGTAAATCAGGAACAAAACTGGGTTGAGGTTAAGATCAGCCAAAGGTTCTCTTCTTGGCTGACTTTGGATGCGTCCCTTCATATTTCTAAATTCTTCACTTGTAACAGTAGTAGAAGGCCTTTCTGCTTAGGACTGTTCAGAGGTTACTTTGACTGCAGAGAAGGGGAGGTGGCATTGTGATCCTACCTCCTCCCACATACATGTGGGACTGCTTTATTTAATTATTTTAGGTCAGTTTTTGTTGAGACTTTTTGCTGGGACCTTTAGAAACAGAACTGACACAATAGCTGCAGATGATTCCTGAAACCGTCAGGATTGGAAATGAACTGTTAACATAGTATGCTTGGTTTAACTTATGATTTGAAGACCAAGAGTTTTCAGACTGGATCTTACAGCAACCCAGTGAGCGCCAATCTGGAAACAAGAGTGAAGCCTTGCAGAAGAGGAGTCTTTTACCATGCTTGCTTGGGATTTGTATCACAGACATGCTGGAACAACGAATGGCTGGGGAATTGCTTCTGTGCTAGTAGAACCTTTTCCCTATGTAGTCCCTAGTTTTATTCCTGCCAGAGGCCAGGCTGCTGTTGGTCTGCTGGAACTGGTTCAAAAGCTAGCTGTTGCCAAAAGCCTGTTACCAAATTAATAGGAGCATTGCAAGAACCTTTGGACTGGATGGGGAGTAGGCAACATGGTGCCCTCCAGATGATGCTGAACTATGACACCCATCAGCCCAGACCATTGGGCATGCTGGCTGGGGCTAATGCGAGGTGGAGTCCAACCGCATCTGAAGATATGCCTTTGCTATCCCTGTTCGAGCAGAGAACCCCCGGAAGCAAGGGTAAGGAACCTCTTTCAACCTGTGAGGGCTGCATTCCCTCCTGGCTAACCTTCTGGGGACTACATGCCAGCAGTGGGCAGGGTCAATACAAAAAGGTGGCAGGACTACCTCCCACATGCTCACTCACTTTCTTTCATTCATGCATTCATAAACATCCGTGGGCATACGCATTCCCACACAGAACACTTACCCAGGCTCTCACTTGCTCCTCCCTGCTTCCCATAGGAATTAAGATTTCCAGGAAGGGAAAACAAGAGTTGCAACAAAGAGTTTATTAAATCTCCTGCCCTTAAAGACAATAATAAACGAGATGGCTCTTTTTGTACAATATGAGTTACTGAATACTATCCCAGAAATGAAGGAGAATGAGGCACCAGCAATGAGTCAAAGGTGGCTGGAGAGAAAAGGCAGAGCAAGGGGCGGGAGGAGGCGGAGAGAAGGGCAGTGAGCCAAAAGTTCAGGAATGAGGAGAGGTGGCAGGAGGGGTGTGTGTGTGTCTGTCTACCTTTAGTGTGCTTAGAAAAGGGGTAGGCGGAAGACTCCTCAACAGTAGATTAAGTCCAAGAGCAGGGAGGGCCAGGCATTCCCAGGCCATGGGAGGGGCGTGCACTGGACAGGGGTGTGAAATTACAGGGCTAGAGATGTGAAGGCCAAGGAAAAAATGGGGAAAATTAGGGGGGAAGCTGGTGTCTCCCCTATTTTTCTGGTTTTCTCTGTTTTTTGCCCCCAACTTGTTTGGGGGTGTATGGAGGGGAAACAGAAAAAAATGGGGGGGAATGAAAAAAAACCCCAAACCCATGATTTTCCCTGATTTTTTCCCCCAGGACTTCACATCTCTACACAGGGCCCAAATGAGGGCATCCATCCAAAAGTTCCAAGAGTTGGACAGAGTGTCTGCCAGCAGCAAGGCTCAAAAACAATTATATATATGGAATCATAGAGTAGTAGAGTTGGAAGGGGGTATCATATCTCCCCTCGGTCTTCTGAAGGCTAAACATGCCCAGTTCTTTCAGTCTCTCCTCATAAGGCTTTGTTTCCAGTCCTGATCATCCTCGTTGCCCTCCTCTGAACCCGTTCCAGTTTGTCTGCATCCTTCTTAAAGTGTGGTATCCAGAACTAGATGCAGTACTCGATATGAGGCCTAACCAGTGCTGAATACAGTGGAACCAATACTTCATGCGATTTGGAAACTATACTTCTGTTAATGCAGCCTAAAATAACATTTGCCTTTTTTGCAGCCACATCACACTGTTGGCTCATATTCAACTTGTGATCAACAACAATCCCAAGATCCTTCTCGCATGTAGTATTGCTGAGCCAAGTATCCCCCATCTTATAAGTCTGCATTTGGTTTCTTTTTCCTAGGTGTAGAACTTTGCACTTGTCCCTGTTAAATATCATTCTATTGTTTTCGACCCAGAGCTCCCGCCTATCAAGATCCCTTTGAATTTTGTTTCTGTCTTCCAAGGTATTGGCTATCTCCCCAATTTTGTCTCATCTGCAAATTTGATAAGCATTCCCTGCACCTCATCCAAGTCATTAATATGTTGAAGAGCAATATGAGACTGAGTCCTGCGGTACCCTGCTCGTTCTTTCAGTCTCTCCTTGTAGGGCTTTGTTTCCAGTCTCCTGATCATCCTTGTTGCCCTCCTCTGAACCTGTTCCAGTTTGTCTGCATCTGTCTTAAAGTGTGGTGTCCAGAAACGGATGTATTACTCAATGTGAGGCCTAACCAGTGCCAAATAGATGAGAACTGTTACTTCATTTGGAAACTATACTTTTGTTAACACCTTTTTTAAGGAAAAGGTTTGTGGCCACCAGTAGTGGCTGGCTATTAAGCCGCATCCAAAATTGTGGATTCCCTGTTGCGTGGAACACAATTTTGGCATTACTGATTAGAAAACTCTCTGGTATGACACACGTATCGTACATAGAACAAAATTGTACTGATATTTAACCACGTGCCTGGTTTCTGCTGCAATAAAGGAGTTGGTTTTGGAGGTTTAATAGTCATGGAAGGAAATCCAGGTGCCCCTCTGGATTAACCAGCAAGCATGGTTGTTTTTTTCTTTCCTAGAATTTTTCGCATTGAGGTTTTCTGAATATCTTATCCAATCATGTTTGTCAATTTGTCAATGTAATGGAAACAGTCTTGCGGAAGGGTTGGTGAGAATTACGCTTAATTCTTCTGGGACTTCATTAGTTATCGGATAAATCCATATTATTTTCATTAGGTTGTGGGACTTAATACACCAAACTTAATGAAAGTTAAATGAGTTGTACATTTTGGACTCTTAAAAGAGAGGATTAACAACATAGGCATTTAAAATTAAGTGTATTATGTTGTTCCAGATCATTCTAAACCAGAATTGCAGGAAGGTCTTTCCCATTTTACTACTTTGACACTCATAATAAACATCCTAAAAGCACATTGGCTCTGAAAAAGGATCCTAGAGTTAGATTAGTTTGCAGCTGAAATGCATTAATAAATTGAAACAAATGTAGCCATTTGCCAAGTAAATTGGAATCTATGTTTTTTTTTATTACTCACCATACTCATTAAAGGTAGAATAAAACTAGTTAAATACAAATAACAACCTCTTGTACTTCTTGGGGTGAAAATAATCTAAGATAGTTGGATAAGCTTTCTGTCACAATCTTAGTCAATTTTAATTATCTAAGTGTTATGCCATAATTATTTAATAGTGTTTGTCTGATGAGAATAATGGATTCGTTTTTTCATGTATGACTTTGCTGTAGGGCTCTAAGTTAAAGAAAATCTATAACCTTCCTTCGTGAATTCTTTTTCATGCAATATTAATTTTTGCAAGCATTTTCCTACTTTGCAGTACAGTTTGTTTATGTAACTCCTCTTCTCTTCTGGTATACAACATTTGGATCAACTGTCCAAAACAGGCATTTGAATGGGGTTCACTAGGCAATTGTTGGCCATCCTGAATCATAGTTCTCTTAAACCAAAAAGGTGGAAAGTTGATAACATGAGCTCACAGTGGATACTTATGAAAAAATATTTTAGCTATCCTCAGAGTCAATTCACAAGTTATGAGGATCAAGTTATGAGAAGCAATGAAAATGAATATGTAAGTGACTTGTGCTTTTTCACAGTGGGCAAAGAGTACTAGAATAGCTTGCTTCTTACAGTAATATCTAATGTATTTGAAGGCTGAGTACCATTTAAGTGGATGTTATCATTTTTAGGCCACTGTGTGCCAAAACAAGACAGTGAGTTACAATTTTAGTCTTTTTTTGGGATCAAAGCAGCATCCAATAGGTACCTTATCTATAAAAGGAGCAGAAGGCCTATAAATGTAACATAGCAGTCATTCCCAGACACTGATGTTTACTTCCCATAATCTTATGCACTCCGCTCCACCCCCCACAATATTTACTTTCATTTGAGGATGAGTTGACTGCCTTCTGGGGTGTTTCTAATAAACTTCAAAATGTCGAGTGTAATTCCCCGCCCCCCAACTGTTAATGAGGATGTGAACTGAAACCAAGCATGAGATCTTCTCTTGCTATAGACACATACACTATTTTCAATTGTACTCTAGACAGATTAAGAATTGATTTAGCTAATACAATGTACTTTCCCTACCCCAAAATAAGACAATAACTGCCCCTGATCCATTTCTAAAAACATTCCCTGCTTGTGTTCATAATCAGGAGCACGAGTGACCAAAATACTTGAACTACCTCATCCCCTCCTGAAAACCCTGACCCCTTACCCATTGCACCCTTCTCCCTCCCCTCCCCCCAGCTTATCTTGTGGTGGTGTCAGGCTTCCATTCCTCCATGGCATCTTGAATGCTGCAACAGCAACATCAAATTGTCCTTCTCTAGGGTGCTTATTGCCCATAGTTACTGAGGAAACTTGGAGAACTATATTTCCCATGGTGCCTGGGATATCTACCTTCTCAGCATTCAAGGTTCCATAGAGGATGGAAGAAATGCAGGTAGATTGTTGGGGAACAAGGAAGCTCTAGTGGTGGGATCTGCATTCCAGCAAATTCATAATCCAGGTCCATGTTGGGGCCTGTGCTTTGTCTTAGAATGAAATCAGGGTTTGTTTGAACTTGTAAGTTTGCAATGATGATCCTCTGAATGCTGAGCTTTAGTGCTGTCACTAGTTGGAGGTTAACCCAACCGACCTGCCATCACAATGGTGTCCATTTATTGTCTTGTTCTCACGAGACCAACCATTCACCAGCCTGGTGTCCTCCAGTTGTTTTGGTCAACAGCTCCCAATCCCAACCAACACGGCCATGTGAGGGCATCTGGAGTGCATCAAACCACCTCATTTCTGACATTTTGACAGGTACTTCATTATTACCAGTGGCTTATCAGAAAGCTGTGGGGCAATGTGGGGTGGTTGCTAGACAACCATGCCACTTCTCTTTTAGTTACTTTGTTCATTGGTTTTTACTGTGGATCTCCTGCTTAGAACAACCAGGGAGAGCCACAAAAACATGAGGGGATGCTCAGTGCTGGGAATGAAGAGGATGAAAGCCATGGGGAGGGAGAGCCATGTGAACAGTGGGCTATCAAATAACTGCCTGTATCATTTCAGTTTCTAGCAAGCATTGTCTGTGCCAGACAAAAACCTGATGCACATTTTCCTTGTTGATTTGAATTTTAACATGCGTAATATACTCCTATGCTAAAGAAGCTGAATATAGTTCATGGAGCTGGTTGAAGATGCAGAGCTGAAAAGGGATGGTTTCTGTGAATGCTCTGCAGCTTTTTGGCCACTGCTGATTTTTTTCTGAAAACAACAGACAGAGGAAGTGTATATGACTCATGCTTCTGGGTCACATCTGAAGGAGTAGATGTGTCTTCTCCTGATGTGAAGGCGGAATATTCATTTGCTGCCTCCCAAATGTGATGTGGAAAGCACTCTTGTCATTGCGTCTGCAGAACAGCCACAATAGCCCTTAATTTAAACTTTAATTTCATGTTACTTTTTTCAAACTCAAGACTGCAAACAGCTTTTCTAATGCATCCTCTAACCAAACAGACAGTACAGACACATTCTTGTGTTTTTGAAGGCTTATTTTGTGTCAGCTCTTCACTGAGACAGCAGTGTCGGTGGGGGTGCAGGCAGGGCTGGAGATTCCTTGGTAATTGCCAGGCCGTAAGTCCTCAGCCAGCAGCTTGGCTATAAATCTGCCAGGCTAGCAAGGAGGAAGCAAGATAAGGGCAGAGGCCGTTCAAAGCTTACATGCCAAGCCAGAAATCCAGAAGAGACGTCAGTGAAGGTCCGGGTCTAGTTTGCCGAGAGATCAGTGCAAGTCAAGGTTCAGGGGATAGGAAGACACACAGTGGTCACACCTGACGTTGTAGTCAGCAACAAGCTGAAGCCAAGGTTTGTCTTTTAAGGAGCAGGTTTGTCAGCAGGTGTGAGCCATCAGCGTTTTGGCCTTAAGTGGACAGGCCTGCCCCTTTTCTGCCTGACCTTCTGTTGTCTACGTTCTGCAGGTGAGCGGGGAGTCTCCTGTTCACTGTCTGCGTCTGGCTGAAGGGCTTCAGCTGTGTCTGGGGTGCTCTGCAGCTGAGGGGGAGAAGGAGCTGGGTTCTCAAGAGTTTCTTCCATTTCTCCTTCTGGGTCTGCTGCTTCTGGGTCTGCTGCTGTTACTCCCGAGTCATCCTCGTCTGATGAGTCCTCTGACGGGGCCATGACATTTTGTTTGAATGTTAACTGCTAGCGGAATAGTCCCATTTTCAGGTTAGATGACACAAGATGTGTGTGTGGGTTTTATATCATTTTCAGAAAAGAAGCTCCTGTTTGTTGTTGTAGGCTTTGAGAGGCAATCTATTCATAATGCATGCATTTTTTTCCCATTTGTGCACCTGTAAAAATATTTTGATCTTCCTATCAGTATTTCCTTGGTGTAAAAAATGAAAATAGAATATCAATGAATGTGCATCTGGAGAATATATATCAACACTGCAATCCAGAGAGCTATTTTATGTGAGCCTAGGGGATTATTTGCACCAATTGGAACCTTCAACAGCCTACTCCATACCACATCAGAAACTTTTTCAAACCGACTTGTCTGGCCTATATACACAGCTATAAGGTGTTTTTTAAAATTCAGCAGTGGGTCCAAAAGGCTGTGAAATGCAACATGCAGTCTGTGACATTTTTCTGCAAATGTATGCAAGATGAGTAAAGCAACTAGTTATGACAGTACTTGGTGATAGCAATGCTTGGAGAACAGTATGATGTTAATTTTAACAACAGTAGTGGGAGAGAGATCTTGTCTCTCTGTTGTCTCAGTTAAGCTATAAACAAATAGAATCAGGTTTGCATAGAAATCACAAACTCTACTCCTTGTGTGTCTTGACCTGTTGGCCCCCCCACTTACATTCCCCCATTCCCAACTATTGTATATATGAGCCAGTTGATGCTACACTGGATGCATCTGATGAACTCAGCTCTAGTCAATGAAAGCTTGATTGATTGATTGATTGATTGATTGCACTTGTACACTGCCCCATAGCCGAAGCTCTCTGGGCGGTTTACAGCAATCAAAAACATTAAAACAAATATACAATTTAAAACACATATATTAAACACAATTTTAAAATTTAAAACAATATTAAAACAATTTCACAATGCCACAAATCTGTTAGTTTAAGGTGCCACATTGATATTGTTAATATTAGGTTTACGCTTAGTTTCTCTTGATTCCTGTTTTCCACATACCAAGGAACTTGTATCTTTTGCCGAAGGATGGATAACAGCCAGCTCTTACGTTTCCAGAGATGGGCAATTGACCATTGTTTTTCTTGTTCTAGTAGGGCCATGATGCAGCCTGATAATATGCATAGCACCTAAATGAGCCTCATTTGAATGTCTGTTACCTCCTCCCCCATTCCATCTTGAGACTAAGACCAAATGCAGACTCTGTGGGTTAATCATCAGCCAAATTAAATTTTGTCTCCCACCCCCAAATTGGTCTGTTTACCATCTAGTCAGCTGAAGAGTTCTGGAGAACTCAAAGGCTTGCACACTGTTTTGTGACATTTTGGTTGGCGTAATAAAGGTATTGCCCTGATAAAGGTATTGCCCTGGCATCATACTCTACAGCTACTCATTTGGAATTCAATTCTCTGAATTGTGGCCACAGTATTTAGTGCTAACCAGGGTTGTGAGGCACCTTTGAATAAAATAATTCCTATGTGTGCATAATGTTTCAGATATGACTAGGTTAATTTATTAATAGCACATTTTAAAACTAAAGATTTTCACTTGCAATATTTTATTTGAAATGGAGATAAAGCATGGGCAGAAGGCAAGTCATGCAATCAATATTTCCCTTAACAAAGCCCCCCCATACCCCCATGTAAAGCCTCTTCAGGCAGCCATGGAGACTTAGGCTGCAATCCAGTACATGTCTACTCAGATGTAAGCTCCATTTGGTTCAATGGGACTTGTTCCCATGTAAGTGTGTATTGGAAAGCAGCCTTACTAAGTATTGTGGGCTGCGTTATAGGGGCCTATGGGGGAAGGGGATAACCTAGGACCATGTACCAGGAGGCCTTCCACTTGTGCAGCCATTGAAAGCAAACAATGATGAAATTGCAAGTCACTTTTGATTCTACACAAGACTTTCAGAAAGATAAGTTACAGGAATACCCCGCATTAACGTACGCAATGGGTCCAGAGCGAGTACGTAAACCAAAAATGTACTTAAAGTGAAGCACTACCTTTTTTCACTTATCGATGCATGTACTGCACTGCAATGATATACGGGCATAACTGATGTAAATAACTGATGTAAATAACTGAACGCAGTGAAAACAGTACTTACTGTACGCACGTTTGTAGTTGGAAACTGATCGGGCGGTGGCGTCATGCCATTAAGTGTCCGTTCTTGCGAAGTGAGCGTACATAAACAGGGGAATGGTGCTACTGTAAATACATCTGTACTCGCGAGTGTCTGTAAAGTGAAGGTCCGTATAGCGGGGTATTCCTGTATAAAACTCATGAAGGGATATTTATTTCATAAAGTTAGTTTAGTGTCTCCTATATGCTTTTGAAGCTCCTTTTAGTATGATCAAGGTGAGGAGGCTGCATGAAATCCCTCTCTACCTTCTTCTCTGACCGTAAACTCATTTGCTCTATATGGAAAGGATCTCCCGGGGACTTTTCCCATCAGTTTTTTTTGGTTGTTGCTGCAACTACATCTGTATTAATTTCCCACCACATTTACGATATTTGCATGTTGCTTTATTTTTTATTTATTGAAAATATTTTAACCTCCCTTTATCAAAAGGTTTAGGGTGGTGTACAAAAAGTGTGAAGTTTTTTAAAAATTGTGCAACATGTAAATGCAATTTCAGACTAACAAATAAGCATTTTTTGAAAGGCAAGACCAAAAAAAACACCAAAATTTACTCAACAGCTGAAAACACAATTCTCCAAATACGTGTTATCAGAGTAATATGCCCGATAATCCTGTATGGTAGACTGCTGCTATATGATGATGATGATGCTTTTATAAAGTACCTAAACTTTTCTAAGTGCTGTATAGTCATTAAAATATAAGGCATGCTTACAATTCAATAGATGTAATACTAATGGAAGGGGGAAGGAAGAAGAAAGATAATGGAGCATTATCAACCCATACTGCAGACAAGTGAAGAGGACTTGAGTCTGAGATGTAGTGAATTCATTTTCAGCTCACTTTTTCTTAGCCAGTACATAAAGCATTTTAAAAAGACTGATGTGATTTTTAAAAATTAAATGTAGGGGACATCTTTAGAAGGTTTTCACTTATTTGATCAGTGGTCATCATAGGTGGGAAGCCTATATGTTGCCGCTCACCTCTTGCTATCTTATGTCATGTGGAGAACTCCTGGAACTAGAGACTAGGTGGCAGAGGTGGTCTGTTGCACTGGAACGCAAAAGTCATCCCTTGAAAATGCAGTTGTTATCCTTTTTAGTTTCCCTTTCTGTGCTTCAGTTTATCATGAGACTATTTTGTTCTGTTATCACAGGGATGGAAATGAAATTATTTTGGTAAAGTAGCTGCCACTAAGATAAGCGGCGCAGGCGTCTCAGTGTGGATAGTTTCTGTTGAATACTTCAGTGACTGTCTTGTCCCCTCTTCCTGTATTTTTAATTGTACAATCCGACTCATTGCATGACGTGTGCAGACAATTTTGTGGGCATTCTGGATTGGTTAGGAGACGAATGCTTAATTGTAGGAGAAACATTCTCAGTAAAATGACAGTTGATTTTAACTTGGTGAATGATAAATTTATGCTAGCGTATCCAGTTAGAATTCTGAATTATTGGAACTGTCAGGTGTGACTTTAGGCTGATGAATGTTTCAGACCATCAGCTGGGGCTGTTAGGAGGGGGAGGGTTATAGTCCAAAACATCTGGAGAGCACCAGGTAGGCAAAGGGGGCAATACATGTTTAACATGCAAACCAAACAGTAAAATACAGACTGTTCTTCCTCCCCAGTTAATGATTTTGTTCAGTTTTCAAAAATTAGAACATCTTCTTCCTTCAGACAAGCTTCACTTTGTGCAAGCTTCTGTTCTCATGTGAAGGGAAATTGCAGCAGGGAACTCAGGTTCTTGGCTTGGGGCTCCTGTGTAAGCATCAGATGGAGAGGAAGGCTGTTTAAAGAGCTCTCTATCCCCAAGCCGAGCTCCAAGGGAATTCTCTGTGGCCTGCCTGCTTTTAGCCTCTCACAGCTTCGTTCCCAGAAAACACACCCTTCCTCTTATCTTCCCGCTCCCTTGTGCTTGCTGTCTCTCGCATGACAAGAGTATATACCACCTGTCAAGAGTTTCATGGTTCCAGGGCCTTCCCTGAATCCCCATTTCAAGTCCTGGCCACTTCAGTCCATGCAGCTCATTATTCAGCAAGTGTATTTCTAGACCACTGGTGCCAAACTTTTTGGCAAGTGCACCATAAATCAAGTTTGAAGTATGGAATTTACTGCCCTTCTTCTATAGTAAGCCCTGTCAGCATTTCCCCCCCTCTCTAGATAGTGGAGCATCTCCTCTTTCGTCCATGAGGTGCAGCATCCTTGGTACCCGACAGTTTACATCCTTTCACCAGCAAGTGATTTGTCCAATCAAATATACTTTTCATTTACTGTAGTATAGAGGGGCAATGTTATTTACTAAATACAAAAAAGAGGAAGTGAATAAGTTACAAAGATAACTTCTTATATTGCTTACAAATGTGGTCATAAGGGGGCAATTATAAGTAATTATGTATAATTCGTCCATTGTTTGGTGGAGGAGATAATATCTATTATTTCCCCAGGAATTCCAGTGTCACTTTCTCACTTTCCATTATATGCAAAAGAGTTTTCAGCAATTCACTTCTAGGAGTTCATTAAAGTGTATCTTCCTAATACACTTTCCATATTAACCTTCTGCTTATTTTTTTACTGGAATTTTTATTTTCTTCCAGATTGGTGCTTCCTACTGTTTATACATTTCTGTGTTGTATTTTCTTGAGAAATTATATGCTGTAGACTGCTCTCTTCCTTTCCTCCAGGGGGATCTTTCTGCTGTTAAGCACTTGCTGAAAAGTGGAGCAGATCCCAATGCTAAAGATTATGCTGGATGGACTCCATTGGTAAATATCAAGTTTTCTTAATGTGTTCAATTTTCATTCCACCTCACATTTATTTTCTGGCTCTATATTGCACTTCAAATGGAAAAAGTGGCTTTACCACATATCATATGGAAAGCGGGATTGGATCAAGATGAAGGAGGTGTGAAAATTGGAGGGAGAAACAGCAATAATTTAAGATATGCAGACGATACCATACTACTAGCAGAAACCAGTAATGATTTGAAACGAATGCTGATGAAAGTTAAAGAGGAAAGCCCAAAAGCAGGACTACAGCTGAACGTCAAAAAGACTAAAGTGATGACAACAGAAGATTTATGCAACTTTACAGTTGACAGTGAGAACATTGAACTTGTCAAGGAGTATCAATACCTTGGCACAGTCATTAACCGAAATGAAGACAATAGTCAAGAAATCAGAAGAAGGCTAGGACTGGGGAGGGCAGCTGTGAGAGAACTAGAAAAGGTCCTCAAATGTAAAAATGTATCACTGAACACTAAAGTCAGGATCATTCAGACCATGGTATTCCCGATCTCTATGTATGGATGTGAAAGTTGGACAGTGAAAAAGGCGGATAATTGGGTGTTAGAACAAATTAAACCAGAACTATCACTAGAAGCTAAAATGATGAAACTGAGGTTATCATACTTTGGACACATGAGAAGACATGATTCACTAGAAAAGACAATAATGCTGGGAAAACCAGAAGGGAGTAGAAAAAGAGGAAGGCCAAACAAGAGATGGATTGATTCCATAAAGGAAGCCACAGACCTGAACGTACAAGATCTGAACAGGGTGGTTCATGACAGATGCTCTTGGAGGTCACTGATTCATAGGGCCGCCATAAGTCGTAATCGACTTGAAGGCACATAACAACAACAGTTCTAGTGAACCAGCAGTTTAGAGCATAGGGCACAGCAGGTACTTTTCTTTTAGGCTAATTAGCATGGTTCCTATAATTCACAGCCCATGCTGGTCCCAGAGGTACTCCTTCAGTCTCTGGTATAGCCAGAGGTTTGAAGTGGATAGGGAACCCACACATGGTGAAGACAGTAGCTCATGTGGACTTTGAGACCTTGTGTGTGTTGGATACACATCCATTCCCCTTCAAGACTAGCATGTGATCTGTTGTGGAATAAGCATTCCTGGACTATGGTCGACTTCGAAAGATAAATAGGGGTAGTCAGCTCCAGTTCACAGAGTGTTATGGCACAATAGAGACTTTGAATCTACTTCCTACTACAAGATTCTCTACTACGTTTGGAGTACAGGCTACAACAGACTGCAGGGACACCCTCGCTGCCATCTTGGGTGATGGTAGGCATGCACGCACATCCCACTAGCACACTGACATTGCAACGTGGGAGGTAGATGGGGCAGACAGGCCTATTTGCGTCTGTGTCTCCTGCATGGAAGGGTGTTTCCTGTGAGGGTGGAGCTCCCACTCTGCGATCCATGGCAGCATTGAGTCTCTGGACCCCACAACCTGATGCTGGGGTGGGTCACGGAGCAGGAGCTCCACCCTCCCAGCCTAAGGAGGGGACCCCAGTACACTCTTAAAATTTGAAATGTGCCCACAGGTTTATTGTTATATGCATGAGCCTCTGGCTGCTATGTTCCCTACCCAGGGAGGAGTTAAAATCCATGAAACTGGCTTGTTTTAAGTAGCCTTCTCTCAACTAATCATAGTCTAGATTCAGACATAACACTTGATAATTGAAAGCTTCCAAACCTCTTCCCCACTTCCTTCTCCTTCTGGCTGGGAGGACGATCAGGCAAGTATGAAGATCACTGCAGCAACTTTCCCGTAACCAGAAACCATGTTAATGACTTAGCATTAACATTCAAACAAGGCCAATGTCTGTGCCAGCTGATATCCTTCTATACTGCATTTTCAGACTCAAGGGAAATAGAGTTTAGAAGTAGTTTGTGTTCATCATTGCTAGCTGTGAAAATCCTTTTATGATGGATGCTGTATTAAAATGACTTCACTTTGTACTGCCAGACTGAGCTCATTCACATACCTTTCCCATCATCCATATAACAAAGATCCCTAGAACTGATGAATTTTAATGGTTGCAAGCTTCTTTTGGAGTAAATGTAGTAATTTTTTAAATTCCTTTGAGTAATTCTCGTGCATTGCCATGGAGATCAAGACTCACTTTTTAATTGTGCAGATTCTTAATGCTTTCTCCTGTATTTTGCTTTTATCCAATTCAACATTTAGCATGAAGCTTGCAATCATGGGCATAAGGAAGTAGTAGAGATACTATTGCAACATGGAGCACTCCTGAATGCTACAGGGTATCAAAATGATTTGCCACTTCACGATGCTGTCAAGAATGGACATACAAGCATTGTTGAGCTGTTGCTTTTGCATGGAGCTTCTCGAGATACAGTGTGAGTAGCTATGAAGAGTATTTATCTCTAAAACGAACGAGTGAAGGTATGCTATTGGGTCCTCAAAACACTGAGTTAGCTAAACCTGAGGTCTAGTGCTTATTGTCGCTTCTTATCTGACCTTGCTGGGGTGTACGATGCTGTTTGAGTCTGTCTGTCTGTGCTGTTGCAAGGCTCTGTGCATTTGCAAGTGCCTGCTCCATGCAAGCCAAGCTCTTCAAAGAACAATCTGGCTATTTTAAGAGCATCTGGTCTTCTGATGTCTTAAAAATGTGCTCACTCTCTTCTAGAGTGTTTATATAAATTGTTTTGTTATTACTGTTGTATGCTCCTTCAGTTGTCAATTGTGGTAAACAGTATGGTCTGGAAAAGTTTCAAATATAGGTTTTGAAACTACTTCCCTCCATGGCTTTGTTAGTGACAATGACCAGTCAACTTTTGGCAACACATACACAAACGCTCAGTGCCCCATTTCTTATTAGTGGCCAGGAAATAACTATTTGACAATGCTTCTAAATACCATATGTAAATGATGAAAGTGTAGCATGCTCAGAGGCTATTCCTCTTTCTCTCTCAGCTGGCCAAAGTCCCCTGAACCACTTCTGAAACTGGCTGTAAGGCCTTTAGAAGTTAGCATGTATTTATTGGTCACGAATTTACTGACAGAGTTGTAAGTGTGTGTGTGCATGCAAAGATTTGTATTTGAAGATGATTTCAGGTCTTAAAAATATTTTGAAGATGAAGGGTAGGCCTAGAAATTGCATCATCACTGTAGCAACTTAGAGAATACTAGGGTTAGGGTGCTTCCCTTCTGCTCGCCAACCCCCACTCGCTAACCCCAAGGCAACCCCATTCCCCTTGCCAACCTGCATGCACCATCCGTTCCTCTATCACCGCTGCCCCGTGCCTCCCTGGACAAACAGCACACCTCGGCCACACCCCGGACTCCTTCCCTGAAAAAACTCTGCCATTGCGTAGGCTGCACACTGGCCTCCTGCCCCACCCGCTGACCCAGGCTGTTGCTGCCACTGTGTAAAAGCTGCCTGTTTGCCTGTCAAAGCTGCTGCCACCGTCGCCTTGCTTGTCTGCCATGGTGGATAGTGGTGGGCAGTGGAAGCTGCGTGAAGGTGGGGGGGAAGCATTCACACTGCAATTTGCAGTGCCACCTGGTTGTGGCACTACACAGCATGATGCTTACATTTTCATGTATATAAGATATAAACAATGATGCAAAGAAGTAAGTCTCATGTGTACAACACCACTTTGGCTTGTGTCCCTTGGAACGGCAGCCCTTCATGCAACAAACTTGTGACCAATTTAGAATGCTGTTCAGATAAAGGTAAAATAAATGTATTCGGCTTACCTAAGCTCTTTAATGCACCTGAAGTAGCTCTTTGGATCCCAAGCAGTATATAAAATGAATGGTATGCAAGTGTTAAGCAAGTACATCTTGTTTTCTATGGGAAAAACAAACTGTATGTTTGGACATTTAAATGAAGAGAAAAAAGATTATTCTCCCCTTCCCCCCTTTCTTGGAAGCGAGTGTTTGTTCTGAAGGCAGGTAATGTGTTCCTCTGGGAATCTCCAATATTTATTAGTTACAGTCCCACTTACTCACCCTTTTTTCCAACTAGCAGAGATGTGACGCTACAAATGGGAAATATTATATGGATCAGTGGACCTATTAATTGCCCTGTTGGCCTAGTTAATTTTTTTAAAGTTAAATCTCCTGCACATAGCTAATTCATATTTTATAGCTTTTTTAAAATGTGTTTGCTCCCTTGAATTTCCTGTCTGTCTTGCTTCACAGCCAGCCAAGTGACGTGAAAAATTAGTTCTCTGTGTTTGCAATTTCAGTTGTTCATAAAGGCTTTCACTCAAATGGACTCTCTTGCCAGTTTTTGCCCCATGCACAATACACTTAACATTAGTAAAAGCTGTCCTGCTCCTTTATTTCTTAACAAAGAATGATGGGCTTCATCCAGTATAAGTCTGAATTTAAACATAGGCCATTGGGAACAGTTATTTAGGAATAGATAGTGCTTTTAGTAGCACATCTGAAAAAAGTGTCTCTTTCCTTTGCTAGGAAACTTACTGACAGTCCATTCTTGCTATGGTCATTGTCACCAGACTGCATATCATAATTTCATATATCATTTAACCCTGGGACCAGAAATTAAATTCCTGACAATCCTAGCTCTTGCTTAAAAAGGGGGGAGGGAGCATGTTTCTAGCCTCTCATGGGCATCGACTTTCATCTGCTTGTGTTATAGTTGATGCTGAGTTACTGTGTGAGGAATGTTGTAAGGATCTTCCGTGAAGTGGTTTGGGTCCATTTAAACCCAGCCAGTAAAATCCCATAAAAATAAGATGGAGGCCCGTCTAATGTTGATTCTGTCCCTACCCACAGAACTTGCACTCACCCCATCAGTACACTTGCTCAGCACATCCTTTCTTTCATACTTCCTAAAGTTGCTACTGGCAATAATATTCATACTTCACCTTCAGTCATGGGTAATATATGCCTTCCATGACAGTTTTGTTGACTGTTCAATCCTAACACAATTAAAAATGCAACTCTTAATTATTTCTGACCTGCAAGAGAAAAATTTAATACATAGGAAATGTATGCAAAGTATTCTGTGTGGCAAGTTCACTTTGTGCCTATTTCCTCACGTAATTGCATCAAATTATCCTTAATTGTTAACCTGAGAGGTGATAACATAACATCTCATTCTTTCCTGAAAACGTATTTTCCTTTTTGCATTTTAAAAAAAGCTGTGTATCCTACCATCTAGGCAACGGTAATCTTCCTTGCTGGCCTTGTATCTTTGCCGTATTACAGAGGTTGAGACTACATCAATTCTATGCTCTTGTAGGATGCAGTTGTTGACGATTAATGTTTCAGAGTAAGATCCAACTAATTTGTACTTGGAGTAGACTTCAGTACAGTGATTGAAATGGATCTACTCCGGGTATGACTAACATTGGCTATTACCCTTAGGGTTATAGTCAACTAAGACCTACTTGGAGGAGACCCATTGAAATGAATGAACCTAAGTATTCATGTCTATTGACCTCACTTGGGTCTACTTTGGGTAGGACTAGCACTGAATACCTCCCTTAATATTTATCTATTACATATTTTATCTCTTGTTTCTCCAAGGAGCTCAGGGTGGCATACGTACTCTCCACACACACATACGTTTTATCCTCAGGACAACCCTGGGAGGTATATTAAGCTGTGTGTGTGTGACCTGCCCCAGGCTGCCCAGTGAACTTCATGGTTGAGTAGGGATTTGGACTTGGGTCACCCCATCACACTGATTCTTTCTATTCTTTTTGTGATCTTCCTTTTCCATACTATATATATTATATCTGACAAATATAACTTTGACTGCTTGAGTGCCAGGGCGTATTAGTGACTCAACACTAATTTGGGGGTACGGGCATCATTCTGCTCATGAGGTTTTTGTGATGCCGGGTACAATCTGAAGACACATGAGACTGCCACCTTGCTGAAGCTAAGTAGGTCTGGGTCTGATCAGTGCCTGGATGGCCAGTCACCCGGGAACTGCCTTGAGTTCCATGATGGGAGAAATGTGGGATATATGTGTAAGAAAATAAATGCAATGCAAAATGGATGGTGCTTGCTTGGTGACTGGATGAAAAACTTCTGCTTATAACCAGGCTGTTTGAGAGCAACTGTGGAAGCTCCAGGACCCATGCAG
This sequence comes from Rhineura floridana, assembly GCF_030035675.1. Classification (NCBI taxonomy): domain Eukaryota; kingdom Metazoa; phylum Chordata; class Lepidosauria; order Squamata; family Rhineuridae; genus Rhineura; species Rhineura floridana. Next base: position 9,196,297 of record NC_084481.1, on the reverse strand, counting down.
GTCAAGTTTCTTTATAAACATAAGAGACAGTGTTATATGGAGCCCTTTCAGCCTTATATTGTGTGCCCTCAATTGGAAGCAGTGCTCTAAAACTTCAAGCAGAGGACTTTTTTCCAGCCACTCTGCTGGAGAGACCCTGAACTGAAGATGCAAGGGATCAAACCCTTCTGAGCTATGGCCCCTCTCTTTATGGAAGTAAAGGAGACCTTATGCCTCTCTCTCTCTCTCTCCCCCCCACCCTCCTTTCTAAGACGAGGATGCTAAAATAGTAAGCTAAATCATTTCAGAGATAATACAGCATCATGCCATCTGTTGTGGTATTCAATCAGTAGTTTTATACATAGACTAATATTTGCTTTCTCTTCTGGGTATGATGTCTGAAGTCTATTATGGCAGTTGGCATTAAATATAGCCCTAAATTAAAGTGAGGCCAAATGTCTGCCCTGGTGATTTATACTGAAATAGAGGCAATGCGGCAGTCCTTATTGGTTTGAAACTCCCAAGAGTGAGAAAAGGTTTTAAGCATTTCTCTATTCATCAGACACGTTTATAATATAGCTTGCTCCCATCTTACTGATGTCACTGGAGGCTGGCAGCACTGTGAAATGAGATATGAGCCAAAATCCTGAGTAAAATTGTTAAGCAGCAAGAGTTCACGGGCTGCTGCATCTGCTAAAGAGCAAACCAGAGAAGTGAAGTACGACTGTTTGTGGCTGAGCTAGAGCAGATGGCAGTTTGGGCTCTGGATGGTGGTCTTTTTGGAGCCCCATGACTCCTTGTCAAGGAACAAGCAACCCTACTACATAAGCCCAGTCAGAAAAGAGCAGGCCAGGACAACAAGGGAATGAAATCCACTTGTGCCACCTGTGCAAGTGTTCTAGAAAATATTTTCCTTCTCCTGATACAGAGGATACAATTTTTGTATTTTCCAAGCTTGAATTCGTCCCATATTAAAAGTTCCAATTTAGTGCATGATGAGTGTGCAAACAGTAGATCACTGGCAAGGACTGGCTTAGTTATAAACTTGCAAGCTTGTATGCCAACTCCTGCTTTTCATGCTGAATGAAGCTGCTTGCTATGCTAAATCCATGTGTCCTAAATTTAGTAGTTTAATTGGATTTTCATTCAGTTTTCCTAGAAGCTGCATATTACAAAGGTAGAAAATATACAGTGCAACTGTATCTGGATAGTTAAGAATCCAGTCACACCCTTTATTTACTTAAAAACCATCTGTCCTTGTTTTACTAGTAATATATTTGGTCACAAACCTGTGGACTATGCCGAAACAGAAAAGATGAAGTCACTTCTAATGCGACCGGCAAAGAATGATTCTTCTGCTTCTACGCAATGTGCAAAAGTAAGTATTCTTAAAACTTTTTTTGATAACTCTAAAGTTTTGGAATAGTGTTTTAAACCTAGTTTGTTGATTGTGGATAATGCATGAATCTCAAATACTTTTATTTCTGACATTTGTTGCCTTTTTGTTAAAGCACCCAAGGCAACTTATATCAACAAAGTCAATACAAATTAAACACTAAAACAACAACAGTTAAGCAGCCGTCGCAGAAGTATAAAACCTCATTTAAAGAACAGCCAATCAGTAAAACAGGCTAAAGAGTTAATAAATACAAAGGTAATAATAGCATAAAAGCATCCAGAGACAGAAAGCAGGCAAAGTAGCTAAATATTAAAGAAGGAAGCATAACAGCAATATGAACAATACTGTAGAATAATAGAGCCATTAAATACTACCCAAATGTGGAGGAAACTTCTTCAAATGAAGGTGCCTTGGCTAACTGGATAAAAGCCATCGCAGAACTGGCCCAGTGGACTTTCCTTGGCAGTGAATTCCACAAAAAGCTTTGCTACTCCACTATGTTTTTAATCTTTTTGGTAAACTATCACCTTGAAAGAAAAGAAGTTTCCCTATCTGTTCACTGGCTTCTCTGACTTACTACATGGGGCTAGGCAAATGTTAGTTCACAAATCGGCTGAATACGTGGCTCTCACAGGCCCGTTAGACCCGATGAGACAGTGGATGCTGCCATGGTGAACACGGCACTCTTCCTGCCTCAGAGATAGCATGGCTCTATTCTTTCCTTAGGCTGACAAGAGGACCTTTCTTCAGGCGTTGCATTTCTGGGTTTGGAAAAAATGTATTCCGGGGGGGGGGGAGCCAACTCCACCCCAATTCCATCATTGTTTCAACCACCCTCAACCCATGGAGGGCAACTGTGTGAACCAGAGAGCCTCCTGTATCTGTGTTTTCTGAATTTGGAAAAGTAATGTTATCCTGGCCGCTGCACATTCCCATGATTGCGACATAGATATGTATATGTATATATGTGAGTGTGTGAGAGAGAAAGTCCTCTCTTGGAAAAAGCGATAACAATGATAATAATTTTATACTACTTATTGCCAAAAAAAATTGACAGTACTTTTTAATGGAACAGTCAGGTAGAGGAGACTGGCAATTTCATAGCTACTTGCAGTGCTTATGTAATATCTATCTGCATTTGGCCAGTTTCAAAATCATTTACCTTTAAAATTGCTGCAGTGAACTCAGGCTTCTAACGTCTTGGCCTAATCTCTTTTGAGATCTTCAAGGTATGGAAAAACAAGTGTAATGTGCAAGGTAAATTGCTATAAGCATCTGCATGGTGTTCTTCAACCTTGGGTCCCCAGATGTTGCTGGATGACAGCTCCCATCATCCCCAGCCATCTTAACCAACGGTCAAAGATGATGGGAGTTGAAGTCCTGCAACATCTGGGGACCCAAAGTTGACCCAGACAGTGACAGTTAGATATGAACTGATACAGGGATTAGTGCTTTTAGCTTTATTTAAACAAAAATTCTGCATAATTTCCCCATTACCTTAAAATGGTCAAGTTCATTATGTTACTATATATTTATCAGCAAGCTTATGGCTTTCACAGGGTCCATTTTGTCTATAATTCTTACTGAATGCATTCTTATGTGAACTGAAATATCCATAGATGCATTTGCCACAGATCACATAACTGACCACCAGTTTACATGTCTACCTTCTTTGTGCATTGGTTTCTCTTGTCTCATAATTTTCTGCTGATTTGCATAGGTGGTGAAATCCAGTGACATGCGAGAGGACTTCAGCTTGTGCAATAGGGCGTTTCCTTCCTGTTCTCCCTCCTACAGCCCCCTGCGCTCCTTTAAATCTACTCCAGGCCCCCCAATCTGCCAGAATAGATTTTGTCGGGCATGATGGGGCAGCAGAGGGAGCACATGCAAAAGTCTATTCTGCTTACGCACGGACACCCTTGAATTTCAACCAGGAAGTTTTCACAAATCTTCCTATGGAAACCATTGCTAGGTTCAGAAGGTCAACTATGTAAAACTTACATAGAAACTGGAAACTGCTTTGATCGCCCTAAAGCCCATGTTGCCCCTTTAGTGCTGCTTTGTTAGATTTCATCCACATTTGTATTTCTATCTGTTTACGTCCTACAGTGCCACCATGAATTGTGCTCATGTCGAAATAGTTATTTCTTATTTAATAGAAATGTCAAGTAGAGATTAGTTACTCCTTTAAAAGGAAAAAAAACACTGGCTCTATGTAGGACTTGACACTTTCCCCCTTCTTGTCCCTGCAAAGCAAATCCACCAAAATCACCCTAGAAAAGGGCCTCTTGTTCTCATTGGAAGTGGTCTTGATCCAGTTCAGCAACAATTATTGAGCAGATCAGCAGAAGTTCTGAAAGCTCGAATATGTATGGAGTTTAACAGTGCAGGTTGGTATTAGAACTTTCTTTGCTGTGTTTTTAAAATTTAGTTTGTGCAAGGACTTAAAACCCTCCCTTTCCAAATGTTGAATGATTACCCATAGCCCTTAGCGTTCAAATCTCCAAGAACACTCTCTCCCCTTCCCTGTGTTTCATTCTGGCCTTTATGGTCAGCTGAAAGTGCCCTCTGGAAGGATATGCAGAGAGACATTATCCCCAAATCCAGACCTTTTATCTTTGGGCAAATATGAGTGGGATCTAAAATACAGTGGGCAGTGTTCCATTCCTGAATGTGTCCACCCTCACACACTCTCTTCTGAGAAGCTTCCCCCAAGGTTTAAGGATCTTTCAGGAGCCAGCACCCAGTGTGTTGCAATGGGCTGCTGCTGGAAAGAATATTCCCCTCCCCATCTGCACCCGTGGAAGTGCTTTCTACTCACACTTGGGTCAGTCCAGATACTTTCACCAGGGATGGTTGCTGCACCATTAAAGGAAAAATAATAATAAATCATTCCTGCCCATATTGAGTGACCAAAAACACAATTAGAATTACAGGGGGTTTGGAAAGAGGGGAGGGTGATCTAAAAACTGGCATTGCAAGGATTTGCGTTTTCTTTAACTTCTCTGCTTCTATAAATGATATCGACTTCAGCCAAAAAAGGTTTTGTTCACCATAGTCTGAATGTCATTTTTTATGTAGTTGTGAACTGCTTTACACCAAATACAAGGTGAGCAGAAACAAGTAAAGATAGAAAAAGAATTGTGGTGAATAAAACCTTTTTGGTTGAAGTTGATATCATTTATAGAGGCAGAGAAGTTTTTAGATCTTTCTGATCCTCCTGTAAATCAAGGATGCTACATAAAAAAATTCTGTGTTTTTGATGAATGATACATATTTTTTGGCATTTTTTTTAAAATAACGCAGCAACCACTTATATTCAGACGTGGTGAAATCTACTAGAATGACCCACATGGAAAGTTTGCATCATGGCCTATGTAGAGCTTTTTATTTAGACATGGCTTTTGTGACCTGGAAAAAGTATAGGGTATATTTAATCCCATAGCTGTTATTTGTGATGCTTTCTCTTTTACAAAATGAAGACTGCAATCCTATGTACGCTTGGGAGTTATTTCCGTATAAACATGCATAGGGTTACACAATGAACCCAGAAAACTTATTTGCATATGTCTAGTGGATTTTCCCCGTCTGACCTTCATGTTGCATTTCACATAGCTCTTGTAATTCCTATGATTTTCAAAATTCTCATGAACCTTGGAAAACGAGGGAGCTACTCTTTGGGGAAAGGAGTACAGCCCCCATCCCCAGTACCTCCATGGAGGATGTATGGAATTAGTTGCATTGTGACTAATGTTTTGTAGTTTAAAATACAGCCTCTGGGCCAATTCTAAATATGTCTTAACAACTGAAGCATTATAAAAATTATGTTTAAGGGCGACTTCCTTCCTTGTAAGTATACTTAGTTCATTCGCAATTTTTCCAATTGTGAATAATGATGCCTTTAATAGAACTGAAACAAAGTAAGATTAGAATCCTGTTGGAAGGGTGGCTTCAGAAGAAGGATGTACACCATTAAGTTTCTCAATTATTGATTACTATTTTTATGTGCAGCAGCATTTTATAAGTTGTGTAATAACTTAATAATGGGCCTCTGGAGGGAGATGTTGAGAGCTTAAAAACAACTGTTCCAAATTGCATTGTGTAGTGGTCTGCTCATGTATGGCAGCAGCATCTCTCCTTCCAGTAGCACCCCCCCATAACCTCCCCAAGGGTCTTTCAGCCCCCTGGCAGTTGTGTTGTGGGGTGCCGCAGGGTACCATCTTGTCCCCCGAGCTCTTTAACATCTATATGAAGCCCTTGGGAGCGGTCATCAGGAGATTTGGGACAAGGTGTCAGCAGTACTCTGATGATACCCAGCTCTATTGTTCTGTAACATCTGAATCAGGAGAGGCCATGCAAGCCTGGACTGTCTGGTGGGCTGATTGAGGGCCAATAAAGTGACTCTCAATCCTAGCAAGATGGAGACACTGTGGGTTGGTGGTTCCTGAGTTCAATTGGTCAGTTGCCTGCTTTGGATGGGGTCATACTTCCTCTGAAAGAGCAGGTCCGTAGTCTGGCGGTGCTCCTAGATCCATCTTTGTCGCTAGAGGCCCAGGTGACATCAGTGGCTAAATGAAAATGGACTGCCTTCAAGTCGATCCTGACTTATGGTGACCCTATGAATAGGGTTTTCATGGTAAGCAGTATTCACAGGTGGTAGGAAGTGCCTTTTTACCAGCTTCGGTTGGTAAGTCAGCTGTGGCCATTTCTGGACCCGGATAGCCTGACCACTGTTATCCATGCACTGGTAACCTCCAGGCTGGATTACTGTAATGCGCTGTATGTGGGGCTGCCCTTGAGGTTGGTCCCGAAGCTGCAGCTGGTACAAAATGCAGCAGTGAGACTGCTCACTTGGGCAGGGTATCGCCAACATGTCACCCCGCTGCTGAAAGAACTGCATTGGTTGCCCATTTGCTACTGGGCCAAGTTCAAGGTTCTAGTTTTGGTGTACAAAGCCCTATACAGCTTGGGACCAGGATACCTGAAATACCTTCTTATCCCTTATACCCAGTCGATCACTGTGCTCTGCAGGTGAGGGCCTCCTGCAGATAGCATCGTATCAGGAGGTCTGTTCTGCACAACATAGGAAAAGGACCTTTAGTGTGGCGGCACCTACCCTGTGGAACTCCCTCTTCTTAAATATTAGACAGGCGCCATTTTCTTTTCGGTCTTATTGAAGGTCTTCCTCTTTCTACAAGCCTTTTCAGACCTTATCCCAGTCTGTTTCTGTGTTGGAATTGCTTTTTAATATGTTTTTAAACCTTTTTTAAAAGTGTTTTTTAACCTTTTTTTAAGATCTCTTCAAAACTTTTTTAAAAAGTTTTTAAAGTTGCTTTGTTTTAATGTGCTTTAAAGTCTGTTTTTATGATGTTTTAAAGTATTTTTAGTGCTTTTGTTTGCCGCCCTGGGCTCTTGCTGGGAGGAAGGGCGGAATATAAATAAAATAATAAATAAAGGTCAGGAGAGCAACTCCCCATGTGGGTGCAGGATATCACACCAGAAGAAAATGCTCCTCTTCCCCCTGTGTGATTTTTCCACAGACGCATGAGGATATTTTTACCATAGAACTGCATTCTGCTGTAGAGACATGAAGGCGCAGTGGTGTCTCCTTTTCAATGGGGATCTTACCTGCATTTTACCGTTTTTACATGATGTGTGGCATAAACATTACTATAACTAGGTTTTCAGACAAGCTGTCTTCTGTTTTAGTGACACATGTTGTTATCCCCGAGAATACTATGCGAAGTACTATGAAGTGCATGCTGGCGGTTTTGACTGGATGCTGGATCTTGACATTTAAGTGTAAGTAACCAGATGTTTTTGTGACAAAAATGTTCATGTTCTGACATGAGGGCTAAAGACAATATGAATGCATCATTGTGCATTTTTTCAAACTCCTGTGATAAGCAATAATGCTTTAAAAGCCTGAGGTTCTTTGTTAGGTGAATGACAAGAATTCAGTGTTCAATGTTCCTCCATCTGTTGAAAACGTGTAGCGCCTCATATTATTGTTAATGGGATGCCACTGAGTTAATGAGAGCCTTTGCTTTTGTAAGTAGGGGATGCAGCTGTTAACTGCTTGGTTTGTTAGTATAGATATGGGGCCGCTTAAGGAAAAAAGTATGAAAATAATGAATCTGCTGATGAGTGGTTCCTCCCAGTAGATGAGATCTTTACTTCCACCTGAGCAGGTTGTGGATCTAAGCACTTTTCCTTCTGCATCCTCCTTTCTAGCTGATAACAAAGATCTCAGTGCTGTGGGTGGTGTTTTGCACTAGCACAAGAATTATTGGCACTAGCTCAAGGGGATTTCCCCCTCCTCCCCCGCGGCCCATAGATTTAGGGGGCACGTGGGAGGAGGAGAGGGAGAGATTGTTAGCCTTAGCACTATGTTGAATACAACCCACTGTCTTCAAAATGTCAGATATGGACTACTCCTTTCTAAATTAATTGCTCTTTCATTTTCATCATTAATGTTGGAATCCTTTTCATTTCAAAAGTTAAAACAATTCTCTGCCATGGTTAACTATGTAAGATCCTGTTAGGTATATTGGCCAATAAATGGCCTAGCAATAATCTCGGGTGCCCCTAGTTGGGAAGTGGTCCCCTATAAGGCTATAAATGAAATATAATGTCACACGTTCTCAAGGCTGTGCTATTCATTTGGCTGGGAGCATTAACTACTGATCTATTTCAAGTTTGCCACAGCTCAGTACATAGCCAGAATGATGCCTAAAAGCCAAGAGGTCCAGCTTTTTAATAATACGATCTAGTAGTTTATAAGTAATGTGGACTGCTGGGCTGATCAACAGACTGATTTTCAATCAATTCTACTTTTTCTTATGGGCCATGCTGTCTGTAATTCGGAGAAGAGATTATATAACCTTTTCCCTCTCTCCTTCTCACAACCAGGAGATATCTGCCCATCCAATTCGGAGTATTGCGATCAAAACGGTTTACCACTGGGACTGCAAATTCTACAGACCTAAACTTGTCTTCTGATTTAAAAAAATGGTCTGACTTACTCTATTTGATATTTGGTAGTATCGCATTACCTTTGTCCAGATCCCTGGGCCTTTTAGATTATCTCATCTCACTTGTCTCCAACCGTTGTTAAATACCATTTCTCTCTTGGAGTAATGAGCATCCACTCTTCTCTACTGTGTAATAGCTTGTATGGTGGCTTCTTGCCCATGGCTGAAAGCCTCAAGCAGAGACCCCTTGTGCTTTTGCCCTCTAGCTCACAACAGGGACTCATATCTCCAGTAAGCTTAAATACCTGTATTGATGGGTGGAGCAGACAAGCATTCTGAGGCTTAGCCGATCGAAACCATAAGACTGATTCTCTCCTTACATTTTTAAGTATCTTCCTATTTTATACCCTATTTAAGCCTCCCCATATCCAAATATAACTCCTTTCTTCAAGGTATCCTAATAATGTCATCTTTCAGTAGTAATTTTGAATTTATTGAAAAGAATACCTGTGGTCAAATTAGGTTTTATATATCCAGCATGTGTCAGTTCTCAATGTGATACTATAGCCATCCAGGTTGGAAAGATATCTGAAAGGAAGAGTAGCCTGGCAAAACACACATGCTATAAAGCTAAGAGTTGGGAATCTTTCACTAATAATGTGTGTTTACAACATTACTGAGACTTAATAAACGTAACCAAATAATCATGTGTGTTTCACGTTGGTCAGTCATGGATCAGCACATAGAGATCTTGACATTGTCGGCGCTATATAGGTCCCCTTGGTTTCTCCAGATGGACAAATCACATACATATATTCTGCTGAATATTAGGTTGATGCCATTGATCATTGGCGGGGAACCTCAAATCTGAATACTGACTATCACTGTCATTTCTACCACTTTCAGAAAAATGTATCCAGTATACTTTTCAAAACATATTTTGTATTCATTTTTAAGCTTCATTTAATGAGGTATGGATTTTCTTATTAGTGAAGTCCTGCCTCTTAATATGCTCAGCTTAGTAAGCAACATACTTCTTTTAAAAAGCCAGTGATTCCCCTCCCTGGTGGGAAATGTTAGAAATAACTCATGGGGTCTGATGTAGCTAAGTGCCTGTAATTAACACCATGGTTCCATCTGTTCCCACCAGTCTTCGTTATTAGTCTTCTTCAGAGTCATTACACTAAAGATTGTTATAACAAATAATTGGGCTCCTGCTGATGAAACATTTGTCTAGGAAAAATGGCTTCCCCACCTCCTCTTGCTTATTTATCATGCCTTTGGCAGTTGCTCAAGTCCACTTAGACATAACTGAGGAATAAATATCATCAGAGTGCACACATAACATTTGTGGTTCCATCATAAGACTTGCTATGCCAGCAAATAAGTGCTTGGTGGAGGACATGGGTGCTACCTAGGCCAGTGCCTCTCTAAGTTTAGTTGAAAGCAATGGGATTCTAACTGAGTCCCTTTTGTTTCACCCAGAACATGTTTCCTAAATTGCTCCCAAGTCCCATTGGCTACAGTTACAGCACAACATTCCAAGTAGTGACATTATGCCAGCCTGTCACGGGCAACTGTAGCTGCAAGTGTTCAACACTGGTTGGTTCCTGGTTTGATACTGGGGAACTCTCATTTAAAGAGATGAGGATTGAAATGCTAAAGCCAGTGCATGAAGGGGTGGTGGTGGGGGAACATATGGGCCCAATGCTTATTTCTGACTACCATATGTTTCTTATGTCTGGCCTGGCACATTACACTGAATACATGAAGATAATGAATAATAACTATCAAAACATTTCCAAATATTTGGAATATTTGAATATTCCGAATCATGGTTTGCACTACCCCTCATTTACAGCCCAACAAAAGTTTGTGCTTCCAAATGTAAAATAGGCTAACCATGGTTTAGAGCTCTTTGTCTGCCTTTATTTTCCATCTGCTTAGCGCTCTGGCCTCTGGGTAGCTTGGCCTCTAGAAGAAGAGCAATGGGCATGTCTGTGGTTTGTTAGTTCAGATACTATGCAAACCCACTTCAAACCATGGTTTCTGATTCTGCTTTGCTGATCACTTGCAAATGATGTTTTGCAATTCAAATATCACACCCAACTTACTTAGCCATGATTTTGGCATTCTGTTGGAATTGAGCCAATGCATGTAATTGATTTAACTTAATAAATGTTTAGGTAACTGAAGGTTCCAGTTCCAAATCTTTATAACTAAAACTGCAGTCATTTATTTAAGTTAAAGAAAACAAGCTTCTTGCCTGCATTATGGACAGCAAAGGCTGCCGATATAATAACTTGTGCTTCTGATCACTTTCCTTCTCAACAAAAACTCAGCATTATGTGAAAGAATCTCAGCCCACATGTAGTAGAATAATGTATACTGTTTCCTACCCTCATTATAGTCACAGAAATAATAAAGGCAATGAAATAATAGGAAGGAATGGAAGAAATGCCCTAAGGCAGCAGAGGCAGACAACAGCAAATGAATTCATGCACCTTTAGAAGTCGTTATATCCTTGATACAGCATTATGATTATATAGAAATGGGTAAGAAGTAAAAAGTTGAGCCTTTTGTATGACTTGCCCTTCCTTTTCAGTACTGTTTCATGTTGGTCATGCTGTTACCATTGAATCAAACCATCATGATTTGATGTGATTCTAAGCTGGAAGCTACTCACTTGAGTCAAATGCTTTAAAGAAAATGGCTTGTATCCAAATAATCATGCATGGTGTTCTGTGCAGACACTTGTGCTTTCCTGGCCCCCCAACCCAATTGTATCCACTTCATATTCCTCCCAAAGCTTCTGAGGGGCAGGGCTTCTCGACTGGAGCCAGGCTGGTGGTGGTGGAAATTGGTGCCCCTCCCCTTGTGTGAGGAGCACTTTAGATTCACATCGATCCCTTACGTTGTTACCATCATGACTCCTATCAATCATTTTAATTTTCTTTGATTTCCTTTCTACTTGAGAAGTTTTTGTATGGTATGGGGACAATGCTTTATAAAACTATAGAAACAGTTGGTACAAAATGTCAGTCCATTTATCATCTGCAAGCCCTGTCAACTCAACTGACCCTAATGCTTCCTCATCACACAAAACTGAATTATTTAAGCCCGTTTTAAAACACAGCAATCCAAACCCATCATCTGTTCAAACATGATTCCTCTTAGGACAAATTATGTGAAATACAAAAGGAGCGAATGTGATAAAAATTGATCAAGTCCAATTGGCAGGCGAGAAATCTAAAAACAAACTTAGCCATCAAAATGTGCTCCTGTATTCATGAGTTGACATGCATGTGCACACATTTTGACTTGTAGTTATTTCAATGCCTATGAATATTTTGGCAGAATCACACACTCCTTTTTGTTTAGACCATGTGATGTCTCCCCCCCCTTAAATCCCTGCTCTGGCTGCTCCTGGGATAAGCACAAACACCCCCTCCCATTCAAGGCCCTCCACAGCATTGCCCACTCCCAATATTCCCCCTGTTCTTTATAACATATCCCAATATCTTCCTGCTTATGCCATTCTCTTCTCCAGCTCCACCACTCTCTGCTGTCCAAAGGTTGTCTCTTCCCTGAAACAGCTCTGCTCCTCCCTTGCTGAATATCTGGAGCTCCCTCCCAAAGCACCTAGGTGTTGGTGTCACTTTCCCTTCCTTCAAATCCTCCTTTTTAAAACAAACAAAACAATCCTTTCCCAAGAAGCCTTTGACTTAACCATTAGTCCCAAGGGAAGTGTTGTAGCTTGGTGACAGAGTACAATGCCTTGTATACAGAAGGTCCCAGGTTCAACCTCCAAGTAAAGCTGTATTCCGATCTCAAATCCTGAAGAGCTGTTGCTAGCCATTATAGACAGTAATTGGTGTAAAGCAGCTTCCTGCCTTCCTCATCTCTGTGTAATCTCAGATAACAGCTGATATAACTGAACTGAATTCATATTCTCCCACTGTTTATCCTTTCCTCTGTCTACCTTCCCTTCCTCTGTTGCCTCCCCATGTCAAATTTTAGACAGAGGCAGGGAGCTGTCTTCATTCTTGTTTCTCTGTAAAGTGACGTGCATGTTGATGCTGGATTTATAATAATGATAAAAATAAGAATAGATTTACTTATTTTGGTTTTTCCCTTTTTGTTAACTTGTCATATCAGATTTTGAGATGAGTGGATGCCAATCTTGAATTTTAGTACAGAATTCAGCTTCAACATTTCAACTTCCTCATCCATAGAGAGAGGTTTGGGGATGTGGGTAGTGTATACTGATGGCTCAAAAACTAGCTTAGTGAGGCATTTCAGTGGTTCAAGGAAGCAAAGCTTTGATTGATTGATTTTAACCCATTATACCACTGACTTCTACTCTTTCAACCCCTGTTCCTTTTTTCATCACAAACCGACAGGAGCCGCTCTTTGCCAAGATACTTCAAATTCTACAAAACCAACAATTATTATTTCAGTGATGCAAAATGAACCTTAGCTCACATATGTAATATTTACAATATACTGTTCCCAGATTTTGGATTTCTTTAGTCCAGCTATAAGAGTGCTCATTAAATACTTTGGAGACTACAACACATTTCTGTTTGTTTGTTTTTTAAATTTACAGAAATTAGGAACATCTTCCCCTTCTCCATTTATATGTTCTCATTACCTAGAATTAAGTTTATTACTATAGCTGGTGGAATTTAACTAGGGTGGAGAGAGGATCCCCTCCCCAAGCTTGGCCATATAAAAAAGGAGGATATATGTATGCAAAGTAGGCTTCTTCTTCTCCAGTTTATCATTTTTGCTAAACCAGAGACATCTGATCAATTCTACAATAATGGCAATGACGACTTAAAAGTGAATTGCACTGAAATAGTTTTATAAGAGATCCTAAACTTCCACGCTCATTCTTCCATTTCAATTGTTTCCATCAAAAAGACTCATTTTACAAGGATTGCAACTGCATGCTCAAGGTGTATAATGTATAAGGTGTGGTGTTTTTTATTTATCTTTTTTACCTTGCCTTTCCATCAGTGTCTGCAATGTAGCATACCTTAATAAAGCTGCAAATGGGTAAAATGCATTTTTTAAAATGATCTTGCTCTCAGTGACCAAATGTGATGGGAAAGACTGAGAAATACTCGCTATACCAAGAGGCCATCTATATAAGCGAGTACCCTGAAGGGTGTGTGAATCAGTGTCCATTCCCAAAACATAGTTTTATGTTTAACAGATGTTGGTCCTATATCTTTCTTCCTTTTGTAAATGTATAGTGTATCAATTTTGTTAGCAAACCTTTATTTACATTATGCCATGCATAATGATATGGGACACTGGTTTTATTAAAAGTCCTGGTTCTTCATGACAGGTGCTGTTTCTAGCCCTCAGTGCTGGAAACAAAATTTTGAAACAAGGCCCAAGGTCCTTCTTGTTTTGCTTCCCATTGATCCTCTGAAGTACTGCTTGCTTGTCAAATGTATGGTACATAATATTTGTGACATTATTTCTACCAGTGCAGCATCTCTTGCCAAGAGCACTCTGAACTTACCTGTTAAAGAGAATCACACTTAGCCCCATGACTGCCATCTTTAAATAATGGGTATAATAATTGTTTGACCCATACAGAGGCCCTTCTTTTTTTAGCCAACCATATTCCAGTCAATCATTCTGTCATTTTTCCCCCAAAATTGCAGGGGTAGAGGCCTGCCTGAAGACAGGCGCTCGGGAGCAGGAAGAGAAGTATGAAATAGATGGCAGCCCACAACGAGGCCGACTAAACAAAGAATGTCTGGTGAGGGCTTCTTTCAGATTGCTTTTGGAGCCCAAATGTTGTTGGGGCCCTTTATCATTTTGCCACCTTTATGGACCAAAGAAGGTATAGGCGTATGCTTTATGCCACCACTTACTTCTGAGAAGTGATGGACAACTGCTAACGACCAAAAGCAATTTCAAACTGTTAGTGGATTTTTGTTGTCATATATGCTGCTAAATCTTTTCAGTGCTTTCAAGGTAAGACGTGGAAACATTTATGCAAGAGGTTGCCTGAAACACCAAGGGCTAAAACGTTCACCCTCCATCAACCCTGGGTACTCCAGGAGTTTTGGGTTTGTGTTTTGTTGTTCAGTCTAGTAGCAGCTTTCAGTTCTTACTGAGAAGAAATTATGTCTGAAAGTAGAAAATATAGTTTAAATAATTTACTATTTAGCTTTCAGATTGTTTTTTTCTTGGTTGTGAGATCTCCTGATGTAGCAATTTTTTGTAAGTTATCTATGACAAGAGGCAAGATCTGGATGGTTATTTTTCATCATTATATGAAATTCAGCCTCTCTCACTCTCTCCATCAGTTTCCACCAAATACTCTCTCTGTTCCAAGACACTATATTGTTGTTTTTGTCCATTATACCTGTCTCCCAGCTTTCCTGCACCACAACACCACTTTCTGTTCCTAGAAACACTCTTGAGCTCTTTCCTCCCATTCAATTCTCAGTCCTTAGCCTCCCTGTTGCCCCTGCCTCCTGTCTCTGTCTCCTCTCCAATTTCCTTTCAACAGCACATAGTCTTTGTCTGTTGGGGACGGGTCAGTTATTTTTCCTAGTCAAAATGATCTTTTACTTTCCAAACAAAAGTTGTGCTGTTGTTCAGTATTCTGTTGCTCAGTTACTTTGCAACCGTATCTTGACATCACGCCACATCAGCTAACGACTTAGAAGAGTGATAAGTGGGAAAGAGCCAGTTGTTTCTAAGACTATTATTCAAGCTAGAGTATGAAAGGGGACTCAGCTGTGGGGGTTTGACAAATAAGAGAGAGATATTATAAGGGAACTGTATTGTAGCTTCATCTTAAAACATTTCCAGCTATTTGTATGTGAACAACTCTTTATTTTTGATTTTAGTTGCCAAAGTTGTTTGATGGCTGCTACTTCTATTTTCTGGGAACATTTAAGGAGCACAACAAAGATGACCTGAAGGAATTGGTGAAAGCAGGTGGGGGACAGATTCTGCTGAGGAAACCCAAATCGGATAATGATGTGACACAGACAATCAATACTGTAGCCTACCATGCAGAGATCACTTCTGACCAGAGTTTCTGTACACAGTATATAATCTACGATGGCTCTTCTAGCTACATCCCAGATAAAATACGTCAAGGAAAGGTTTGGGAGGTGCCATCTAAGTGGCTAATAGACTGTGTTATGTCGTTTCAGCTGTTACCGGTTAGGAAATAAATTTCCGAGGAAGACGACACCCGAATCATTAGCTTAGCCCTAGTTTTCAAACACACTCAAATTACGTACCTCAGCCTAGCAACAACCATTAAGCAACAGATTCTATTTTACATCTATAAAATGATTTTAGGGGCGAAGGAAGTACAACCAAAATTTAGTTACCCTTAATACAATTTTCAAGTGTCTAAAGTGGTGCTTTTTTGAAAAATAGAATCATTAAATTTTAATTAAATTTAGGATTCTAATTCCAGTAATATTTGATGTAAGACCTAGAGTTGTGCACAGGTGTGGAAGATGTGGTCCTCCAGATGTTGCTGGATTCTACCTCCTATCAGCCCCAGCCACCCTAGCAATGGTCAGCAGAGTTGTAGTCCAACAACATCTGGAGGGCCACAGCTTTCCCTCACCTGAATTATACGTTGAAAGTCAGGATCTATTTTGTATGCCTGTAATTACTGTGGGTTTTTTTTTAAAGGATCAAATTTTTGCGCACGCAAGTCAGTTTAGAACTGTAACGTGTTTAAAACTTTACTATGCGTCTTCACAAAATATCTTCTGTGTGCTTATCATTATAAGGCATATTCTGTAATAATGGTCATTTTCACACTGAAATCCTGTATTTGCCCTTGAAAGCCCCATCAGTATCAATTTGGATGGTATAATCTTTATTAGGCAAAGTGGTACAAGCAATGGTATAAACTACCTACTAAAACAGTTATTAAAGCTTTTTTCTGTTTTGCTTATAGTGAAACTAACACTAATACTGGTGTGGGTTTTTAATGTTTAAATTGGTTATTTTTATATCTGTAATCATGATTTCTGTGTTTTCATATGTATTTATGTTTAGTATGTCATCAATGATCAATTATGACTTGAAGCATTGCTTTGTGAGTCTTGTGAGTGCGTACGAGCGCCGTATAGGTGGCACGAGGGGACCCACAAGCAATCCCCCCATACCACACTGATATTCCAGTCATCTGCAAACACTGAACTGAATCATTCCCACCCCTGTGTGCATATGCATAGCAATTCAGATCACCAAACACTGCTCATTTGGAGAGTTTTTACAGCTCAGAGCTATAGCACCATAAGTACTGCTTGGGTGTCTTCTCAGGCTGAAGAATCAATGTCTCTATAAACTTGCCTTCTCTCCCTTTTGATAAATCTTCCCAGAGAGCCTTTCATTTACCTGGAACTGGCATGAAAGTTAAGTATGTTTCTGTATCCAGAGCGTAGTAAATGTGTAATATTCATTCACGTTGATCTCTGGCTATGGAGAACACTAGATTATACTGAGGTGATATCCGTGTCTAGCCTATACTATTTCAGACTGTAGGTCTAGGCTATGTACCCTGCACATAGAAGACTAGCACATTGGGGAAGGCTAGGCTAGAACTATTCTCCCTGACATACTACCTTTATCTGAGGGAAGAATTTAGTCAAACCAAGTTCCTATCTGCAGTTTGAAAGGTTGCAGGTTAATTCACCTCAGTGAGAAAATAAGGGTACATCTCTGAAGTAAAACCTTGATATAATAGTGTAATGGCCAAAAATATCAACTTAATAGCCATTTTGATCCAGTAGGGTGAACAACTGCATTCAATAAGCAAATCTTTGTGAGAAATAAACCTTTGCAATAGTTTAAATTATATATCTACATAATATCTGATAGGATGATTATGCCTATAATACACTGCAGATTTTCCGCTATGATATAAACAAAAGTGGCCAAATGTTGAAGTTGAAATGTAACAAGCGCAGTCGTTCTACAATATATTCTTAGTTTTACCAGTGCTTTAACTACTACTAAGTCAACTTTAAAAACAGCAGAGTACATTGTGTATACAGTACCTCTTTTCAAAAAGAAGGGGAAAAAAGACTTCTCACTTGTGAGGGGGAAGAAGTAGTTTCTGTATCTCAATCTAACTCCCAGCAGGAGGTCAAGTCTGATGTATCTGAGAAATGTCAGTGCCTGCTTGCAGGGGAGGGGGGGACAGTACCATGCAGCATGGTGATGTTGAAATTGTGACAGGTAAGAAGGTGCCACCTATTATTCAGTGCAGCATTTTGTGTTAACTTCTTTACAGTTCCAGAAAAGTGCATGCTTTGCAGTTGTGGCAAGATGCTTTCTATGTTTGGTACACATTTAGGGAGAGTGTTTTTTGTACTAACAACTTCCATCCATTAAGAGTGAGTTGTGGCTCTCTTATTATCTAGAATCAATGTTCTCTTGGAACATTCTTGAGCCTGCCAGTCCAAATCAAAGCTGCAGTGGCTACTTGCTCATTAAGAGAACTTAAAATTACAAACCAATGCATGCCTGAGGAATCTCTCGGTGATTGTGCATGCACTCTGAATCTCAAAATCTGTCCTTTTAATACAGAATCTGGCAGCTCTTACAGCATATTGAAACGTTCAACTTTCAAAGCAAGTTTTTAGACATGTGTAAGCAGTTTCTGCTTCAAAAGCTTATAAACAAGAGAGTTCTGCCTGAGGATTTTAAGTTGGAATGTGTTGGTTTTCTGTCTTCAGCACAGCTCCCAAATCCCCTGTGTGGTCTGCTGTCTTTAGCTGTTCTAGAGGGGGATGGGAGCTGCTCAAGGCCCTGCCCCTTGTTTTCCTCTCCTTGGCAATTTTATGTCCATCATCTGCTCATCCACCCAAAACCTGACTTTGTTAATATATATTGTCTTCACTAACTATGCAACAAGGATGTAGGCAATCATTCTAGATGCTTAAGTTGGCAGTTCTTTATGCCTGTCCATTTTTGTCTGAACAAGTAAAATAAATGTTACTTGACTAAAGCTGCAATCTAATACATGTCTTCTCAGAAGTAAGTTCCATTGGGTTCAGTGGGACTTACTCCCAGCTAAGTATGTATTGGATTGTAGCCTAAGGCTGCAATCTTAACCCCAGTTACCAGGAAGCAGGACACTGAAATAAATGGGATTTACATTTGAATAAACATGCTTGGGATTGAGCTGCAAACATACCTAAGGTTAAGTACTTTGACCAAAGCCACTGTAGTTGCCAGCAAGCATGAAGTCTGGCAATGGGTGAAGAAATTTGAATCCTAAAACTTTGAACCCTTGTTATGGCCTGCCTTCAAGTAGATTCCGACTTATGGCGACCCTATGAATAGGGTTTTCATGGTAAGCGGTATTCAGAGGGGGTTTACCATTGCCTTCCTCTGAGGCTCAGAGGCAGTGACTGGCCCAAGGTCACCCGGTGAGCTTCATGGCTGGGTGGGGATTCGAACCCTGGTCTCCCAGGGCGTAGTCTAACACCTTAACCACTATGTTAGTCATTAATGAACAACTTGTTGGACTAGGTCTCACTATATAGCTTAAGCCATATTAGTAGAACAGGGCTGTTGGTGGGCTGTAGATATCACGACACAGTGAGACACGGTGAGACCAGAGTTCAATTTCGGAGCCCCCCTCGTAATTCTCGTCTCCGCTTTTATTTTACCTCCGCTTGGAGGCGTGGATTATTTTCTCTCCATAAACAGCCTATGACCTTTAACTATTGTATAACATCACGTACATACATAGTACAACAGCATTATCTACGTGGCAATATGCAGGCAGTTATTTAACCACTACAGATGTCAGTATCGTTTACAGCCATAAAGTTAACCACATCCTGTTTTTCCACTGGTCAGATCGCAATGTCTTGAGAGATAGTGTACTGAGAACAGCAGCGTGGTTTGCCAACGTATGCTGTTCATTCAGTCCACCCCACATCTCCCCCTTTTTTATTTTTTAGCAAAAAGTAATTACTACGTAATGGTCGCGGAGCAACAGGTGTACACGTTTGGAAAAGGTATTGTAAAAAACAGCATAAGCCTATACTTAAAATGAGTAAAAGAATAGCATATCTAAGAATCTGACTTAGCCATCCAGTGGGCAGCCAACTCCAAAGCCACTGCCACCAAGTTGTAGGGGCGTCCTGCAAAATGTTATTAGCTAGATCCTTCAAGTTTTTTACCTGTGTTCTGATTTCAAAACTGTTGTCAGTTAAATTAAAACAGCACATATTCTTTATAGTTTCGCACCCCAACTGATGTTGTAATAGCAGGTAATCTATAGCTGCACGATTATCCAAGATAGCTTGTCTTAATATACCCTGCTCTTCATTTAACAAAGCAATGGCTCGAGAGGTGGCATTTATCATCTTAACATAATTACAGGCTAATTTATGTAATTGATTGCTGTTACTTACTGCCAATGCAGGAAGTCCAACAAGGGAGATGGCTAGTGATACACTTTCTGCTTTATTAAGCAATTCCACCTTGTCATTACAATCAGCCGGCATGGCAACAGCTTCTCTTTTCCTACGTTGGGCTAGCAACTCCCTTTTATGAAGGAAAATGGGAACCAGTCGACTCAGGCAACAGATGGTATCAGAAATATTAGCGGGAACATAATTAAAAGTGGTTTCTCC
Source organism: Rhineura floridana (assembly GCF_030035675.1). NCBI lineage: Eukaryota > Metazoa > Chordata > Lepidosauria > Squamata > Rhineuridae > Rhineura > Rhineura floridana. The sequence continues at coordinate 9,176,285 of NC_084481.1, read as the reverse complement.
ACATGTCCAAAACCATCCACCTGGTAAAGGAATGTGTCCGTACATACTGGATATGTTAATGTGCTGTGTACAATTCCATGTGGGTCTCCCAACCTTTAGACATCCCTTCTGCACCTTATGTCGACTACAATTAACCATCCGAGCACACGTATTATTAATGGAATTTGCAACATGTGATGTAAATAATTGAAAAGCATTAACAGGCAGCTGGAAGGTTGGAGTTCCCCAATTCGAAACAGTATGATATTTAATCTCTGAAGTATTCATGAACCGCCCAAGTCCTGTAATGTTCCCAATATCCCCAGGTGCTTTGCATACGGGTATTAAACATGTTCCCAACATACCCATTTCCTGTACATGTTCAGTCATGCAAAAGTCACTCACATTTGTCATTCTTGCTAACTGAACCCAGATATTGTGTTGAAACCGCATCCCCAACTCCTGCCCCAACCTGTCAGCCCCGGCGCTTCCTAAAATCCAACAAATGCAAAGTACAAAAATAGAATTTGTATTTAAAGACGCAATTAAAGCAAGAATGGTATTCTCAGTTGTCTTGTCCACCCCGGCTTGTTCCATTGCTTTTTCTGCTTGTGTTGCTAAGTTCTTTATTTGGCCCCAAGTCACGGGAGGTTGCGGAACATTCCGACCACGCTTCCTGGAAGACATCCCAGTATCCTGAAGTTGCAGAGAAAAATTAGGGATGGGATTCTTAAGATTATCGTGCCAGGACATCGTCTTTCCAGGGCCGGATACACCTAGCAGGTACCCACACAGGACCGTCAGGCGTAGACACAGCCGCGTAACCTCGACCCCACGTTATAAGCGGAACTGGGCCTTTCCACTCTGGATTTGGTAGTTGCCGAAACTGCACCCGCGGGGCAGGTAGAGACTCCGACTGCTGAAAATGCCGCTGCGCTCGAGTAGAAAAGGAAAAATGAGTATTGGGAGATTGAGACAAATTTAAATGATTAATGGTAAACAACACTTGTGCCAGCCACTCCTCTTTGGTGGCCAATCCCAGTGGTACTCCTCCTTTTTGTTTTTGTTTAAGCAAATGCTCTTTAAGGGTACGATTGGTACGTTCGACGACAGCTTGACCTGTAGAATTATAAGGAATACCAAACAAATGTGTAATGGACCACTTAGTGCAAAACTGTGCAAATTGCTGTGAAACATATGCAGGACCATTATCAGTTTTTATCGTCTGAGGTTGGCCCATGATGGCAATAGAACGAATGACATGATTAATAACATTCTTAGTTTTTTCCCCTTTCTGAGGAGTTACCCATATGTATCCGGAATATGTATCTACTGTAACATGCAAATACTTCCATGGGGAGAAAGTAGGAAAATGTGTAACATCCATTTGCCACAACTGGTTAACTATGAGACCTCGTGGGTTCACTCCTGGTTCTGGGGATAGAGTTAACTGTGTGCATTGGGGACATTGTTGAATAATGGCAGAGGCTTCCTGGGCAGTAAGATGGAATTGCTTCTGGAGTGCTTTAGCATTTTGATGATGAAGGGCATGACTTTCTATGGGTGTGCAAAGGAGGGCACGAAGAGCCTCCACTTTCCAGATTTCTTTTTAATCACAAACACTGGGGTGTTATAAGGGCTATTACTTTCTGCTATATGATCAGCTTCCAGTTGCTCCTTTACCAGTTGGTGCAGAGCTTCTAATTTTTCTTTGGGTAAGGGCCATTGTTCTACCCAAATGGGTATGTCTGTCTTCCATTGTAAAGGAAGAGCTGCCTTTTGTTGGCTAATCATTAATAACAATGGTGGTCTGGAATTGCTCCAGTAAATCCCTTCCCCACAGATTTACTGAAATGTCCAAAATACAAGGGCGAATGTGGGCTATACGATCACCATCAAGAGCAACAACTTGTATCCAATCCTTACTCCGTTTTGAATCCTGAGCTCCGCCCACTCCCCACACAGAAGGGGCCACTTCTACTGGCCAAGAGGATGGCCAGTTATGTTCAGCAATTACTGTGACATCTGCCCCAGAATCTATAATACCTTCAAAAAGAACATTGTTTAAACAATACTTACGAACCGGTTTCTCCCTGGTCACTTCTGCCAGTACTGCAGCTACCTGTGGATGGAAAGGATTACCTGAAATACTCACACTCGGCGATTTCGTCCTTGTAGATCCGAATCCACCAGTACGTTTTTGGGAGGAAGTGTTCGATGTGAAAAGACGATATGGCAATAACAATAGTTGCGCAAAAGAATCTCCCTTCTTCAACTGAAGGGGAAGGTGACTCCAATACTGAATATAAATAATTCCCTGATAATCAGAATCAATAACACCAGGTACCACCATTATATTATTCTTGGAAGCAGAGGATCGCGGTAGTACAAGGCCTACGGTGCCTTCTGGTAAAGGGCCAGTGAGTGTGGTAGGCATTAAAAGAACTGCTCCAGGCAAAGGAACATCTTTTGACTCTGCATGTATTAAATCAATTCCAGCGCTTCCTTGAGTAGCAGGGGTGGGTACACTTCCTTGAGATTCGGGGCTGGAAGCCTGCCCCAAGTTCAGTTTCCCTCAATAGGACGGGAAGACACATTGGTATTGGTAGTGGGAGCTGAACGACACTGATTAGCCCAATGATAACCCTTTTTACATTTCGGACAGATCTTCTTTGGCCGGTTTGTAACAGTGCCCCCACCTTTAAATGCTCCTCCGCCAGGAGCCCGACATTCCCTTCTGAAATGACCAGGCTTTTGACAATTAAAACAATTGCCTGTAGGTTTGTTACCCTGTCTTAATGCCCCAGCTAACAATGTCATGGCATGAACATGTGTACCTACCTCTGCACAAGCTTGAATCATGTCTCCCAATTCATATTGCGGTCTATGAATAATGTTTTTCAAAATCTTTTTACAGTCTGTGTTAGAATTCTCGTAAGCTAATTTTAACAATAATTCCCCTTGTGCCTGAGGGTTATCAACCTGCCGTGTCAGAGCCTCTTTCAAACGGTCAACAAACTGAAAATAGGGCTCTGTTGCTTGCTGCCGTACATTCGTAAAAGAACGTAAGGGTTCTTTCCCAGCAGGCACCTTTTTAAATGCTTTCTGTATACACTCAGCAGTTCGATGAAATGCGGCTTCAGGCAATACCCCTTGTTGTGCTATGGTAGCAAAATTACCTGACCCATAAATTTGCTCGGGAATGATATTAGCATCCCCAGCTGCTATAGCAGCATGTCTAAATTCTTGGTCCCAAACTACATATTGCGAAGGAGTCAAAATCATCCTAAAGAGATCCTTCCAATCTTGAGGGATCATGTTATATCCAGTAGCTACTCCTTCCAACATCCCTTGTACATAATTAGCCGTAATCCCATATTCTCTTACTGCCTTATTTATTTCTCTAATAACAGAAAACGGAAGAGCTGTCCAAGTTGCTATGCGATTATTAGCATTATTAGGATCTGGCTGATATGTAACGGGAAAAGCTGAAATTGTACCCTCCCAGTCTCCCATTTCTTCCATAGATAATAATCCTGAGGCTGCAGCCTGAGCTATGGCTGCTTTAACCTTCCCAGTAACCTGTTCTTGTTGGACTGGAGGGCTATATGGAGGAGCATTTACAAATTTCTCAATATCCTTTTCAGGTGTAGGTAAAGAAAGTTGGGGATAAAGAGGAGTTTTCTGGTCAGAATTGGCAAACAGCGATGTCTCTTTTATCCCTAAATGACTAATGGCCTCAGCACACTTTTGCCATAATAAGAGATGGTGAATAGGTGCTCTTGGTTCTTCATGTAATTTTCTCCCTATCTTTATCCAATCTGACTGACGTAGCGATCCTTGCTCTGGATACCATGGACATTGACATTGAATTGTTTTTAACAATGATTCAATGTGAGAACGACTTACAAAAGCTGAGGTATCCTGTTTTAAAAATTTTTGTAGCTCTTGTGCATGAACCTTCTGCTGAGCTGACAATTCCCCCCCCATACTCACGAATGGGAGCTGTACGCTGAGGTGCACCGTTGGCTGATCCTGCCAGTGGGTACGAGGGTGTTTTTTCTGAATCACGTCGGGGTCACCAGATGTAGATATCACGACACAGTGAGACACGGTGAGACCAGAGTTCAATTTCGGAGCCCCCCTCGTAATTCTCGTCTCCGCTTTTATTTTACCTCCGCTTGGAGGCGTGGATTATTTTCTCTCCATAAACAGCCTATGACCTTTAACTATTGTATAACATCACGTACATACATAGTACAACAGCATTATCTACGTGGCAATATGCAGGCAGTTATTTAACCACTACAGATGTCAGTATCGTTTACAGCCATAAAGTTAACCACATCCTGTTTTTCCACTGGTCAGATCGCAATGTCTTGAGAGATAGTGTACTGAGAACAGCAGCGTGGTTTGCCAACGTATGCTGTTCATTCAGTCCACCCCACAGTGGGCTAAGGCTACGATCTATAGCCCCCACTGGCACCCACCCAGGGCAATGCAAAAGAAAGCTTTACTGTAAACACAGAAGTGGATACACAGCTAACAGAGGGAGAGTAACGTCAGGCAGCTCAAACACCCCTCACACAACCTGACCAGGAACTCCCTCAGGTGCAAAGGTGAACACCAACACGGATACCCTCAACCACCACCTCATTCTTGTTCTCTGGCTAATCAGCTCTCTGCATAACGCAGCCAATCCTAATCCAAAAGTATAGCTATGGCAAAGAGGTCCCTCTCCTTGGTCTTCCTGCTTGTCAGCCCTCTTAGCAGGCTTCTACTCATTCTGTTGTTAAGAGGCCCATCTAACACAGGTGCTATAGCAAATTTAGCGAGGCTGCGAGTGCCTGCACCCTGGTCTTGAGCCAAGGAGACAGTAAAATAGGGTTGTTGCTGGTGTACCATGCAGCCTGCTGCCCGGCAGCTTCTCTGACCGAGCTGGCAGAGGCCGTCTTGGCTGTGGTATTGGGGGAGACTGGAAGGGTCGTCCTGCTGAGGCTGCCTCTAGTGTTCCAGCTTGAGACTTCATGGCCTCCATGAAGACCATGGGACTGTCTCAAATTGTCACCGGCCCGACGCACAGGGCAGGACACACCCTCAACTTGGTTTTTGCTTCACATGGAGGAAGGAGTGGTCTGGAGATGGGGGGAGTGGATGTGACCCTATTGGAATTACCTCCCCTTAAATATTAGACAGGCATTAGCTCTGCTATCTTTTCAGTACCTACTGAAGACCACCACCTTTCAACAAGCCTTTTAAGTAGAGACTTTATCCCAGTCTGCATCTGTTGGAATTGCTTTTCAATATATTTTTTAACCTTTTTAAATGATTTTAAAGCTTTTAAAAATGTTTTTAAAGATGTTTTGTTTTAATATGTTTTAATATATTTCAAAGTCTGTTTTTATGATATTTTAAAGTGTTTTTAGCGCTTTTTGTTTGCCACCCTGGGAGAAAGGGCGTGATATAAATCAAATAAATAAATAATAAACAAATAAATCAAGAGCAGCCCACTTGGTAGTCTTAGCCTGTATCAGAACCACACATTGATTCTTCTACATATGATGGGATGCTTTCTACCAAATAACCATAGGGTATTATTGATAACTTTTTTGGATGCTATAGTTCCAGAATTTGATTTAGAAATTATTTTAAATTTGTTGACAGTAACAAAAATAACAATAGCTAAGATATGGAAAAAGAAAGAAGCTCTGTTAATCTTGGACTGGTTTAACAAAGTCTGGGAGACAATATTAATGTAAAAATTGATAAACCTTAGAGAGAAAAACGGACAAGTAAATAGATTTGTAGAATGGTGGTCTTTATTTATTATGCTTTGGAACAATAAGATTCAAGACAACTCTTCATATACATTATTATAAAAGGGAAAGGAAATTAATATGAAAATAATATAAACAAGAGAAATAATATATCTTTATAAAAATCGTATGATTCTTTTTTTCTCTTCTTTCTCTGTTGAAACATAAATCTGTATAATTTTTTTCTTCCTAGTACTTTCTGAATGTATTTTCAATTATTAATATGTTGTGAAAAATTAATAAAAGACTGGCTACTGAAAAATAATAATTACACATTGGTTCTCAGCATGCTCAGATATATAGAGATATATCGGTGAAAGGAGTCGTAAACTAAAAGCAAGTTTGGGTTCTTCATAGGCCACACTGGGCCCTATTTATTGTAGGGGGGTTGGGAAGGGACAGGAGATTAGTCTTGGTGGCAAACTGCCCCTGAAAATGTTTGGCTGGCATCATAAGGGGTGGGGGGAAATCTGGTTTCTTCATGGGCTAAACTGGGCCTTTTTATTGTCAGGGTGGTGGGAAGCGGCTTGGGGGGAAACTACCCCCCCAATGTTTAGCTGGCATCATAAGTGTATGTGTGGGAAGAATCTGGTTTCTTCAAGGGCTAGACCTTTTTTATTGTCAGGATAGGAGGAAGAGGTGATTCTTGGTGGCAAACTACCCCAAGAATGGGCTGGATATGACCTTTTTTAATTTCTTTTTATTTATTTAAGGTATCCGAAAATTTGATATGGGCTTATGCAGGATAATTAACCCCCATAGGGATAAGAGTAAGAACTTAGTTTAATTAAAACAAAAAGGTTACAGTTACTTTAAAGAAGACCAGATGTTTCTTTCCTTTCTGAACCCAGGACTGTGTCTTTCATGATGAGGGCTGGGGAGAAGACAGCAGGAGAGTAGGTGATAACACAGGTATCCTGGCATTGGTAATCCAATTAGCAGGGCATTTGTGGGGTTGTTGCACACTTCCAGCCCCAAGGTCACCTTGAGTGGGGAGGTGGAACCTGTGTAAATGTGGTTGATCAAAGGGAGAAGGAATGTTGAGTTAAGCAAATCCCTGCTTTTATGAAAACCAAGAGACGTAAATATACTTTGTGTGAATGTCTAGTCCCAGCACCAGTGGAATACTGGAGGAACTTGTGGAATGTCCTGCTACAGTATTCAGTACTGATCATATGGTGTGAAAGACTCCTTTATCTAACATTTTGGCTTCTTCTTTTTCCCCACCTGCCATATCTTTTTCTCTGAGCGATAGGAACGTACAGTTTACAGGATTAGTTTTATTTCAAAAAAAGAAACTCTGGAGATCTTTAGGCATTAACTTTTATCCATGATACTTAAATACACTGCTCCAGGTCATGGAGGTTCTTTCTGTGTACCAGGGAACAAGCCAGGCATAGCTTTAAAAAAAACAATCCTGAACATAATATTTGCTTTTTTTTCCTCCACAGAAGTGGCACATAGCCTCGCATATGTAATGGTTAACTATACCAAGGAGGAGGTATGATTAGCTGTAGTAACTCAATCATCCTATTATTTTTCCTTAGAAGTAAGCCGCACTGTGTTTATTTAAGTGGGTGTAGAGCTGAATCCTGGTCTTCCAGGTCCTAGTCCAACATCCGAACTATTACATCTATACATTCATGGGTTCTCATTTTAAAAAAGCTTATTTTAAAAATATATTATCGTTGCCCAAATGTGTGTTTTCTTTTTACTCTTCACTAGGGTTCTTTGTATGGTTTAGGATGGGCATTGGGAGAGAACAGCTGTGTGGCAGGCAGAAATTACTGTGAGCTAAAAGTGCATTTGAATGTACTTGAACTATTTTGTTCCTTTTTTAAATGACTTTTCCGAGCACTGCTGCTTCCTAACACAATCATATTCATCTTATTCAGAAGTAAGTAAATCCCACAGTAGTCTGTGGAGCTAGTGCCTACTAAATGTGAGTTTCCAGCAACGCACTCATTTTGTGTGTGTGTGTGTTTAAAAAAACAGGATTTGAGAGAGCATTACTGAATGAGCAGAGATCTAGTTTTCTGTTCGCTGCTAAGAAGGGATGGCTTAACTGTGTGTACATTCATGAGAGCAAGCATAGGACTACAGCTCTATTAGGTGCTATTACTAAAACTGCAGTGTTTACGTGTCCACTATTTCTCTGCAAAGGAGGAGTATACGGAAAGATCCAGAACATGTGGAGGCCACACGACTTCTCCCCCATTAGAGAATCACCTGTGACAGCAGTCGGAATCCCTTCTGAACACATTAGAGTTTAGTTCGGTGCTATATGCAAAACTGGAATGCTTAACTATCCACAGCATGTTTGTAAGGGAGGAGGATGGGGAGAAAATCAAAACTTGGCCACTCCCCCATGATCTCATTGGCCACATCCCCATAGCAATCCCACAAGGTCTAATGGGCACCAGCCGCCACTGCCCACAAAGATATCATTATCGACTGGAGCTGTTTTGCCATCTCCCCAACACCTTCCTGTAATGTCATCAGGGCCAAGTTTGAGGCCCTAGTCAGTCTCTACACAGCCGTGCTCCACCTGTGCTGATAGACCTCCCAGCGTCCTTGGCAATGGCTGTGAAGGATGAGGGCCGCATGCCCAGAGATGGATATGGAGCCCCCCCTTCAACATCCTGCTCCACCAACCCCAAGTCTCACGTCCCGCATCTCCAGTTGATGGTGACCATCAGCTGGGCTGGCACTCTACTCACTGATGCTGCTGCTTGAGGGGGTATCCTCAGCATTGTACAGGGCACCACTGTTCCCTCCACTAGGAGCTTCTCCACTGGGATCCCTCTGCCCCCACAAGGAGACATCCCTTCCACTGGCATCTCCAGTGCAGACTGCTCCATAGCTACTACTACCCATTAAGTTGTCTCCAGTGGTGGCATGGTGGGCAAACTGGGCAGGTCAGGGTCAGCAGCATCAGCACATGAATTGGGGGTGGCACACTCTGCTGGGGCATCCTCAGGGCATCTAGCATAGTCTCTGCGGAAAAAGCAGCCACCACCTGCACAAGGGCTGCTGGGCCAGTCAGGACAAGCGAGCTTGCAAGAAGAAAAGAGAGGAAAGGTATTACCATCCTGCCACAAAGACAAGCCACGGTGAAGGCATGCCAGAGCCATTGGGTGAGTCCACATTTTCCTCTGCTGCTCCACAAGAATGACAGGAAAGGGATCAGTGAACAGATCAGATAGGCCACTTCTGCACTCTTAGCCATTGCCTCCTCGACTGGCACACCAGTTTCTGGCAGTCTCCATGGGTACAAGTGGGTCTACATTGTTCCCCCAGCAGTTATCTATTCCCTCCACTGGAGACTGCAGGGTGGGACCTGCACACAAGGGAAGTGGGAGGGGACATGCACAGGCACAGTCAGTACACATGCAGGAGCCCCAGCATGCACTACCCAGTTGTCTACTGTCCCATCCTAGAGGCTCACTTGTGAGGGAGACTTTGCATCCAGGGCTAGAGTCACATTCAAAGCTGTCTTGAAGGGCATGCCTATGCATAATAACACCCATGCATACTGGCTGTGCAATGATGCTGGCCCAGGGTGCTGAACTTCTCAACAGCCCTTGCAGACAACTTCCAACATGGCTCCTCCGCAGGCCCCTGCAACCAAGTGCACAGGACCATCTTGATGCTATTCACCATGAGCTGGTACAGGAGAGATCCTTCTCCTTAGGACACCAATTTGGCTCACACCACTTGAACTCCCCTGGATGGGCACCTGAAGGTCCCCCACAGGCCCCTAAAATGGAGGCCAGGCGAGTTCTGATGTGCATTCTGGGGCACAGCACACAACACCAGGGGTTCCCATGGAGTCCAGCCCATCATGCCATCCCCCCCTTAGGAAGCGCCGCATCCCAGGTCCTGTCCGTTGCCTCCCACCTGCAGGTCCCAGCACAGAAGCAGAGCCCAGAAAGTGCCATAAGACCACGGAACCTGAGAGCAGCTAATAAGAGCTACTTTCCTAAGTTCCTCCCCACTCCTAGGCTACAGGGGTGAACAACGGCTCCTGTCATAAAGCCCACTAACCTACCTCACACTTTCTCTGGGCTGCTGGGATGTCAACGGCCAGCAGCTCCAGTGGCACATCTACTAGACAGCTCCCAGAGCACCAGGCCACACTGGGAACTCCACCATGCTGAGGCCCGATGGCAGGGCTCAGCAGGTGCCCACAGAACTGTTTGCGGTGCTAGGGGTGACCAAAGGGAGGTGGGCAAGGCAGGTGGAAGCACATGGTGTGTACTCTGGAACATCCACTCTTGCTCAAAGTCCTTGCATGAGGTGAGCATAGTCCCATGTGATTTGTGGTTGGCGCATTTGGAATGTATATCCTGACAGTGCCATACTTTGAATGGCTGCATGGCTTTGCTGCATCCAAAAAGCTCTCTCATGCCAGCGTAGGGCTGGCCAGTGAGTGGGGCAGGGCCTGATTTTCCTGGGGCATGGCCAGCACATTGTTTCCTATGGGGCATGTCCCCATGCACTGCCTCTTGGGCTGGCACAGTATCCACCCTGTTCCGAGGGCGTAGCTGTGGTCTCTGGGTTTGGACGTGGTGGTTGAGCATCTTCCCCTCGCCTGGCCCCACCCCCAGCAACCCCCTTTTTTGTGGTTACATCAGGTGGATCCTTGGTGGGTGTGAGTTCCAGCTATCTGGCTGGTCATGAGCAAGTGGGCGTGGCTTCCATTGGCAGGCAGAGACTTCTGCCCGTAGGAGCTCCCCTCTGCTGAAGAGACTCCGGTTGTACCATATCCTAATCCTAGTGGATTCAGGGTTTGGATTGGACTGTGAAATGGTGAACAGTGAACAGTGAACAGTGCACAGATACTGTTGCATGTACTTAATCCTTTAGTTCTCTACCACTGTGGCTGAGCTTTAAGCTTAACAGGAGAGGTAGGTTTTGAGGATGGATCTGAAGGCTGGCAGGAGGAACTGGGAGGTGGAAACAGTTAAATACTGTTAAGAACAGTTGAGCCAGTTATTTATTCTCAAGTTCTTTAAAGCTGTTGTAAGCACTGTTGCAGAAAGGGAAGACTCTGCACAAATTAACAGTACGAAAAGCCAGAATCTTGTTTGCATTTTGCAAACTGCGTCTGCTGTTGTTGAAACCTAACAGATAAATTGTCTGCAAGGTCCACGAAGAGCCCATTAGTTTAGCTTTTATTTCCTCATCAGTTAATGTGAAGGGCAGCAGTGTTGTCAGCATGGAGTCTCATTAGTGCTGTTGACAACAGGTACTTCCTGGTTCTTGAGACTGGAGAGCTACTTTTCGAAATGTGCCAGTCTGAATGCAATCCCTACCACTATGCATATTCAACTGCTCATGTTTCTCTGCAGTTAAGCTGGTACAAGTACAGGTGTTCAAACTGAACATCCATTCTTGGACCTGGAGGAGCATGCTATCCCTGAGAAATCAAAGTAAACCTCCTGGGGACAGGCTAGATCACCCCCCTTGCATTCATCTACGAAAAGGCCCAATTCCTTCCCCACCTTTGGTGTCCTTATCTTTCCTTCCGAGGCTATGGGTGGGGGGGAGAGGAAATGGGTTGGTGTCTCAAGGGAGGGCTGGTTCCAAAGCAAACACTGAGTTGCGGGGTGGGGTGGGGGAGAGGAATTAAGTTTATTTTATCTAGACAATTTATATACCACTTAACTACAGTCATCTCTAAGTGGTGTACAAGGAGGAATAAAATACAGTGGAAGTAAGCAAAGTTCTTACAAAGCTTTCTTCCAAAAAGAAACAAATTTAACATTTTAGTAATAAAACTCAAGATAAGACCATGAAATCAGAAATGTGACCACCAAAATACTACTACTAGTGCTGCTACTACTAATATATTTAATCTGAGGCAAATCTCCTGATTTTGATTTTGTAGCAAAATACATATTGACATACTTAAGGATATGTCCTGCACTACTTGCAGTTCATACAGCAATTGGCAGTTGGAGAAATATGTTCTGAATGTTAACTCTATTCCCCATCGCCCTCTATGAGTTGGAGGGACAACTTCTGCAGCACAGAGCCTTTCCTATTCATGAAGCCCCCCCCCTAAACATCTCAGAAATTGTAGGCAGCCTGCAATTCATGGAGGGCAAGGGGAGGGGAGTCTTCACAAACAGCACAAGCTGTTAATGGTAGAATATTGAGGTGATAATGGTGGGCTGTAACCTCAGCCCTCCAAATGTTGTTGGACCCCAGCTCCCATCATCTCTGGCTATACTGGCTGGGACTAATAGGAGTTGGGTCCAACAACATCCAGGTTGGGGAAGGCTGCTATAAGCAGATAAATCTTGCTTTACAAAAAATATCCCTGTAAACAGAAACTTACCACAGCAGGGAGAGGGCTAATCTAAAACATTTTCCCTTCATGTGCTAGCTTTTTAATGTTTCCACTTAGAAAACAATGTGATGCCCCCATCTGCAGTTTAAAGTGGCAGAGCCCATTCTACCACTTGACTTTGCTGCATGTCTCCTGTAAAGTTCCAAGGCAGTTGTGGGTGGCCAATTAAGTTACATTTATCCCTTTTTTTGCCAACATTCTTTTCCCTAAAACTATCATTACTTATGAGGCTGAAGCACAATTTCTTCTTTTGCCTGGAGGGAAATACTTATTTTTTTAACGTTTTACAATATTTGATCACTTTCTGTGACATGTATCAAGAGCAGAGTAACAAAAGCCAGTTATAATTAGACCTTAGGGTGCACTTAATAGTGCATAAGTGAACTATGGGCTCTTATCAGAACACCCTGTACTTATTAATGTAATTAAAAATAGTATGCGCAAGTGATTTATAATGACAATGATGCACCAAAGTTCATGAAGATTTCCCCCCAAGAGCTCTTTTCCTACTGATGGAATTTAAAAGGTGGTGGTGTATAAATTGTAAACTTTGTTAATCTGTGCAGAAGATGATTTCCCTGTCAAACCATACCATTTAAATATAATCACAATAATTAAACCAGGTGGATACCATGTACTGGAGTGGAGCATCCTTTCAAAAATCTTGGTTGAGTAGTTTGCAAGCACTCTCAGATTGGCCTGTGGAATGGGGACACCTGCTAGTGAAGCTGAAAGACTGCGGCAGTTTCAAGGCTGCCTTTTAGCAGTGCATGAGACAAAAGCAATCATTTTATCTGTGCATTGTTAAATTCTTGCAATTCTTTGACTTATATTTGTTTGCAGCACCCAGATTTCTTACATTTCTATATCTTGCATTCCAGCAATTGACAAAACAGGTCATCCTCTTGACAAAATTTCTGTCCTACCCTCTTTTCCCCCTTTCGCCCAGTCAGACAGGCATGGCTAGGCACTCTGGATGATCACTAGCAAATGCTGCTTGCTAATCTCCACTCATCTCTCATAAAAATTAATATCCCACTAAGCTTGACAACTACCAATTCTTCCTCTGGGAAAATAGAGAACAAATGTCATGTGAAAAAAAATTGTCACACGCACACTCTGCAAGAGTCACTGAACTTGTTACATATACTTAGACAGCTTGCAAATTTCTTCACGGTACCAGCTTTTTTCCTCCTCCACATATATTAAAGCTGAAATCCTATGGGACAGAGAGTGAAATTGGGGATGGGCTGTAGCTCATGGTAGAGTATCTGCTTTGCATCCAGAAGGTCTCAGGTTCAATCCCTGGCATCTCCAGGTAGGGCTGGGAGAGACTCCCTGTCTGAAGCCCTGGAGAGCTGCTGTCAGTCAGTGTAGATGATATTGAGCAAGATGGACCAATCGTCTGACTCAGCATAAGGCAGCTTCCTATGGCCCTATAAAAATTGAAGGCAGTTGAACCTGTTAGAATAAGCAAACTTGCATGTTACCTTTAAGGGATATTTGGGGGAATATCCCATGTACCTGTTTACCAGTGATGTAACTTCCTAAAGGATGGGGTTACCTGGCTTCTCTTCCTCCTCCTTTGTCTGGTAGTTTTCGCATATTCTCCTTTAAGCCTGAGGAGAGTGAAGCATGCACATGCTCTTCTCCAAGACTACCATTACCATGGACTGAGACTTCTACTTTTCTTTCACCTAAGATAGAGCCTATGTTTCCTGAACACATGAAAGGCCGTGAGTAAACATTCTTTATCTTTTACTTAAGAAGATTGTATCTGTTATTATTTGTGTCTGAGGGAAAGGGTGGACTGGTTGATTCTCATCCCGTTGCTTGTATTTATATCTCTGCTAAGAAATAGGACCACGAAACTATTCCTATTTCACATATATTTTTAAAATACCAAACAGAACCAAGGTCTAAAGTCCTGCTAGGCAGAAGCTGACAGGGTGAATGTGGGAGCAACGGAATGCTCTGTGTTTCTCTGTCCATTTCCACAATTAGTTTTAAAAAAGAAAACTTACTAAAACATTTTCCTCCCATTAAGAGAGATTTAGACATCCTCAGAAGCATGTCTACATTTCCCCCTGGTTTGATAATCCAGTGGGGGACTGGGGGAGCTTAGGATCCTTCAGTTCTCAGCCACTTCAGATAATGGCCCCCTTTTGCTCTTCCAAAGTCAGACCTCCAATGCACATTCAGCTGGGACATTATCAGAAGTCTTTCTATCCAATCCACCCTGTGGTCTCCGGGGCAATCTCTCAGGGACCACAGGGTTGCAGGCTAAATGTACTAAAAATGTTGTGTGCTGTTTCATGACTGCATAAAGGAGACGCTCTGCACATTCATCACCCATTTCACTGTCAAGCGACTATAATGGGATGGACTTTTATACACAGAAGCACAACAGAGATACAATACCCTTCAGTATTTCAATGATTGCTTTGATCCTGGCTGATTGAGTAGGGCCAGTCTCTTGGAAAGCATAGGTCACTGTCCAGACTGCTGGGGTTTCTGAAAGCACCATACAGCTGCTGTCTTAACGTTCATGGTCCCTGCCTTGGTGTTTGGAAGATCTGGAGGAGGAAGGGCTTGGTCGTGCTGTACGCCTTCATAACGCTGCAAGTCCTGCTAGTACCATTGGTGAAAATATAATTTCATAAACAAATTGTCTGTCTTACAAAAAGATGATAAATTAAATGATAAATTAAAATGATAAATGATAGTACCACAGATGAACACATGATTTGATGGATAGCTAGCAAAAATCCATTTCAATTAAGACTTCATCATATACCATCCCTATATTATGGAGACAGATATGATTGTCCAAATCACAAATGGGAAGAAACATCGTGGGGTCATTGTGCTCCCCCATGTGTATATCAATGAAATTATTTGTAAATAACTTTAATGTGGATAAAGTATCTATGCAAAAGGCTTTCTCAGATCAAAATATTTCTTCCAGTAGTCTGATTGCTTCTGATAACGTTGACAAATAGAGCTGCAAATGTAGGCTTGTCTCACTTCAGTTATCAAACTCCAAAAGACCTCAAAAGCAGCCAGTTCTAGTTGTAAATCAATGTGCAATGTTAATTGAATGGTTGGAGAGAGTTGCAATGTCCTCATAAATGTGGGCATCTCACAACAGTATGGAACAGTAATAATGGGAGTTTCCCTGTCATCAGAAACCAGAGCTTATTTATGCAGAATTTGAACTCATTCTTATAAAGAATTTTTGGGAAACATGCAACTCTGTCTGTATATTGTGCTCAAGTGTAATGTGTTTGGATCTGGTACAAAACTATAACATAGATTCCTTTGTTTTGAAAAATTGTAGGATCAATCAGTGTTCTTTAGCTTGTTTTAGTTCCCTTTGCCTCACTGATTGATATTTATAATCAATCTGGCTTGAATATATACATGAGTGGCAAAGTCCCTTTTGATCCCTGTCTGTGCATCTAGTGTCAGTTCTTCTGTGCCAGGGTAATCAACATGGTGCCCTTCAGACATTGCAGTACATCATCCTTGACCACTGGCCATGCTGGCTGGTCCTAATGGGTCCACCAACATCTGGAGGGTGCCATATTAGCTACTCCTGGTCTATTTACTCTGGAGATCAGAGATCTAATGAATTAATTCACCTAAGTTCTAGAGTCTATGGCCTATAAATCCCATCAGCAACACTGGCTTTGTGGCCCTGATTATTACAGTGCTTGTAGTAGGCTGCCACTATAGATTCACACACGTCTTCTGTTTCTGGGTTGACTCTGGTTACAATTTTTAGATCTCCCACAGGGCAAAGGTGAGCTAATGTGTGATGAGAATGAGTGCCCAGAAAAATAAAGGAATGAAGCATAAGAGGTTTCAGAAAGGGAAAACGGGGGCCCCTCTACAAGATCACCTAAACAGAAAGCTAATGGTTGGAAAGTGTATTCCTTCTTCAGAGAAGAATCCAGTTCCAGAGTAGGGTGGCTCCTTATGGATCACCAAAAGAGAAGAAATGCATCACCAAAAAAAGGAGGATATTTGTGTTAAATTTGCATATACTCGTTTTTATATACAGCCTGCAAACTTAAAAACAGTGAATCTCACCATAATGGAGAAAACTGACCAAGGGAGCTGTGTGCCTACTCAGTCTGTTCAGGTATTAACTGTTGGTGGGCAAAGTTCAAGGCCCCTCCTGCCCTTCCTTGTTAGAATTCTTTAGCTTTAAGCCAGACTTGCATTGAATGCTTCTTCAAACAGAGGACACACGGCCGTCTAGTTTCAGAAGAAAGCCATTATCTAGTAAGAAAATGAAAAATTCAGAATTATTTGAAAGACTGGGTGATAAATTAAGAGAGAAGAAAATTAGTAATCTGACTATTGTCAATGTAAATGCAATCCTTTTATTATTATGGGATGGGGGAAGAATCCACCAAGATATTTCCTGTTTCTTTCCATTTTTCTCTAGGGTTTTCTTTCCAGCAGTAAATAGCATTTTTTGCTAGCTTGCACATAAAGTGAGTAGTTTTATTAAATCTCTATAAAAAGGTGTTCCTGTACCAAAATATTTACAATAGTCTCTGATGCCACTTGTTTCTGGGCTGGATGATACCACTTTAGACTGCCGGTGGTGGTTCCTGTATGCTCCTCCATACAGAGTTCTTTCCCCTAACTTGCTAGTTTTCTCTATGAGGGAATTATCTTGTATGGAGGAGTATTCATTCATGTTGCCCCCACCCAGAAATCTGATGTGGTACAGCCTAGGCATACATCTGCCCACCTCAGTGACAACTTGGCTTGATTTATGTGTGTGCAGGTGCATTTTAGTGTAGTAGGAATTGCCCTGGGTTAGATGTGGTCTAAATCTGTACTATACATTTAAAGCAGGATTATACGACTTTAAACATTTGTGGCTTCTCCCCAATGAGTCCTAGGAACATTAGTTTTTTTAAGGTTCTGAGAGTTGTTAGAAGGTCCCATTCCCCTCACAGAGCTATAATTGTCAGAGTGGTTTAACAGTCAACCCCTCTTCCCAGGGAACTCTGAGAACTATACTTCTGTGAGAGGAACATATGTCTTCTAACAACTCTCAGCACCCTTAACAAACTACAGTTCCCAGGATTCATTGGGGGAAGCCATGGCGGTTGAAAGTCAAATGATACTGCTTTACATGTATAGTGCAGATGGGGCCTTAATCATGCTTTAGTAGACCCATTGAAATAAATGGTATTCAGATTAGTCATTACTATCTTAAGTCCTATTAATTTCATGGGTCTATTCTATGCATGACTAAGTCTGGATCAAAGCCCCCTGTCTTTAGTCCAGCAACAGAACTATTGCCAATAGGATTTTAAAAGAGAACATGACATGCTCACTTACAAGCTAATCAGAAGTGAGTCAGAAAGGCAGCATTTTGCATGCAGATGTGGAAGCAGGGATGGATAGTCATGTGAAAATGCGTTGATGCAGCACCAGGAAACCAAGGACAGACAAGAGAAATGATACCATCCAATGGAAGATATGTTACATTATCAGTTGTTTTGAAACATCAATTATTTAACTTGCTTTAGTGATTGGTTGGTTTGTATAAGCAAGCAATTAATCAAGCCAAAGCTTATACAAACCAAAGGGGTGCGGAGACTGATGAACGAGGGGCTCTTGCCCCAGTTCTTTTTCATTGTGAGATAAATTAGGGACACAACATTTGTTAACTCATGTATGCCAGGGAGTGACCTGAGTAGCGTGCAAGGGAAGGCTGACCAACACATCCTGATAGTCCCTGGTACCTCCTTCAAACAAATTGTTGATTCAGGATACTTATGTTGCAGAGCAGCTGAAGCAAATTGTGTGTATATGTGTGTGAAGGAGAGGGGGGTTACTGCTCCTTCTAGTTTGCATTCACTTACAAAAATGCCCTAGGTTCTGTCTCAACAGAACAAGGGGAGAGTCAAAATTTGAACAATAAGCTGGTAAAACTAAGACTATGTAAGTAGCATCAAACCATCTGTGGAGTTCTGCCCCCCATTCCAATCCTAGAGGCTATTTGGATATAAGGATTTGGGGCAGGGGAAGGTAGGGGAAAGGTATCAAGATAGTTGCATTTAACAGTAGTCTTATGCTCCACAAATTTATTTAGCACCCCCCCTTTAAAACCATGTAAGCCTGCAGTCATCACAGCCTCTTGTGGCAGTGAATTCCATAAGTCAACTATCTGTATTTTAATTTTTTAAATTAAAATTTATTTAACAGAATTTGTATATGACTTAATCATAAAAACATGTAAGCTGTTTATGTACAAATATAAAAGATACATTCAAATTATCAGTGAAAATAAGAACTTAAAAACGAGTTGACCTAAAAAGTATTAATAAAATCACCAGTTAAAATAGACATTATAAAATAAAAAGACATCAGGTTTATATACCTGTAGGCTTGCCTAAATAAAAGTGCCAAAAGGAATACAGTGAAGGGGCTTGCTTAATGTCAGTGGGCAGGGAGTTCCAAAGTGTAGGTGCTGCCACACTGAAAGATCGATTCCCTACTAGCGCAGAACAAAAATTACATGGCAATTGTAAACTTGCCAGTTCCACAGTGTGGCTGAGTGGGCATATATAGGATAAGGTGACCATGTAAGGTCTGCATGTAGTCTGTATGTAGTTCTCTGTTTTGTCAATCCTGAACCTGATCAATTTCCATAGTTGACTGTTAGTGTTATTACAGAGGGATAAAAAATCCCGCATTCTACTTTCTCCAATATATTCTTAATTTTATAATTTGGTACTAAGAACATAAGGAGAGCCTTGCTGAATCAGACCAAAGGCCTACCTAGTCTAGTATTCAGTTCCACAGTGGCAACCAGATGCCTACAGGAAGCTGATAAGCAGGACATGAGCACAACAGTACCCTCCCCAGTGTTGTTCCCCAACAATCAGTATTCAGTATTCATACTGCCTCTGATACTGTAGGTAATATAGCCATCAGGACTAGTAGTCATTAACAGCTTTATCCCAGTGAATATGCCTCCAAGTTGGTGGCCATCACTCTATCTGGTGGGAAAGAATTCCATAGTTAACTGTCAAGGAGCTGTTGTGGACAGCTCCTTGAAAGTTTGGACTAAAACCTGGAGCGGATTCCATTGCCCCACAGACATAGAGCCACCAGTCACCACTGAGTTGAATTATGTGCTGTGTGAAAAAGGAATAGCGTCCAGTGAGGCAGCGTGGGTGGGGCTCTGATGCTCTCCAAACTTCCAAACAGAGAAGGGGAAGGGCAAACTGCAGGGAGCACAATGATGCAGCCAATCTCATGCTCCTGCTGCATGTGCTGTGCTCCCCACACCTTGCCCCTCTCCCTCTCAGTCGGGGGCAGTGACCCTCCATGTTCAGAAGCCAGCAGAGCGATGGAGCCTCACTGGTGCTGCCTCACTAGCTGCTGCACTGAAAAAGGACTCTCTTTTGTCTGTCCTGAATCTCTCGCTATTCAGTTCCGTGGGATAGGCTCTAATGTTATGAAAGAGGGAGAAGAACGTCTCCTGGTCCACTTTCTCACCATCACACATCACATCATCACACATAATTTGAAACAGCTCTATCATGCCCCCTCCTTACCTGGCTATTCTCTAAGCCCCCAAGTCCCAGACATTGCAAGCTTTCCTCATAGGAGAGATGTTTCAGCCCCTTCATAAAGTTAGTTGCTCTTTTCTTTACACTGAAAAGCCCTGGATGATTTAGCCTTTCCTTGTCGGGATGCTGATCTAACCCCTTGATCACTTTGGTTGCCCTGTCTAGCTGTCCTTATTAATAGCAAAGACTAAAGGTTTCTTCCACTATTCTTAACACACTAACATAATTTCAAGTAAAACTTGCACGTGTTTCCTTAACCCCACAACCCTCATTACACCGCAGATCACCTTGGCTTGGGGCACTTTTTCAACCTAATTCTCAAGATTGTGTCAGGACATTTCCTCCTTAATGCCTTTTGCATTCGTAGCTAGTATCGGGAAATCTAGTACCAAAAGGTTAATGTATCTATTAGTTCTGTTAAATGTGCTAGTAGGGAGACAACCAATTTCTGTAAATTCATTAGGCCTGAAAAGGCACACGAGACATTTGAAATCCTTGCTCTGAAATCTGAAGTGCTATTAACACCACCTTGCCTGGAAAATGCTTTGATATTTTTAGATAGCGAAGTATTCAGCTGTGAACACACTAGTCACCTACAGCAAAGTGTTTCCATTGGCCACACCTAGAGGGGGAATGGGTTGATCTGCCAATCAGTTGCAAAATCTCTTTGAAGCTAAATTATTATTTTTTTTAAATGCACTCGAGCGGATCCCACATGGTTTTACAGTAAAAAAGGGTGGGGTTTGACTAGGGTCGTGTGCCCCCATTTTCAGAAGAGAGAGGTGGAGATGCACGGGAACCAGCAGAACAGTGAGTGAGTCTCTACCCTTATTCTCTAGATTTCAGGGTAGGTCAGGAGGTGACAACCCATTAATACCGACTGTACTTTATGGTCTCTTCTTTGCTAACCCCCTCCTGAGGAAGCCTGAATTCACGCCTTTATGTTTCAATTGGCGTGCTCACACTACATCCCTCTTACTGCTCTTCAGCATAAACAACTTCACCACATTGCTAAAGGCCAACCTAGATGTGATGGGGATACCTGTATTGGGGTTTTTGGTGCATCTGCACTGTTTGAAGCCAGCCCTCTCTATTTAAAGGAACGCCTCCACTCTCACCAGGGGCTCTGTCGAACAAGATCGTCTACGAATGGTTCACTCCTTGTTCCCCCAACAAAAGCAGCTAGACCGGAGAGGACTAGGTCAAGAGCCTTTTCTGTAGTGGCTCCTTCGCTATGAAATGACTTGCCAACTGACCTCCGCCAGGCACCCTCCTTGCTGTGCTTTCGATGGGCCTTGAAGTCTTGGCTCTTTATCCAGGCTGGGGAGGGGACTTAAGTCATTAGTCTGCTGTTGTAGGGTAGTTTTAATCTTTTGCTTATGTTTTTATGGATTGTATTTGTATTTTATTGTACGTCGCCTAGAGTGGCAGGATAATCCCTACCAGATGGGTGACTAACAAATTTAATAAATAAATAAATAAAAATCCATGTGTGGGGTTTCTTATATTAGTTAGGAAAGGATGTACTGGGGAGATCTGTATCCTCTCCTCCTTACCTCCATCTCTCCAAACACTTTTCTTCCAGGTAACCTTACTTCAGGTATCAGAGCTGAACTGTGCTTGGAGAAAGTTGAGTAGGAAGGGGGTTGGGGGGTTGGTTTCCTTTACTCACATACCTCTAAAGTGAGAGCTCCCTGTTTGTCAGGGCAGATACTCTCCAGCCCTCCATCATTGGCTGTGGCAATAGAGGCTGGAGCTGATGGGAGCTGGAGTCCAAGGGCATCTGGAGGATCACAAGTTCCCCATTTGTGCTATATATCAATGGGGCAGACATGTAAAGGGCAAACATGGCTGCTTGCATCATGTCAAGTTTGGCCATCAGGCAGCTGATGTCTTTCCTCCGCAGATTCTTCAGGGCCCAGATTGCCCAGGAAACCAACCTCTGCCACCCTGGTCTCCTTCTGGGAGGAAGGGCGGGTGATAAAATAAATAAATAAACTTTGCAATTTGAATGTTCTATTTTTAACCAGTCTGTATTTACCTATGTTTGCTTGAAGTTTTTAATGGTGTTTCTATGGTTGTTTTTACTGATTTTATCATCATATGTTGTATTCCACCTTGATTTATCCTTATGATAGCGCAGGTATAAATATATAAATAAATAAATAAACTTCTCTTGGATTGACCAATAGTGCTCTTATAACTATACCGTATATGTGCCAACTTTGCACAGTCAGCATACATAGCTTGGCTTTCTCTATAGCCCTGTTTGGGCAGTAGTTCTAGTTGCATAAGAGAGAGCAGGGTTGAGCATGCCAGCTCTGCTCCCCCTCTCATGTCACCAGGCCTGTCTTCCATGCGACCTCCATGTGCGCAAGAGCAAACATCTACAGTGAGGAGCCTGCTGTATCTGCTCAGCTCCCTGTGTGATTTAGAATCTGATCATGCAGGGCTCTGTATCTTTCATGGAGCAGACATGACCACAGCAGGCCACTCCCTGCAGGCGTTTGTGTCCAGCATGGGGAGGGCAGGGGGGTGGGGTGGGCACGGTGACATGACTGAGGGGGTGGAGATAGCACTCATGTCCCCACGGTCTCCTTCATTGTATGAGATGCATAAAGCCTGAAGAGGCTTATGGCTCCTCCACAATTGGCAAACTCACCTGCCTATCAAACCCAACCCTGACCATGAACTTGAAGCATTTTAATTGCATTTTCTTTGGTGTCGCTTTGGGTGTCCTGTCTCAGCAGTTTTGGCAGGGCTGGATAGGTGGCTGGGGTTTTAATATTTATGTTCAGTCTGACTATTCTATATTAGAAGTCTTTCCTGTGAAAATTAACTACTCTTCTCGAAATGCTTTTGACTTCCTTTGAATTCTGCAGGTGGTTTGCCTGAAGTGGAACTCCCAACTTCTTTTTTTTAATTTCACTTTTGATGCAAGAGCAACTCCGTTCGATCTGAAGAAGACAGTCCCTCCCCTCAAGCTTACAATCTAAAAAGACACCACACAGAAGGAAATGGGATCGGAGGGGGCGAGGAGGGAAAGCAAACCCAGGCACTTAGTTGTAAAGTTCAGCAGGCAGGACTTCATCAGGTCATGGAGTCAGGTCCAAGCACAATTGATGAGTTGCTGGTTCCCCGCCCTCTGCTGGCCTCAATGGTTGCTGGTGGTAGCTAGAGGGAGGGGAGCTCTCCGTTGGAGCTGTATCTAGGCACAACAGAGGGCACCTGCCTGTTGCCCTCTCTGTGATGTTCTCAGTTATGCCTGGATCATCCCTTTTTTGTCACACAGGCAGATCCTTCATCTCTCTACTTTAATATCTTCTTTCATAATTTGGTCCCTGGGATCTGACTGCTTATTGGGAATAACTGCTCTCCCGCCTGCCTAGCTGCTTGGGTCAACTCAACATACAAAGTCTTTGGCGCTAAAGGGTGGCAGTGGGGGAGGGGAAACAGGCTGAAGCTTCTCAGCAGTGGCTGGCTGCTGTGCCCCACTCCCATGTTAAATAATCCATCAGTTATAGGCCACTGCCCCCAACATCCAAGGGGAATGAAGGGCAGTGTGGTGGCAACGATAAAGAAAAGTCCTTGCCTGTCAAACCATCACCTTTAGGGGCTGCTGTGTGCAAAAGCACCTTTGTTACAACTTTTTTAAAAAGCCACAATTCTCTCAAAATAGTTACACAATTATAGGATACCAGAAGAGCAGGCGTTTTGGTTTGTTTAAAATGGAACGCTGCTAGGTTTACATTTCCTTTGTAATCCCGGTTTAATGTCTTTTCCTTACTGTAGATGCTGACGGTTGGAGGCAAAGCACAAAGCAGTGCTGTATGCCCTGTGTAATACTCTTTGGAAGACCCAGCAAGAGTGCAAGTTGCTTACATGCCAGCCCGTTGTTTATGCAGCCAAAATGTCGATGAGCATGAAAAGTGACATTACATGAATCCAATATTCATGACAAATATGCGTATGAAAGTGAAGAAGTGGAAGAACATGTGCAGTGTCTCTCTTTAGACACTGAGGACGTAATCATGTGTGTCTGCTTTCCGTCCTGTCCAGATACAGCCTTTGATGCTGTATGACATGTACATTATCCAAGAGATGCATTCCCTAGGAGAGACATAGAGCACTCTGGTGTATCACTCTTGTTTCTCCTTGAGGGTGCTAAGTACAGGGCCTTAACAACAGAGTCTAAGTGTCTGTAAGAGCTTCTAATTTCTGTTTTAATATAAATAATTAACAATAAATGATAATTCCTCACCAAATGTAATTTGTTCATTTTGATTTGACCATCACAGCAACATTTTAATTATTTATGGTTGTGCCTCTTAGCATTCTAGAAGATGTACTATGCAGTATTTCACAAAATAATGAAACCTTAGTTTCATGGCAGCTATTAAATCTTTACTCAGAGAAGGGACAAACTGCAGTCGGTGTGTATGAATTATGAAGGGAACAGAGGGGCAAAATGTAGGTTCTTCTTTAGCTTGACTCTACCTACGTTGTCTTTTAAATTCCCATAGCATGTCTTTCTGTGCTTTATTTCAACAGCTAGGGGTGTTCTCCAGAATATGGAGGATACAGCCTCTCAGTTTATTTTATTTACTATATTTCTAGACTGTCCTTCATCACACAGTGATCTCAGGGCAGTGTCCAACAAAATGTAATGCAACAAAATAGATAGAGCATTAAAAAAATCATTTATAAAACACAGCAGTGCAGAATAAATCTGGAACATCAGGGAGCATCAACAAATTTCCTCCAAAGGCCTGAGAGAACCAATATGTTTTAGCTTGGTGACATACACACAAGTGCCTCCAGAGGGAGTGAATTCTACAGTGGGGAGGCGGCACAGCAGAGAAGGCCCTATCCCATGAGACTTTACAGAGGGCCATGACCACTATTGAGAGGATGACAAGAAGAGTCTCCTGTGGTGAATGAAGGGTCCAGGTCAACTGCTTTGGGAAGAGGTGCTTTGATAAGTAACTGCTCCCATGTCATGCAAAGCTTTAAAAGTCAATACCTTAAAATAGGTGTGGTGGCATATAAGCAGCCAGTGTAGATCCCATAGAATAGGTGTTATATGACTATATGCTGAGCCATCAGTAGGCATGAGGGACAAATTGGATTCAGTTTTCATTTAAAGCTGAATCTATCAAATTTGCACTTTCCAAAACAATATGAAAACTGAAATACAGCTACCTTTGAAATTCACACTTGTCTGAATTTTGCAATGCAATTCTCCAACCAAACAATGCTCACAAAAATGTATATATTGGGAGAAAGCATTCTTAAAAATTGACATATTAGTGAACACAATATACAAAATGTATTATATCAGGAAAAATTGCTTGCCAAAATAAGTACATTAGTCAAAATTGCATGCACAGATGTGTATTAGGAGAATCTTGCATGAAAATGCTGAAGAATTTTCAAGAAGATTTTTTTAAAAAAATGCACATTGCTGCAGAGATGTGGAGGACTGAATTTAAGACTGGAAAAGTGAGAAACAGAGAGAAGCGAAATGAACAGATCTTTCCGTCTTTAGCCACCAGTCAATACTCTGGAGGCAGCATTGTGCCGCAGCTACAGTCTTCAGACTGCTTTCAAGAGAAACCCAATATAGAATGCAGTATGGTAACTTGAGGTTACAAGAGCATGCACCATAATGGCAATGCTAGGCCAATTTAGGAATGGCCATAGGTGAAACATCAGCCATAGCTGAAAGCAGAAACTACTTGCCACTGAGGCCCCTTGGATCTCAAGTGACAGTGTTGGATCGAGGCATAACCGCAGACCAGAGCTTGGAAAAGTAACTTTTTTGAATTACAACTCCCATCAGCCCCAGCCAGCGCCAACTGGCTGGGGCTGATGGGAGCTGTAGTTCAAAAAAGTTACTTTTCCGAGCTCTGCCCCAGACTACAAACCTACTCCTTCAGAGGGAGTGTGACTGTCAAAAATAGGTTATGTGCACCCCGTTCCCAGACTCAAGAGCCACCCACCAGCAATGCCTTCATCTTGTCAGTATTCAGCTTCAGTTGATTTAACTTCAGTTCAATTGATAGAAAGCTTCCATTAAAAAAAAAAAACACTTTCAGCATTTGGGAATGACAAGGATCTCTCATGCTGTGTACAGTGTGGACCACTGATACCTTTATGCTTGTTTAAGGGAGGGGGAGTCAGACAAACCTCTCATACATAGAAAACTCATGGGAGCCAAGCTAGCTAGCCTGCTCTTCCATCACATGCCTGCTCCAGCTATGTACTCAGCAGCTATGAGAAGCAGCCTTACACATACACCAATGTATGTCTGCAGGGCTCCTCCACGTGAGTTGGAAGCCTGAGCCAATCAAGACATGTGTAGAGCGGTGTGGCTGGCGGGGGATGTGGCCGGTACACGTAGCTTTGTGGCAGAAGATGGGATATGGGGATGCTTCTGTGAACCCTGGTTAGACATTTCTGAAACACTGGCCAGATGCAGAGAATTTAATTGGCTGGACCTTGCTGAAGCTGAGCAAGCCTGGAGAGTGCCTGGATGGAAACCATCTGAGACCCCCTCCCCCAGTACACCACCTTGAATTCCATCAAAGAAAGGTGGGATATAAAAATTAGAGAAATAAAACCAATTAATTAACACTTGATGGAATTCATGCAGGACATGTTATGGTATAAAACTCAGTGTTCCAGGCAAGCTCTCTTGGTTCACAGATGGTTGCCTCTTGCCTCAGGGCACTTCTCTGGAGGACTTCAGAGGTTGGGTTGATTGAAGGTGGGATATTGGGCAGGATTAACAGGTCAAGCAAGTTTCCTCAGTTTCACCTCTTCATATTTGTTGAAGAATTTTGTTGCCAGATTTAAGTAGCTTACAGGCCTGGCAAGGAAGGCAGCGGGGAAGAGAAACAGTCTTGCCCTCTAGCACTGAGCTTTTCCCCTCTGAACAGCAGCTGGAGTTAGGACAGGAGTAAACATTACTCATCTGAGCTGGGGGTAGGATTTGGTTCCTGGACTGTGGTCTTATAACCCCTTGCCCAGGAGTAAGCCCTTTTGAACTCAGTGGGACTTAGTTCTGCACAGACATGTAATGCAGTCTTCGTCTCCAGCTAGTTACCTGAACATGCCTTATACAAAGTCAGACCATAGATTTGTCTAGCCCAGAACTGTCAATTGTGACAGACCAGCTCTATCCCAAGTCTTATATCTGAGTCCCTTTCGCAGTTGGAGATGTTGGAATCTGAACTTGGAGCTTTCTGCAAGCAAAGCACAGAGAAGTGAACTGAAGTGTGTGTGTGTGTGTGTGTGATGATTCTAGGAAGAATAGCAAAGGAAAACAAGACCACTAAATTATTATTGTCATGAACTTGGTTATATGAATAGCATATTTAAATATGGTCAAAAAGGTAATTTGGCTCTGTAATCAGCACTCGCTGGGAGTATTTCAGTTGTGACACAACACTTCAACAGAAAGCACTTCTCTGGATAGCCAATGGCAGAGAAAACATTTGTATACCATCACTGCTAATGACTGCAAGTGCATGTGTTTCACAAAGTGTGTGCACATCATCCATGCGGTCATGTGGCTAATCTCAGCTTCCCAGCACATGTACAGGTAGTATATGCCACATGTAGGTCACATGTCAAATCCTCTTGTCATTCAGTGGGCAGTATTCTACCGACGCATCCTGTCAGTGCAAGGATTACTGCTAGCACAGTAGCATTTCCCCTCCTCAAATGTACTCCTGAGGGTTGGGGGAACCCCTAGAACAGTTGGACATCTGCGGATGGTGGATGTCCAACCTGTCCTGAATGGGGTTGCACTCCCCCTGAAGGAGCAGGTTCGTAGCTTGTGGGTTCTAGAACCATCTCTGTCACTTGAGGCTCAGGTAGCCTCGGTGGCACGGAATGCCTTCTACCAACTCTGGTTGGTGGCCCAGCTACACCCCTATCTAGACAGGGATAACTTCAGTTGCCCATGCTCTGGTAACCTCCACGCTAGATTACTGCAATGCACTCTATGTGGGGCTGCCTTTGAAGACGGTTCAGAAGCTGCAGCTTGTGCAAAATGCAGCAGCCAGATTGGTAACAGGGACCAGACGGTTTGAACATATAAAACCAATTCTGGCACGCTTGCATTGTCTGCCTGTATGTTTCCAAGCACGATTCAAGGTGGTGGTTTTAACCTATAAAGCTTTACACGGCTTGGGACCACAATACTTGATGGACTGCCTCTCTCGACACGAACCCATCTGTACACTACACTCAACATCAAAGGTCCTCCTCCAGGTGCCTACTCCAAGGAAAGCTGGGAGTCTGGCAACAAGAGAGAAGGCCTTCTCAGTGGTGGCCCCAAAATTATGGAATGATCTCCCTGACAAGGTGCGCCTGGTGCCAACACTGTTATCTTTTCAGGCAGGTCAAGACTTTCCTCTTCTCCCAGGCATTTTTAACAGCATTTGAATAGCACGTTTTTAACCTTCCTATCGGTTTTTATGGGTTTTAATTTGGTATGGTTTTAAATTGTATATTTGTTTTTAATGTTTTTAATGTTGTAAACTGCCCAGAGAGCTTCAGCTACGAGGCGGTATATAAATGCAATAAAGAAATAATAAAATAAAATAAATTTAGGGGGCATATGGGGGAAGGAGGGGGAAAGTCCCATTGTGCTAACAGTAATCCTTGAGCTGATGGGATCCTGACAATGCTACATCGGATATGTTCTACACAGGGATTGGAGATAGATTTTCTATATGGTAAAGCAATACATGAAGCATCCCATCACTCTTCTTTATCAGGGCTGGCACCAGACTGCAGGGCCCCTCAACGGCAGTGGTGGTGGCGGCAGCAGCGGCAGCAGCACTACTGCCACAGGCTTAAATAGGCCCAGCTGCGTCAATGGATTAGTGCACTGTGAGCTCATGCCTACCATCACCCAAGATGGCAGGGAGGTGTTCATGCCCCCCACCATCTTGGGTGATGGTAATCATGTGTGCATAGTTCACTGACACAGTGCCATGGCACTGCAGGAAGTTGCATGGCCAGCTCACGGCTGGCAGCCATGGGAATGTATTGTCTGGGAGGGTGGCTGCCGCTCCATGATCTGCATCAGCATTGGGATGTGAAGCACACGCTCCGCATACCAATGCTAGCACAGATTGCAGAGCGGGAGCTATACCTGCCCAGCACCACGGGCCCCTCTCAGCACCAGGGCCCCTTGGCCAGTGCCCAACCTGGCTGCCCACTGGTGCCGGACCTGTCCTTTATAAAATTCATGTGAAAGCATCCATGTTAAAAAAAAAATCCTCTTCATTCATATTCACTGCCATCAAAAAAACAACCAGAGAAGACCTTGGTAGAGTGCTCTTAATAACTTGTTTTTGAAAACTCTCTGTTCTAGCATGGAAAATGTAAGTGACCTGGTAAGACATTAGGAGAACTCAAAATACAAACTGGTAATTTCTCCGGCAAAATATATCACTGAGTGAAAGTTTCATGTCCTTTGAGCTTACTGTATTAATTTTATGCATGAGTGCTTTATTTTTGCCATGTGAGATATATCACTAGCCTACTAAAGCAAAATATTGTTAGGCCTGAAAAGGGATTTGGTCATTTACACTTTGTCACCAAGGATCATTGCACAGAGATAATGTAGGGTTCTGACATGCAATTTCTCATATGTTTATTGATTCTATATCTATGTGTGTCTATTTGTGTTTATACACTTAGGCTCCCCACCCCCGCTACGCACACACAGTGTCTGAAAGAGATTTTAAAAAATGACTTATTATCATCACAATTTATTTTAAAGGCTTGGAAACTGTAGATACAGCTGAGCTCTCTTTAGGGGAATATCTAGAAAGCTATTTTCTCATCACCTCCCTTCATTCTGTGCCTACTACTTAAAGAGTCTGCAATGCACCTTAAGTTAATTGCAACTAATTTTCGTATTGGTTTCCAAGGGAATTTGGCTCTCTTCTCACTGAGGTGGTAAATCTGTGTCCACAGAGTTCTTTTTAGCCATTCAGTTTGAATAGAGTGAATGCACTGAAGGAATGGGTGGCATTAGAGTGGAATGGGATTGTGGTAGCAAACTCCCTCCAAACTACTATTTAAAGATACAGTATGAAGTGTCTGAATGTTCCTCTATGTCTCTGTGTGTACACTCTCTCTCACACACACACACAATCCTTCCATGTAGAAAATTCATTGACAAGTGAGTTCTAACCTAGCCTTCTCCCTGAGATTATTTTTTATGTGCACAAATCTTTTGTTCATGGAAGTGCATTCTATCATGTCAGCCTCCACCAGACGTCTGTAATATCACCTGATGAGAAATAGGCCTATATTACTACTAACCTGAGAGAAACTGAAGCCACCGCACCATTTTGCATTCGATCTTTATTCTGGATTTCTGCATCTCGGTACATGTTAAGGGATTTATTCATTGGTGGCCGCTGCCCATCGGGACTGATAGAGGAGAAGACAAGAGAGGCCAACTGTAGGTGGAGCCAGAGCCAATGGCAGATGGAGCCAACGAATTCTAATTCTGTCCCCATCCTCTTTCCTGCTGAGTTCTACAAGGGGCAACACTGAGACTTAGGAGGAAGCTGACAGCCAGGGCCTCCCCCTGGAGTGGTTGTAAGTAAGAAGGCAGGCGGGTGGGAGCTGGCTGAGAGCAGACTGAGCTTGGTGGGGCAGCGCCCCATTCACCCTAATGGACCAGTCTCAGTGAGGGTCTAGAAGAGATACATTGTGTGTGCTATCCGTCTTTCTGTTTCATACAAAATACTTTTCTCCCTTTATTATGTATCATTATGCATATAAAACATTTATTGCTTTTAAGCTAAAAAAATCTCTCATAGCAAACTACAGAAATGATAAAAATACACATATTACTCTTAGGTTAGTTAGCATGAGAACATTATTAATCTTCGGCAACCTCAGGTGAAATGTTTTAGTTCTCGTCCAAAGAAGAGGAACAAAAGGCTAACTAGTACCAAGCGAGAGATGGAAAACACATCCTGAGAAAGTGCATAGTGATAGCGAGTGGCTCCCCAGGATGCTATCAGTCATATTGCTAGTCCTTTTAAACATACAGAATGCTTTGCAGTTCATATGTCTGGCTATGCAAGGGAAGGGGAACCTGTGGCCCTCCAGCTCTAAGGGGCCTACAACTCATATCATTCATGACTTTGTGCTGTCTGGGGCTGATGGGAGCTGGAGTCCAACAACATCCAGAGGCTTCCTACACTTGCCCTGCACGCTAGGACAGCTGCCCTATCTGTCCCCATGACCCTGAATCATGTCCACCCAGCTGGGGTCAACCTGGGGACCATCTACCCCATCCTGGATCTGGTCCAAAATTAGTTCGGGGACAGGGATAATGTTTATTTAGGATTTTTAAATTAAGGAGCACTCTGCGGAGGAGCACTGTGCAGGACTGGTGCCTCCATGCAACAACGGTTGAGTGGAGGGATCGATCCTGCGTAGTGGTGCTTCAGGGCTGGGGCGTCAGACAGGAAGGAGAGTCGGGTGGCGTCGGGCTCCTTCCTCCTGGGAAGATGCAGCCAGTAGTCAGATAGTTCTCAAGTTCTTCGCGAGTTTTCCCAGCTGATGCCTGCCTCGCCTTCCTTCCTGATACCACCTGACAACCCTGGATTGCTGGGCCACCCAACTTGTGGTGATCCAGGGCTGTCTCAACCCGACTCGACCAATGCCTGGATCCCCCCAAACTGGCCCAGTTCATTTCGGGCTTTAGCCAAGTCCAGTGCACAATCCTACTGCACATCATCCACAATGAGAAAAGCCTAGTTGTCTTGTCACAAAGAGTGCTTGATGGAACTCCTGGCATAGATTATGGGGCATCAGTACAGGTGCTTTGTGAGTCCAACTGCCTTTGTGTTTAGGCTCAGGGTTGGTAAGGTCACTTAGCTGCCTGATGTGGCCTATGCTGTTTTGAAAAGCCTGCATGGTTGTAGGTGGAATGTTCAATGTCCTCACTTCTTGTAGCCCACCAGCCGCCACTGGTAGGGCCAGTACGAGGCTGGTTCCAGGGCTACTTTTATGTGTCCTATCTATCATCATTTGAGCTCACTGGCATAGTATGACATTGCTGCCATCTGATATGCAATCACTCTTGCCTCATGCTGGTTTGTAAGTAGTACAGCTTGGATCCTGAGGCACTCCTTTCCCCTTAACAAATAGTGTTTCTTAATAGCGATGCTGTAGAACTCCTCCCTAATACAATGTTCCTGGCAGTGCAAAGGGTATCCTTTCTGTGCCAAGTAACATTTTTAGTAGAACAAGAGGAAGGCCAAAGAAGAGATGGATTGAATCCATTAAAAAAGCTACAGACCTGAACTTACAAGATCTGAACACAGTGGTTTATAACAGATGCTATTAGAAGTCACTGATTCATAGGGTCGCCATATGTTGTAATCGACTTGAAGGCATATAACAACAATAATTTAGGTTCCATTTTGTCAATTCATTTTGTTTTCATGTAAACCATGCTGGAAGCTAGTCTGGAGGGCGGTCTATAAATACTGGAAATGAATAAATAAAAATAAATAACTTTTTGTCACTAAGTGCCTTGGTTGAGCAGAAGGGCCAGTGCCTCACCTGCTGAATAACTTCTGTTGCTGCTGTGGAGTGATCTGTTCCTTTCTTCGTTCTTCTGAGCTGAAGTAATATAACAGGGCTCCATCCCTGCCCCTTCTGCTAAATGATCCCATTGGTTAATTGCACAGTTCTTAACTATGCAGTCTGCTGACCAGGGAGCTCTAACATGTTCCTTGGGTTTTTATGACACAATGGAGCCTTGTCAAAAGGGGGTGAGGAGTGTGAGGTCACCCACCATTTCAAGCCTAATACTTTTAGGCAAAGGCCATAGCATGATTAGAGGATGCTCAGTTTGTCAAAAATAAACCAGAAAGGCATGGACAGTCATGGGAATATAGGCTCCCTTAGGCAAAAAAGGGTACTAATTGCAGCCGCAGTCATGCCTTTTCCAAAAGCTCTGCCCCATTTGTCTTAGTCCAGCACAAAAATCCTCAGAGATCCAGACACAAGCAGGAACATGGTTTTGCACTCTGAAAATTTGTGAAGCACTGTCTCACAGACAGACAGGTACAGCGTGATAAAGGAAGTTACACTGAGCAGAGCACTTTTGTGTCTTTTAGTTTCTGTTCTGCCTGCTAGATAAGAACTCTATAGTCTTCCATTCATCTGAGCAAAGGAACTGGCCTTAGATAAATCAGACTATTGGTTCATATAGCTGTCTTTTCTACTCTGACTAGGAGCAACCAGAGCTTGGAAGTAACTAGTTACAAGTAACGAATTACTTGTAACTCATTACTTTTTTGAGTAACGAGTGGGTAATTCCTTTACATTTTGATTGTAATAGAACTAGGAGTAATTTTACTACTTTTGTGGAGTAATTGTAACGTTTCCAGAATTACTTTTTGGCATTACTTGGGGGGGAGCAGGGGAAGTCTTCTGCTCCTCTGATTTGTGGATGAAAATCATGTGCCTCAAACTGGGCTTCTGTGCAGCGTCGCTCTTTCCTCATGCTCTGTGGATGGGTAGGAGGTGACGAGGGAGGAGGCGGAGAGTGAGACGGGGTGGAGTGGAGAAAACAATTATTTAAAAAAACGGATAGTGGTGGTGAAGAATGGAGTGGAGGGAAAAAGGATCCAGAGGTCAAGCACATGGATAAAGGAGGAGAAGGAGGCAGCAGCAGAATGGAGATAAAGAACTATGGAGGTGAAAGATGACAACGTGTGTGTGTGTGTTTGCACTTGGCACACAAAGTGGCCTCCACCACCATCTCTGGCTACCATGCTGCATTTGCAGTATTTTAACTTTTTTGCATCTCAGGGGAAAATGTTTGCTTGAGTGAGTGTCCCTTAGTTGGTGGCAGGGCAGGGTCTGGGAGGTGATTAAGTGAGAGAGATTATGCTGGCTGGCTGAGTGGGGGGGTGCACTTGGTTTGACGTGCAAAGATCTGAGTAGTGGCCTCAGCCCCTCCCCACCACCCTTACCAGCGGAGAGACTACCATTGCTATCTTATGAATAAAAATAATTATTCTACTACCTCTGTATGTGTTTGTTTATTTTTAATGTTGTTTTAGGCTACTTAGATGTGCAGCAGCCAAGGCCAGCACCTTGTAGGCATTTTTTTTAAGTAACTGAAATCTAATTGTAGTGATTACTTTGGAGGAAAAGTAAAGTAATCAGTTACTTTCAGAGCAATTGTAATTGTAACGGTAATTACTACTTTTTTGGGCCATGTAACTGTAACTGTACTTTTTAAAAGTAATCTTCCAAGCTCTGGGAGCAACTGTCCGGGCTCTCAGGGACAGATCTATCCCAGCTAAGGGTGGATGAACCTGTCACTTTCAGTTTCTCTGTGTTGCTCATTTTTCCAGTCTTACGTCCAGTTCTTCACACTTCTATGTTAGCTTGTGATTTTTTTTTTTTTTAAAGTTCTCATGAAAATTCATCAGGGCAAAATTCTCCATATGTACACATTTTTGTAAGCATTTTTGCCTAATACGCAGATTTTGCAAGCAATTTGAAAGTTATTTTTACTAATATATTCAGAACTTGGTTCTGGCCAAGTTCAAGGTTCTGGTGTGCAAAGTCCTATACCGCTTGGGACCAGGATACCTGAAAGACCTTCCTATCCCTTATATACCTAGGCGATCATTGTGCTCTGCAGGTGAGGGCCTCCTGCAGACACCATCTTATCAGGAGGTCCATTCTGCACAACATAGGAAGTGGAACTTTAGTGTAGTGGCACCTACCCTGTGGAATTCCCTCCCTTAAATATTAGACAGGTGCCATCTCTGTTATCTTTTTGGCACCTTCTGAATACCTTTCCCTTTCAGCAATCCTAAAAGACCTTATCTCAGTCTGCATCTGTGGAATTGCTTTTTACGATGTTCTTAAAGCTTTTTTTTTTTTTAAAGATGGTTTTAAAGATTTTTTTTTGTTTTAATATGTTTTTAAAGATATTGTGCTTTAATATGTTCTTCAAGATGTTTTGCTTTAATATATTTTAAAGCCTGTTTTTAAGGTGTCTTAGAATGTTTTTAGCATTTTGCTTGCCACCCTGGGCTCTTTCTGGGAGGAAGGGTGAGATATAAAGTTAATAAATAAATAATAAAATAAATATTTTTAATGCACACTTTAACTAGTTTATGCATTTTTGTACACACTACTTGGTTGGAGAACTGCATTTCAAAAGTCAGAGAAGTGCACATTTTGAAAGATGGTTGTGTATTTCACTTGGTGTATTCTGGAAAGTGTTGGATGGGTTCACCCTTAAATGCAAACTGAATTGAATATCACATCTATCCCTAACCCCAGTCCTGCTAAACATGATCCTTTTTAGATAAAGTTGCCAGGGACTGAGCCTGTGAACTTCTGTATGCAATGCATGTGTTCTGCCACTCAGATATGGGCCTTCCCTTCACAGGACTGTAGAAAGGCCATGAAGGATGCATCTCATTTACTCCTGCAATACAAGCTTTTTTTGATGATATGTTTATGTCTCTGTGATGTTCCTGCTTATAGTGTAAATATGGTAAGTGCTGTTTATATAGAAGACATATGGTAAGTGGAGTGAAAGAGGAGGGGGGAGTACATGA
The DNA here is from genome assembly GCF_030035675.1 of Rhineura floridana. Lineage (NCBI taxonomy): Eukaryota > Metazoa > Chordata > Lepidosauria > Squamata > Rhineuridae > Rhineura > Rhineura floridana. The sequence goes on along the minus strand of NC_084481.1, from coordinate 9,140,875 downwards.
GCAGTAGAATGCTGGATGATTGGCTGAGCGTTTGAATGGCTGGGAGTATAAATGGAAGGACAGTTGAATCTGGGTGGATGTTGGGAGTGTGGAGAAAGAGGGAGTTGGAGTTCTGATTAATAATAAGGCAAGTACAAAACAGGAATAGATGAAACCATACGCTTGTGAAACATTCTAAAACTAATCTCGTTATTTCTGATATTTAATAAATACTTATTTGGTTTACCAAAGGCCTGATCCTTGGCTGGGGGATATACATACCAGAAGGGAGGGCAAGGTAATTACCAAGGCTGCACAGAAACAGTATCTAATGGTGGCAGCGGTGAAGGGAGGAATAATAACAATTCAAGTATCCAGAGCAACCCAGAGTTGTATGCGTTATCTATAAAGATACAAGGGGGTTGGAAACAGCATAAGCATGCAGTCACAAAAGTAACCAGCTAGAGAGAGACTCAGGCAAAGTCTCTGGGAGTATTGGTTATAGGACGTGACTGGTGGTGCTGCCTAGCAGGGGGATCTAGTGAGATCTGTGCTAGAGCAGAGTGAGAAACCATATAAAGGACGGTCCGGACTGGTGGTATCCCTGGTGGTGCCTAGTGAAAGGCAGTAGCCACAAGCAGGTGGGAACCTGACAGGGAGAACCAGGGAGGGACGTCACAGTCTCCATGGTGCTGAAAAGCAACTGAATGGGCAACGTGCTGGCCTGTCTTTCAACACAGATGACTGGTGCTAAAAATTAGTCAAGATCAGAGGGAAAGATTGCCTTTTGATTCAAAAGCTCGTTGGGAAGTTTCTACTGTTTAATATAAGGCAGCTTCCTGAGTAAGGCCACTAGCCCCTCTAGCCTACCTGTCTCCACTGGCTAACAGCAGCTCTCCAATCAGTGGTGGCTAGTGGCCCCGATGTCAGTGAGACAGTGAATCTGCTCCAGGTTTTAGTCTGAAGTTTCAATGATCTGTCCAACTATTCCCAAAATAGGTTCAGCACTTTGGACAGCTCCCTGAAAGTTTAGACTAAAACCTGGAGTGGATTTGTTGCCTCAGTGACATTGGAGCCACCAGTCTCTACTGTCTCCAATGGTTCAGATAGGGGGCCTTTCTCAGCTCAGCCTGCAAATGTTGGGAATTGCACCTGGAACCGTTTGCATGTAGCACATGTGCTCTACACCACTAAGCTATAGCCCTTTCCCAAGGAAGAGAGGATGGCAAAGTCTGGAAAATGGATTTGAGTAAGAGCTGCCATCACTGCTGATCTTGAACCTGCATGTCCAGTTTTGACCCACAATGAGTTTTCTTATTGACTCCAGCAAGAACAAAACCTAACCTTAAAATCTCATCTTTTTTGATGTAGGAACCTCATTTACTTTCATGCCATTATGCTAGTTCGCTTGGCCCTGCAGCCATATGAAACAACATTTTAATACCTTCTTGTTTTCTAAAATGTTCAAACTCTTTTCCTTTCCAGAACACAACTCCCCAGAGTGTGCATGTTCAGAACAGAGCTGTTAATAGCTTTTAATGATAACGGAAGGGCGTGATAACTCCAGGTTTCTCTATAGTAGGGCCCCCAAATTGCTAACCATTGATCCTGCAATATGCATTGGCTTGAGAATGAAAGTAATTTCCTCTTTTTGATGTTCCTTGTGCCTTACAGAGATGGAAAATCTCTGTTAATGCATTATATTTCTGGGCTTGTTTTCATTCCATCTCGAGAAACGTGACATGTTATACCTTAGGGATTCAGCTCCATGATGAAATCTGCTTAAATGAATTGGTGATGAAGTGACAAAAGAAAAGTCAAAGAATGAATTTGCTGCATACACCAATTCCCATCAATCTTGGCACATGACAAGGAAATGTATCAACTAATGAAACAGAATAATCTGCACTTGTTGAAAGCTTCAGCTTAACAACTGATGTCTAGGGAAAGGCTCCCGACTGGCAAGCAAATCTCTCTTGTTGGTCACCAATCCATCGTGACTGAATTGTAACAAGTCTGGATTAGGAATGTCATCATCCTGAAAAAGGCTACATGTACAGAATGTCTATGCAGCATTATATGCCCAGTCAAATTCAAAATAGTGGCATCTCCCAGTTTTGAATGAGAAGTCTGGCATTCACAGGAACAACCATTACATTCAGTGGAGATCTTGTAGGGGAGGGCCCTGGCTCAGTAGTACAGCATGCAGAAGAAGTTTTACATGCAGAAGATCCCAGCTTCAATCTCTACATCTCCAGGTAGGGCTGGAAATGTCCCTTGTCTGAAACCCTGAAGAGGTACTGCTGGTCAGTGTAGATAATAGTGAGTGAGATGGATCGTGATAGACCATTTGATAGAAGCCAGCTGCACATGTTCCAATGGAAGCCATGTAGGGTTGCCCTTGTTCTGGAGTTTCACTTGAGAATAAATCTTTTCAGGAATTTGCCCCATCCCTAGTTGCTATTTATTGCAATAAATGTGGTATCAAACCAATCTGAATAATATATTAAATCCTGTGGTTAATATTCACAGCAGTGGAACCACTGAATAGTTATAGGGATAGTCAATACACCAGAAAGCTCAAGAACATCCCATCCCTGCTGTATACTTTCCTTGGGGCAGATGTTTTGCCCAGTAGTTGCAAGTTTCAGTAGTTTCAATTCTTCAGTTTAACCTCCTACTTGAACCTCTGCCTTCCTTTCTGGGAAGAAGGGAAATCTGTGAGTGAAATCAGAAACGGAACTGAGTTATAAAATTGTAAGAAGGCAGAAAGGGTCTTTACATGCCTCACAGGGTTAATCGATATAATTGCAATGCCTCCTACCCAGTTTTAATATTGTTGTTGTAGATCTATTGTTTTTATTGTATTACTGTATTTTATTAATTGTATTTTAATGATTTTGTAAGTCGCCTAGAGTGGCCATTGGCCAGATAGGCGACGAAGAAATTAAATTTATTATTATTATTATTAATCACAGCACAGTCCTGTACTGTTCAATGAGACTTACTCCCAGGTCAGGCAATATAGGATGTCAGCCAAAGTCTAACTGCATGTGAAAAGGTAGAGTCACTTAAACGTAATTTTTCCTAATGTATTAGCTTAGTTAATAGAAAAATAGGGTTAGGTGAAATCCAAACTATCTCAAAAAAACCCTAAATATTCCAGCCACAATAACTGTATGTCTAGAACAGTTTTAGTTACATAATTCATTCTGATTGTTAATGGTGAAGATCCAAGAAAGAAGGAAAATAACGTAAATACATGTGTGGGATGGAAATAGTAAGAACAAGCAAGCAAGCTCCTTCCTTTGTAGCTAGGGATGGAATGATCTGTCAGCTTTGCTTCTCTTACTTCCACTTTTTTCCAGTCTCTATGTTTTTGCAGTAATCTGTGATTTAAAAAAACTTCATGAAAATTATTTGGCGTTTTATTGTGAAATTTAGCTCCAACCCCAGTGATGCCACTGAATGCTTCTATGATGGGAAGGAAAATTCCCCTCTGTGAATGTGTCTGTGCCCTGATGTGTATTTTGTGTGGGACGGGGGTTGAAGGATCTGTCAAGTTGGTTCTCTCAGTTTCTCATTTTTCCAGTTCTCCATTTTTCTGCAGCAATTTACATTTTAAAAAATCATATAAAAATTCTTCAGCATTTTATGCAATCATAAAAATGCATTTTATAAGGAGAAATTGCTTGGGGAAAATGCGTACATTAGTCAAAACTGCATACAAAAATGTGGACTAATGTACACATTTTTTCCTAGTAATTTCTGCTTATAAAATGCATTTTTGTATGTTCACTACTATATTCATTTTTATGCATGCTTTCCCCTAATATATACATCTCGGTAAACATTGGTTGGCAAATTGCATTGCAAAATTTGAATAAGTGCGAATTTCAAAGGTTGCCTGTGTTTCAGAGCTCGGAAAAGTTACTTTTTTGACCTACAGCTCCCATCAGCCCAATCCAGTGGTCATGCTGGCTGGGGCTAATGGGAGGTGTAGTTCAAAAAAGTAACTTTTCCAAGCCCTGGTTTCAGTTCTCATTTTGTGTTGGAAAGTGCAAATTTGATACATTTGGCTTTAAACACAGAATTGCATTGAATTTCCTCCCATCCCTACTTGCGGCGCATTGGTTTTGCTTTCATTTCAAGAAATCTTGTGGACTAGAATAAGAATGGGAAATCTACTGATAGCCTTAAGGGAACTCAAATAACCTGTTTGGAGCCTGTTAATGTTTAATGAATAACAAATTGACTGAGTACATTTATATTGCTGCTCCATAATAGGAGTTCTTGCAAAACTGACCATGGCAGCTATAGTACACTAGATAAAAGATGCCACCAAAAGAAGGAAAGAGCGCATGCTCCTTCTCGCACACAAAAAGCCTAGTTCTGTGATGGTAAGCCACCCATCACCTTTGAGTGTTTCTTCTTAGTCTTCTTATTGTTAGTATTAGTATTATTCTGCCCTTCACTCTGAATTTGAATTCAGTGTCAAATGCAAGCCCTGCCAGCAGCAGGGACCACCTTTACTTGGAGTACTGATCTGGAGCTTCTGAGTGGAGCCAATCCCAGCAGGGCTTGCTTTTGGTGCCACATTCAAAAGGCACTGAATGCAAGTGCCGCTTGCAGAGAAACAATAAGGAGTACCTGCTTGTGCAGCCATGGCTTTACCTGCCATACACCTGCGTGACGTCAAGGGTGGGTCAGGCAGGTGTGGCTGGGGAGATCCAGTTTGCTAATTGAGCCAGCAGACTGTAGAGGTTGCCCATGGTCGGCATACACAGGAGGAAGTGGTCTTTCAGGTAACCTGGTCCTAAGCTCTTTAGGGCTTTATAGGTTAAAACGAGCACTTTAAAACCAGCACTATAAATCTCTTTGTCAATATTCTTTCTCATCCAGTGGAATTAGCCTTAAATATGTTGTTGTCAGCATCATGAGTGTAAGCAGCTGTTTGGGGAATAGGTTAGAGGCATGGTGAAGGCTGAGGAATGCTGGGTGTGTTCAGAGAGCAAAACGTGCTTCACTTTCCAAAGCATTTTACAGATTTAAACGTCTGCAAAGGAGCAAAAAAATCAATGCTAGCCTGTTACTCGTCTCGATGTGAAATTAGCTGGAATCTATGGGACTTTTAATAATCCAAGACAGTAACCTTGAGTCTTGTGAAAGTGAGGGAAAATTGAAAGCCAAGACTGATACATCTGCAATTGAAATTGGTCCCAGTGCAACTCTATTGCTCTCAAATTCAGCTCATGCCGATAAAATAGCAGAAGACACATAATACAATAGAAAATTGGTTCTTTGGGTATCATAGAATCTAGCCTTAAAAGTGCTTTAACCTTGGCCTTATGCTTCCTGCGGGTCCTGTTGTTTTCACTGGATAAGTACTGATACTATCAAGCAGCATATTAGATTTTTCATCTGAGTAAAAACAAAATTAAAAAATGAAACCCTCAGATTCCTGTTGATTCTGGTATGTTCTATATGCATCAGGTTGTAGTGAATGGCTTGAAAAAATATGCAAGTTTCAAGTCTGGTCAGTGCCTGGATGGGAGACCGCCTGGGAACCATATGTAAGCCGCCTTGGGTTTCTATGATGAAAATAAATTTAATAAATAAATAGATAGATAGATAAATAAAACATAGTGCTAAAATTATGTGTGTATGCTTGTGTGCAAAGGATGTGTGCAAAACTATGTACGTTATGTTACGCATTTCTATTTATTTTATTTTTTGCAGAGCATATTAATCAGATAATGATCAGATAATTCAGAAATTATGCATAGGCCTTTCTTAAAATATCAACGATCAGTGAATATCAGTTGCATATTTGGATTTCATATGCTACCAACAGCATGGTCCAGGAGATAGAGCGTTAAGTTTGAATCAGGTGGACTTGGTTTTACCCTCTCAGTTCAACACCTGTAAAATGGAAACAAAAGCGACCTACCTTATACGTTATCATGAAGAACAGAGTAAAAACATTAAAGCACTTTGCAAATTAAGGGGCTTGCTCAAATCCCCAATGCCTGCAGCCTTTCCATGAGTACGCCTCTCCACACAAAGAGAGGCTGCCAAGAGGAAAGGGAGGGTCAGAAATGGAGCAGCACACAAAGGAAGGAGGAGAAAATGTTCATTGGGTGACTGGATCATCTACAAAAATTGCTATAAAATTAATACATAGTAATAGGACAACATAAAAATAGAAACTTTGACTTTTCCACCTTGTGCTATGAAATTCATGTATTGACTCTCTCTCTCTTCTTGGACACTTGTGATATTGTGTCCAAACTGGATGGGTAGATTCTTGGAGTCAGGTTCCTGAATGTTCCTGTCCAAATTTGGCTGTGTCTACTGTTGGTTGCCTTAACATGCTGAATATCCAACGTCTAATGATGAACAGTTGGTGTGCCCTCCAGATGATGTCTCGAGTCATAAAGGCTTCTGTGAATTGTTGCTCCGTTGACTTCTACATCTGTAGAATATAGCCCCCTAGGCAGCTGCCTGAATATCCATGTTTATCTGGTGTGCTGATTGCTGCTGACTTTGATCCTTCTGCTCAGATAATGTTCAGGGAACAACTGAACAGGGGAGGGGGCAGACTACACACATGTCCTCTTTTCTCCACTGCTCAGCTGATTGGCAGGAGGGAATATCAAGTCACATAAAATTATACAGTAGACTACATGCGGCCTGCATGTGGCCTGGCATGCGTGCATAGGCCGGAGAAAGCAGTTAAAATATGAACTTTCCCCAAGGCCTGTTGGAGAATATGGGCATTGATCAGAGAATGTAAAAAAAACAACCTGTTGAGATAGGCATATTCCCCAAGGTCTGTTGGAGAGTGTATATATTGACTGGGAAATGTGCACAATTTCCTCTTCATGGCCAGATTATGTGCACATTCTCCATGTGCACAATGGCTGGTTGTTATGCACATTAACTTCCCAACTTACAGTAACCCTAGCATACACAAGAGAGAAGAGCATCCAGTATTGTGTGTCCCCAACTACAGTCTGAAGTGATACAGCTTACACAGGTTGACCCACTTCAGCAACAACTTGGCATTGTGTGGTATGACCAAGTCACGCTTCCCTTTAGCAATGGGAATAGCACAGCCAGCACAGGTTTATGGATGAAACATGGTCACAACTTTATTGATTAGGGCATGTTAAGCAGGGTTGGTATGACAGTAGGCAAGGATCCGCTTCATTCTGGCAGCCTTGCTGAGGGATTGTTGAGTTGACCAACAAACAGTTGGGAAACACCCTTTGGAATTGGCCAGCATTAGTCCCAAGTGAGGTGAGAACCTAAGGCACCTGTGGTCCCACTGACCAACCAGTGGGGAGGGGTCATGAGCTGGGTGAGGTAACATCCCTCCCGAACTGGGGATGTGGCCACTGTGTATCCCACTGGACCTCTTATGGGGATCCCGTTTATGTTTGATCCTACCCAAAGCCATTTCTGCCTTAAGTTGTGACAGGTATATGAACGCCTAACAATTGCACAGTGAACCACTGAAGGATCGGTGAAAAAACCTCCTCAACAGTGGGGCCACATTCATTGAGAGGAAAAATTCCTATCCGGCACTGTCAACCAGCGACCCATTTAAACATAGCTCAGTGACGCCCTAGCACCGAGGAGAGGGTGGGTGGGAAAGCGAGAGCTGGCACAAGTGGGAGGGCGAGTCAGTCTGTAAGCACCTTGAAAACAATGCAGTGATTACTAGGAGCCAACATGGATTTATGAAGAACAAATCCTACCAAACTAATCTTATCTCATTTTTTGACCGGGTAACCTCCCTTGTAGACTGTGGGAATGCTTTGGACATAATATACCTCAACTTCAGCAAAGCTTTTGACAAAGTGCCCCATGATATCCTGATTAGTAAGCTAGCTAAATGTGGCCTGGATGGAACAACTATCAAGTGGATCCACAGTTGGCTGCAGAATCGTACTCAAAGAGTGCGTATCAGTGTTTCCTTCTCAAACTGGACAGAATAACGAGTGGGATACCACAGGACTCGGTCCTGGGCCCAGTGCTCTTCAACATTTTTATTAACGACTTGGATGAGGAGGTACAGAGCATGCTTATCAAATTTGATAAGTGAAGTATTAGTTCCCCTCTATTCAGCACTGATTAGGCCTCATCTTGAATACTGCATCCAGTTCTGGTCTCCGCACTTCAAGAAGGATGCAGACAAACTGGAACAGGTTCAGAGGAGAGCAACAAGGATGATCAGGGGACTGGAAACAAAGCCCTATGAGGAGAGACTGAAAGAACTGGGCATGTTTAGCCTGGAGAAGAGAAGACTGAGGAGAGATATGATAGCAGTCTTCAAGTACATGCAAGGTTGTCACTTAGAGGAGGGCCGGGATCTCTTCTTGATCGTCCCAGAGTGCAGGACACGGAATAATGTGCTCAAGTTTCAGGAAGCCAGATTTCAACTGGACATCAGGAAAAACTTCCTAACTGTTAAAGCCATACGACAATGGAATCAATTACCTAGAGAGGTAGTGGGCTCTCCGACACTGGAGGCATTAAAGAGGCAGCTGGACAGCCATCTGTCGGGAATGCTTTGATTTGGATTCCTGCATTGCATAGGGGGTTGGACTTGATGTCCTTACAGGCCCCTTCCAACTCTACTATTCTGTGATTCTATGATTCAGAAATGTTTGGATAATGTGTACATTGTCCTTTCCATCAATATTGCTAGTGACATCGTATTATATGTGCATGGGACATATTCTCCCAGAAACACATAAAAAGAAAAAAGAAAAATTTTCTATAAAGGCTGGCCTAACTTCAGAAAAAGCTTTCCTTTTTGTGGACAATGAACTTGTCACCTTCTCTGTGGAAATGCATTGTCCTAAAGAGCTTCAAAGGATTTGTTCTCATTTAATGTATCTATTATTTTATGTGGTGAAAATGAACAAAATTCAGAAATGCTCTTAGAGAGAAGTTAGATGTATTAGAATCCATTGAGCCATCATGTGGAATATATTGCTGTAATTATTTCTCCATCTGTAAAATGGAGGCAATAATATTTACCTTCAATCATGTTGAAACCTTCAGATAAATTCCAGTACGCTCAGGATTCCAGTAATACCTTGTCACAAATGACCAAATTCTTTAACAAGGCTTGCAAAATGCATTTAGGTCAAGTAAGGTATTACTTTCTGGGACGTGTCATATTATCTTGCTTTGGAACCTGTATAGCAAATGAAATATAATGTGAAAAATCAGTAAACTTATTTAGTATTAATTTTAGTAAATGTGTTTGAAGATCCACTGGACAAGGAAATGACTTAGAAACAGCTGCTGGCTGAGAAGGAAGTCACAAATACAGATAGATCAATTGCCTGTCCTTGGTGGGGTTGCACTCCCTCTGATCCATCTTTGTCACTAGAGGCTCAAGTGAGCTCTGTGACCAGGAGTGCTTTCTGCCAGCTGTGACCATTCCTGTGCCATGATGGCCTGACCACACTGGTCCATGCATCTGTAATCTCAAGACTCAATTACTGTAACGTGCTTTATGTGGGGCTGTCCTTGTATCTGGTCTGGAAGCTGCAACTAGTACAGAATACAGTGGCCAGACTGCTCACAGAAGCAGCTTACTGGCAACATATTACCACACTGCTGAAAGTAGCACACTGGTTGTCACTATACTACTGGGCCAGGTTCAAGGTACTTGTGTTAATTCACAAAGTTCTACAGAACATGGGCCCAAAGTACCTTAAGGACTGCCTGACTCCCTTTGTTTCATCTCGATCACTGAGATCTTCCGATGGGACACTCTTCGTGGTTCCTCACATCCCTGAGTTTCGGCTGGCCTCCACCAAGGACTGAGCCTTTAGCATGCCAGGCTCTGCCCTGTGGAACTCCTCACCAATAGAGGTTCGGCAGGAACCAGCCATTCTTTCTTTCAGGTGTCCCATGAAAACTGAACTTTTCAAACAGTCCTTTTGATTTGAATTGTCTTTTCCAGCCAATATAATACTTATGAATGCTTTTATTATTGTTTTTAATGATGTGAGGGTTCACAGTTGCTGGCCTCTTCTTGTCAGGAAGCATATGCATTGGAGGATGCTGTGGCTGACAGGTTTTGGGGAGGAGTAGGGAAGCACTTCATCATGGGGGTGAGTGGATTGGCTTCTTCTGTAACTCTTTCCCATGGGATTATTGCCACCATGCCAACCCACCACAGGTGGAAATCAGCAGGCAGAGCTTTGTTCTGGGTGTTTTGGAACTGTGTTTTTTCTTTTCAGCATTTATAATGTTAATGATTAGGTTGTGCTGACTCTGTGGCAGTCTTAAATGGTCTGCTAGTAGAGAGAAACCATAGAGCTGGCTGCTTAATCTCCGATAGGTCTGGGTTCTTCGAAGTGTATCAGCAATCTATTAATCTAGCTGCACATGGGTTTTCAAGTGTTGGATTAGGACAGGTGCTCCCTGTGCCCCTCCAGAAATTGTTTATTCGAATTCCCATCAGCCCCAACCACCATGGCTAACGATCAGGGATGATGGGAGTTGTAATCCAACAACACCTGGAGAGCCACAGGTTCCCCACCTCTGTGTTACGACAAAATGTCGAGTTAGCTATATATGGATTAGGACATGCCAATGCAGAGCATGTAGGGCTGCAGCTATATGCCACTAAAAGTTTCACCTGCTGCCCGGTTTCTGCAGATCATGCCACTGTTAAAGGCACAGGAGCAGGCTGGCCATTTGGCAGCCATAATTGTACATGTATCTAATCATATGTATTATTATTGTATGAGTGGATAACAAACTGGACCAACGAACCAAGCAGCTGGTTAACCTCATTAGATCTCTTCTGAATTTGCCAGGATGGCTGATCTGACCATAGTTTTGGTGTTTGCAAAGGAAATCCCTGCCGGGTAAAGCATTGGCCAGCCTTAAAATCTGTATCATGTGTATGGCTTTAGAGTTCAGCTGCACATTTCAGAAGCAGGAGCGAGGTTTGTGGGGAGAGAAGAGGGTCAAAACGAACAGAAAACAGTATGTAAAATTATTATTTCTCCCCTTTTTATAAACACTGTTCAGAGAGATAACACTAAAATACACAGTATAGATGAAAAGTACATTCGTACTGAGAATTCAATATCTAGAGCACTTTCCTGCTTCCCATTTCATTGTCAAAGAGTATTTGCTGCTGCAGCTCAATCTCCCCTGCTGATTGCTGTGACGACTTGATCCTCAGGAAGGTCAGATAAAAGAGAATGTGTGTTGTTATGTGGCCTTGAAGCTACAGCATGATGCTGGCTGAGAGGGGTTGTGTGCGTCAGCAACTTGCAATGGGAGGGAAATGGCCAATTTCCAGGGGAAGTCTAGCGAGCTGAGAAACCTCCCAGGCTGCAGCCTGTCCACCTGCTTCTTGCAAGTTTGCAGTAAACAGCACTTTGCAGAGGGGAGGGGGTGTAGAGAGGCATCTCAGCATTCTGGGAGAAAACTAGGGGGTGGGGCTTGAGCCTAATGAGGAGCATTCTGGACTGGAGCTCACAGATGCTTCCCCCCCCCCAAAAAAATAAAAGTGGAGAGGTTAAGCACACTTTGAAAAATGCACAACTAACATGATATGTAGTTTGGAGATGATCTGTAAGCTGGCCAGAAATGTAGGTGTTCCTGAGAAATTATCATGTATGATCTGAAACACACACACACACTATACCCAAATAGTGTATTGGCACGGTTCCCGAGGTTCTTTGGGAGAAGTGTTAATTTCTGAAGAAGAAGTGCTGATCTGAGGTGTGGGGAAAGGAGCAGGGACAAGACCCCCTGCCCCATGGTCTCTCCCGTAACTGCTAAATCACTGACAGAGCAATACAGAAAATACAGCTGCCAAGAACAGCTGGGATCTTAGATCTGGCAATGTATGTATCAGTCCCTTGTCTCTTGAGATGACAGCTCTTGGAAGCCAAAGACAACCCTTTCAACTAGATTAAAGAGGTGCCATTAATTGCTATTGATTATGGGTCAAAAAATTAAATTGCATCTGCAACTGCATCTTTGAAAGGCCTAAATGAGAAAAGCAGTTAATGGGTCTGGCTGGCCCCATGCTGTAATTAATTAAAAGGGGATGAGAACATTCCTAAGGAAGGAAGGAAGGAAGGAAGGAAGGAAGGTTGAGATCTGAGATAGGTTTGGAGGTACCCAAATTAAGACAAAGCAAATTGTAAATTATGTTAATTGTAAGTGGCCTGAGAAGCTATGAAGAGAAAAATGGCAGTAACTTTCATTAATAAATTTATTAGAAAGAAGACTGATCAATACCTGAGTGATTTAGGATCAAAAGTTCCATACATCTCTTAGGGACTAGCTACACGTTGTATGCAAATGTATGTGGTCAAATTCAAATGGCCCTTTTCTTTGTTGGGAAAAGCCATTTTAGGAAGGGGTGATTTGGAATGGGGGAGCAGAGGGGAGATGGGAGCACTTAACTTTTGTCCTGCCTGAAACTTCTCTGCTCTAAATTGCTCCCATCAAGCTGTTCCTCTCCCCACCCTGGGGTTCTAAACACTTGTTTTGTGACAGGTAGAGACTTTTGAGCATAACTTAAACATTGGTCCTGAAATTTGGACAAAAAGAGTTGTTGCCCATGATCATGGTCTCCTAAGTACAAGCTTCTCCTTAGGCTGCTTTAACACTGATGGTTCCCAAAGCTTACCCATCGCAATATACCCACGGCTTGTGTTAGGCAGGCATCCTCCCATGATTCTTGCTATCAGGCTAAGTGGACAGCATAAAAAAATGCATTAATGTCGATTCTGTGATCCAGGGGTAGGGACAGCGGCGTCACTAGCGGGAGTGAGGGGGGGTGAGGACCTCCAGCACATGCCCTCCCAGGGGCATGGACAGGGGTGGCTGGTCTTGCGCGTGCATACGCGTGCGCACACTCACCACACGCTCCAGGCTGATGGTGGAAGGGCCCGTCCAGGCTTCACTGCCAGCAGGCGGGCATCTGCTTTTGGCATGCACCAGACCGGGTGCCGGGGGGCCCTTGGCGAGTCCCCAAATCTTGTGTTGAGCGCGTGCGTGCACGCGAGGCCAGTCACCCCCGTCCATGCCCCTGGGAGGGCGTGTACCGGAGGGGCACCCAGCTGGAGAAGCAGGCCTAGGGACGCTGGCGCACCTCCCTCGCCCCGCCGATGCTGCTCCCAGTCTCGCCTGCCCGCCTGCGTCCCTCCGAGGGGGAGTTGGCTGCTCCGACCGACCCGGAGCGCTTCTCGGCTCCTTTGCCGGGCAACGGCACAGGGTGGGGCGGCTCTGGGTGTCACCCCCCTCATGGTGTCACCCGGGTGCAATCTGCACCCCCTGCACCCCGGTAGTGACGCCCCTGGGTAGGGAACCTTTGGCCCTCCAGATGTGGCTGGACTACAAGCAAGCATGGCCAATGGCCTGGAGGATAGGGGTTGTATTCCAGTAACATCTGGAGGGCCAACATTTCCCTGCCTTTGCTGTCAATAGCTGCAGTTTCTGAATGACTGAACACCTACTGGAGATTGAAATTTCCCTATCTACAATGGATGTAAGCTCCATTGGGTTAAATGGGACTTACTCCCACATAGGTATGTATTGGATTGCAGCCTAAAAGTCTCCCTTTGCAGCCATTTTGCACCTCCTTATATATCTTCATAACAAACCTATGAGGTAGGTTGGGCCCAAGGGCATCAAAGAAGCTTCATGGCTGAGTGGGGATTTCAAATCCTTCTTGCTCAAAAATGCAAAAGAAAAAAATGCGGTCATTATTATGAAGTATTCACTAATAGGCAAAAAAAACTTGCGGTTTAAGAATGTACCTATAGCCCACAGATATTTCTATCAAACTTTAAAAAGTAGGGAAATTGGGCAGCTATAGTGAATGTACCAGGGGAGCAGGAGACCTGACCTCCTCTCTGAGATATTGGACTGCCCTACAAATTTGTCAAAATGCAAACATCATTTGGGTTGGTCTTTCACAGTCCAATCCACTTGCTGTGTAGCTTGGAAGAATTTGGTAACATGTGCCTCTGAGCATATGGTGAGTGGTGGCAACATCTGCCATTTCCAAAGATGGAGAATTATATTTTTCTATGTTTCTTGGTGTTCTTCTTACTTTGCTTCTTTCCTGTGTTACTAATGTTTCTACAGAGAATCTAACCTAGAAAATTTTATTTCCCTCATTATTCATCCTAGAAATCTGTGTCAAATTTATTTTTATTAATTTCAAAGCCTTTTTATTGGTCAGTGTCATATGATGGTGAAGACAGCCTTTTGTATTTCAAATTGGAGGTTATGTTCTATTTCTATTTTGGGTGCGTTAACAGTTGAATCTGAAACTGCAGTTTGATGTAAAATCAGACTGATCACAGTATGTTGCTACTTCAGCAATGACTCTAGCTGTTGGAAAAAAGAGGATGCATGTTTTCAGCCTGCTATGTTTAAACCACTTCATTTAAGCCAAGGTGGACATGGTCAATTAAAAACATAGAGCACACCTAGAATGTTGCTAGAATATATTTCACCTCCCACTGTTTTATCTTGTGCAAACTGAGAAACTCCTCATGTCCACTGGAAACTATTCTGCAGAATAGTCAGTGCCCTTATTCCACAATTGCTTTTGGAGTTTTTTTAGTGTAAATTTTGCAAAGTGTTGCTGTACTTCACATATTCACAGAAATAGAAACAAAGGAAAATGATTTCCTATAGGAAACTTCACTAAAATTGCAAAGTAAATCAGACATAGTTAAAGTGACCATCTGAACTATATTAACTGTCTTAATAATGTTGCTTCCTCCCTGCTAAAATAAGATCAGCACATCACCTTTCTATTATTTGGGTTGATTGCAGGTGTTGCCACCACTCACCATATGCTCAGAGGCACATGTTACCAAATTCTTCCAAGCTACACAGCAAGTGGATTGGACTGTGAAAGACCAACCCAAATGGTGTTTACATTTTGACAATTTTGTAGGGCAATCCAATATCTCAGAGAGGAGGTCAGGTCTCCTGCTGCCCTGGTGCATTCACTATAGCTGCCCAATTTCCCTGCTTTTAAAAGTTTGATAGAAATATCTGTGGGCTATAGGTATGTTCTTAAACTGCAAAGTTTTTTTTTACCTATTAGTGAATTTCTCTGCTTTTAAAAGTTTGATAGAAATATCTGTGGGCTATAGGTATGTTCTTAAACTGCAACGTTTTTTTTACCTATTAGTGAATTTCTCTGCTTTTTAATCCGGGAGGTAAGAAATGAGATCCTGTGCAAGTTTGCTGAGCATGGATCCATCATTTGCACGCTTATTGAGTTCAGTGGGATTTACTCCACTGCAATCATGCTTAGGACAGGTGAAACTTACCACAGGGGGATGGGGAGGGGAGGGAGGGGAGGGGGAGGGGGAGGATGGGAGCAGGCAGGAGGGGGAGTGGAGGAGAAGGTCAGGTTTGATCCCGACTTATGGCAACCCTATGAATAGGGTTTTCATGGTAAACGGCATTCAGAGGTGGTTTCACCATTGCCTTCCTCTGAGGCTGAGAGGCAGTGACTGGCCCAAGGTCACCAGTGAGCTTCATGGCTGTGTGAGGATTCGAACCCTGGTCTCCCAGGTCATAGTCTAACACTGACCTGGGGGAGGAGGAGGGAGGGGAGGAGGAGGGGACGAGTGTGATGTCCTTCCCTGGTTCTCCCTGTCAGGTTCCCACCTGCTTTTGGCTACTGCCTTTCACTAGGCACCACCAGGGACACCACCAGTCAGGACCATCCTTTATATGGTTTCTCACTCTGCTCTAGCACAGATCTCACTAGATCCCACTGCTAGGCAGCACCACCAGTCACTTCCTGTAACCAATACTCCCAGAGACTTTGCCTAAGTCTCTCTATAGCTTGTTACTTTGTGACTGTGTGCCTATGCTGTTCCCAACCCCCTTGTATCTTTATATATAAAGCATACAACTCTGGGTTGCTCTGGATACTTGACTTCTTACAATATGTCCCTTCACCGCTGCCACCATTAGATACAGTTTCTGTTCAGCCTTGGTAATTACCTTGCCCTCCCTTCTGGTCTGTATATTCCCCCAGCCAAGGATCAGGCCTTTGGTAAACCAAATAAGTATTTATTTACTAACAACAGGAAATAACAAGATTACTTTAGGAATGTTTCACAAGCATATGGTTTCATATATGGTCACTCTTTATGTTTCTGTTCATATATATACTTTTTAAATATCAGCCAAATACAATCCAAACTTCCTTCAGAACTCTGCCAACCAACCCTCACCAAACGACCTCACTCCAACCAACTCAACAACTTCTCCCCCCCTCATCACTCACAAACCTCCATTTATACCTTCAGCCAGCCAGCCAGCCAGCCATGCAGCCAATCATCATCCAGCATACTTCAGCTTCTCACCCATGTACTCCCCCTTTCTCTCTCGGACAATTACCATACATCACCTAATAGACCAGCACTTACCATATTTACAGATGCTTAACCTACAGGAACATCATAAGAACATAAGAACATAAGAAGAGCCTGCTGGATCAGGCCAGTGGCCCATCTAGTCCAGCATCCTGTTCTCACAGTGGCCAACCAGGTGCCTGGAGATTGGGTGGGTTGGCACTGGATAGAGTGGAAGCCCCTTTCTTTTCTAAAAGGAAAACATTGTGAACAGTATCATTGCTTTTCAGAGTTTCCCCCACTTTTTATTCTACAGCAGGCACATGGAGCCTCCCACCCAAATTTAAACCAAAGCTGTCCCTGGCCACATCCACACCAGACTGTTTTTTCTCTTTGGACAGTCATGGCTTCTCTCAAAGAATTCTGGGAAGTGTAATTAGTAAAGGGTGTTGAGAGTTGTTAGGAGACGCCCTGTTCCCCTCACAGAGCTTCAGAGTGGCTGACTGTTAAACCCGTCTGGCCATTGGAGCTCTGTCAGTGGAATAGGACTCTCCTCTCAGCATCCTTCACAAACTGCACTTCCCAGGATTCTCTGGGGGAAGCCTTGACTGTCTCACATGAAATCAAAGTCTGGTGTGGGTGCGGCCCCAATTAGGCAAGCCCAGCAGCTGTGAGTTTGGCTTTTAGAACACTGACAGTTGGTTCCTACTGAGCATGCCCGACACTATCATTCTGTTCAATGCAAAATTTCTCAAATTAATTAAAAATCAGCAAGGCATTTTTTTAACCTTTAAACTGCAGAAGATGAAGGTCAGAGTATAGGGCAAGGTCAGTAATGGGATTACATGTACTCTGTGAACATGGCTGATTTTTAATGAATTTCAACCGATTAGGAGAACTGACAGAAAAAAGTCCAAAAAGGATCTGGGTTTTTTCTCTCTCTTTTTAGACTTTGAACTCTCGATTCTCTCTGACTGTTTTGTGTATCGCCATGAAAATTGACAGGGTTGTTAAGCAAGCGTTTCTGAGTTCAGGACTATAAGTTTTGTAAGGTTTTGTTTTGAAATGAGCTTATGGGAAGCATCAGAATGGCATGGGGGTATTTTCAATTTAACATTGCGGAATGTAAAAAATCCACGCTGGTTATAGTATACAGCCACTCTTGTGGCTGTATAATTAATAAATAACCACAACAAATGAATCAGTGCTTGACTTTTGACTATTTAAATCTTTAATTTATCCCAGCATGAGCATCTGAACAGAATTGCTATAAATCTTAAATCACTTTCAACCTCCCCATCTGAAATGCAATGCCGCATTGTGCACTTCCTCTAGCATTACCAACCTAAGATCAGCAGGTAAATGACCTTTAGTAACATCACCTCCCCAACAGAAACATCCAGACTCACACCAGCTAATATGGATCTGCAAGTGTGTGCATGCGCACACACACACACACACACACACACACACACACACACACACACCTCTTATTTTTTCCTCTCTTCCCCCCCCCAACTCCTGGCTTTGGGTTGGAACAAAACCACACATCCCCACTTTTTTGGCATAAAAAAATGACAGACGGGGAAAGAGAGAGAGTTAGCAATACACTTTCTCTCTCTGTGCTCCAAAAGAGTAAGGTACCAATCTTCAAGTTACCACTTCAGAGTAGACGTCCCCTTCCAAAAAAAAATCAGTCACATGGGATTTCATTTGCATTGTCAGAGTTTTCTGATGATCTTCTTACAGTTGTTCTTGAGATACACACTTGCCTGGTAGTAAGCCCTATTGAACACAGTGGGACTTGCTTCTGAGTAAGCATGCATAGGAATGGGCTGTAAGGCTGCCATCCAATGCACATTTAAGAGTAAGTCCCCATTGAACAAAATCTCTCTCTCTCTCTCTCTCTCTCTCTCTCTCTCTCTCTCTCACACACACACACACACACACACACACACACACACACACACACACACACACACACGTATGCACACATTCTACTTGAACAACCCCCCCCTTCAGAAAACTCCTCTCTGGGGCAAAGGAAAGGAAGCACTCACTGGCAGACAACAGCATCTTCAGCATGTAGGGACCCATATACTGTTCCATACTTCCCTTTACAACCTTTTTTAAAAGCAAGCCCCAATCACCCCCTGCCCCCAAACCTTGCTGCTGGCTGGCAGCCTGAGCTTGCAGCGATCATAAGAAAGTAAGTACATGGGCTTGGCTGTCCACCCTCTGTCAACTTCTATCCTCATGACTCTCTCCTCCCCACAACAACAAATGGTAGGAGCCCATCAACGTGCAAGGGGGATCCATGCAGTCACACACCTCACTGGATTCAAGACCACTCTTTCTTGGCACTTCGGAATTGTACAACTTGATTGGCTGTACAGACAGAGGGACTCTAGGAGGGGGCCAGGAAGAGGCCCATCTAAAATAAGGAAAGGGGCTGCATCCTGAGGTGTCCCATTGCGAAAACACACCTGTGAGAGAATATCTGTTATATATTGGGAGGCTTGAGACAGTTTTGTTCTTGAAAGAGGCTCACTAGCCCTTGCAAAGTTTGAGGGTGCCTGCTCAAATAACTCAAATGTGCTCCAGTGGAGCTTGACATTTCTCAACCTTTCACAAAATTGTCTTTCCATTTTCCTCCCCAGCTGGTAGCAATCTTCCAAGAACCTCCATTGTCCTATAACAAGACTGCAGAACAGCAGCTAAACCCATTTGTCAAACTGGAGACTTAAAACAAAATAACATTAAAGATTCGTAAGATATGCAGGCATTACTTGTTTCTTTCTCTTTCTCTCTTGCATTTGTGTAGTGCTTTTGAGCCTTCAGAGCACATCCAACAACCCTACAAGAAAGATCTATATTATTGTCCCCATATTACAGACAGGACAGCCGAGGCAAAGAATAGCTTGCCTAAAGCTACCTTGATTTGAAATGAGGACTTCACAATTCAAAGGCCAGCCTTTTAGGCACTAAACTACACCAGCTTTCAACAAGGTGCCTCACCAAAGACTCCCAGGTAAGCTTAGCAGTCATGGAATAAGAGGAGAGGTCCTCTTGTGGATCAGGAACTGGCTAGGAAACAGGAAGGAGAGAGTAGAACTAAATGGACAGTTCTAACGGAAGGCTATAGAAAGAAAATGCAATTTTATATATTATTTTTAATTGTTTATATAATAAAATAAAATAAAATAGAGACATACTAGTTCCTTATCAAGTTTCAACTACAGTCACATTCTATGGCCCTTTTTCATTATTTTTTGGGGGGGGATAGGAGGATGTACATTGTTTTCCTATTTTGAAGTTAGTTTGTTAACAATGTATTTAGATTTTTAGTGTTAGTGTAGTATTTTTTATTTTATCTTATCTAAAAGCTATGTAGTACACCCTTGGTTGGTACTAGGGTTGCCAGGTCAAAACATCCCAAACACTGAGATGTCAGGGGCAGCTCCAAGTGATGTCACAGGAGCGGGCCCAAGTGATGTCATTAAGCATGATATATTAAGCATCAACCACAGTTGCTTGGAGCATACAATTAAAACAAAAACATTTATCTGATTGGAAACTAAGAAATCCTAACTAAAAGATGGAGCCTGGGTAGGGAACATTTAATCTAGTCTACCTACTTCTGGCAAGAAGGGTTTAAGTACCCTCAGGCCAGCCCAGTCACCAGAAGGCCATAGTAGGAAGAAAGGAGCCTAGCGTCGTGGAGGTGTTAGATGGGAGCAGTCAAAGAGTAAAGATGGATGCCCCTGAAGGCTGCAATTCTAAACATACTTACTAAGCCCCATAGAACTCAATAGGACTTCCTTCTGAGTAGATATGGTTTGGATTGTGCTGTTGGTAAAGATATTCATATTCAAGCAGGGTTGGCAACCACCTGCCTGGAATGCCCTTTCCCTACCTTTTAACATGGCTGCTCCAAACATCTTTACAGATTTGACCCTTCACTTCAGAAAGAGGTTTGAGAAATGAGTAAGGGTAAGAATGGCGCACCCGCTTTGAGGGGCGGGGTGTTTGCCACCACCCATATTGAGTAGACGGCTCGGGAAGGTTTGTGAAGAAAGCAAAGGGGGCAAGATGGTATTTTCAGGGCCAATTAGGTAACAGGGATCAGTGGATATATAAGACTGCTCCTCCCTGGAAGACCTGCCTTTTTTGCCTTGTAGCACCCCCCCTCCCTCCCTTGTCATTATGGGCTTTGCTAGTTGCCAATGGGGCTGAGTAGGAATTTTTTTGGGGGGATCCTGATTTCAGAATCCCTTTGCTTTCGCCTACTCCGCTTGGTTTGATTCGACTGGCTTTCTGGGAGTGGTTCGGGTTGTTCTGCTTTGGCTGGTGTGGAATTCGGGCAGGTGAGGTATTTGGGGGAAAAGTAAGGAGGCTGAGGCATTTTGGTAAAGGGCGCTCCCTAGGGAACCATCAGTGCTTAATGTCTGTTGCGGATCTGGGGAGTGTCCTAATGTGACTGGCTTGCACATCATGGTGAACGCCTGTATGGCGGGTCCAGGATGCAGAAGTTGGAACCACATGCCTGAATCCAATAGCAAGGAGGGATGACTTTTCCCACATCCTTGGTGGGGAGTTACAGTCCAAGGTGACTAACCTATTTTGAGATTGAGGGAGTATTCCCTACTAGTTAGTCTGCACCTCACCTGCCCAAAGGAGTTAAATTGGATTAATTTGATTGAATTGGATTATGGTTTAATATTTGTTAAATATAACATTATACCATATCTGTGTCCCGAGTCTTCTTTGGTGTGGTGGCAATATTCGGTACCCTTTCCTGCCTACTCTGTGGGCTGCTATAAACTCACTCTGACAGCCAACCGAATTCCAATTGACAGAGAGAAAACACACATGGTTTGGTCTACCTTCACAAGCAGCAGCTTGGGAATAACAACTACTACTGCCTGGAAGAGGCAGTAGTGAGACCACTCCTGAAGAGACCCTCCCTGGACCCAGAAAATCTTAATAACTATAGGCCGGTAGCAAATGTTCCATTCTTGGGCAAGGTCCTGGAACGAGTGGTTGCAGGCCAGCTCCAGACCCTCTTGGATGAGACCGATTATCTGGATCCATTTCAGTCGGGTTTCAGGCCTGGTTTTGGCAAGGAAACAGCCTTGGTCGCCCTGTATGATGACCTCTGTCAGGAGAGAGGCAGGGGGAGTGTGGCTCTTGGTTCTCCTTGATCTCTCAGCAGCTTTCGATACCATCGACCATGGTATCCTTCTGGGAAGACTGGCTGAGGTGGGAGTGGGAGGGACTGCACGGCGGTGGTTCTGCTCCTACTTGGCAGGTTGGCTCCAGAAGGTGGTGCTTGGGGAACATTGCTCAGCACCCTGGACTCTCCAGTATGGGGTTCCACAGGGGTCAGTTCTGTCCTCCATGCTGTTCAACATCTACATGAAACCGTTGGGTGCAGTCATCCAGAGCTTTGGAGTGCATTGCCATCAGTATGCCATCAGCTCTATTTCTCCTTTTCATCTTCTTCAGGTGAGGCTGTCAATGTGCTGAACCAGTGCCTGGCTGCGACAATGGACTGGATGAGGGCTAATAAACTGAGGCTCAGTCCAGACAAGACTGAGATGCTGCTAGTGGGTGGTTCTTCTGACTGGATGGTGGATGTCCAACCTGTCCTGGAT
The DNA here is from genome assembly GCF_030035675.1 of Rhineura floridana. Lineage (NCBI taxonomy): Eukaryota > Metazoa > Chordata > Lepidosauria > Squamata > Rhineuridae > Rhineura > Rhineura floridana. The sequence goes on along the minus strand of NC_084481.1, from coordinate 9,118,845 downwards.
AGGGTTGCACTCCCTCTGAAGGAGCAGGTTCGTAGCTTGGGGTTCTCCTAGAATCATCTCTGTCACTTGAGGCTCAGGTAGCCTCGGTGGCACGGAGTGCCTTCTACCAACTTCGGTTGGTGGCCCAGCTATGCCCCTATCTGGACAGGGATAACCTGGCTTCAGTTGTCCATGCTCTGGTAACCTCTAAATTAGATTACTACAATGCGCTCTATGTGGGGCTGCCTCTGAAGACAGTTCGGAAGCTGCAGCTTGTGCAAAATGCAGTGGCCAGATTGGTAACAGGGACCAGACGGTTTGAACACATAAAACCAAGGCATTTTAGCATGTGTTTTTAAATTGTTTTTTATTTTTTTAGAAATGGTGTTTTTAATTTTTTTTTTAAAATTTGTATATTTGCTTTTATTGTTTTAATTGCTGTAAACCGCCCAGAGAGCTTCGGCTATGGGCCGGTATATAAATGTAATAAACAAAGAAACAACAATTGCAGCCACACTTCCCAGTATGTTAATTCTCTTTTGCCACTATTGGGCAAGAAAAAAAACATGCAACCAACAAGGTGCATCATCAGTGGGTTTAAGGGGGTTGAGCTGAGCACGTGGAACCATTGTTGTTGCTTCTATGGATGTAAGGGAGTGAGGTTAAAGGTAAATGAAATGCCAATAAAATTCCTGTGAGTAAGGCAGAATACGCATTATCCCACAACCAGTCAGGATCCCTAGCCAAAAACCAAAACTGCTGAGAGGAGACTCTTATTCCCCTGACAGAGCTCCAGTGGCCAGAGTGGTTTAACCGTCAGCCGCCATGATTGAAGGTCTGTGAGGGGAACAGGGCATCTCCTAGCAACTCTCAACACCCTTCACTAACTACACTTCCCAGGATTCTTTGGGAGAAGAATTCTTTGAGTGAAATAACAATCTCGTGTAGATGTGGCCAGGGACAGTTTTAGTTTAAATTTGGGTGGGAGGCTACATGTGCCTGCTGTAGAATAAAAAGTTGGGGGAACCCCTGAAAAAGAATGATACTGTTCACAATGTTTTCCTTTTGGAAAATAAAGGGGCTTCCCCTCCACCCAGTGCCCACCCACCCATGCACCCAATCTCCTCCCCTCTCCTCCCCTTCCATCCCCTCCCCTCCCCTTCCTGCCCTCCTCCTCTCCCCACCCCTCCCCTAGGTTAGTTTCACCTATCCTAAGCAAGATTGCACAAGAGTAAATCCAACTGAACTCAAAAAGCATGCAAATGATCAAACCTGCCCACCCCTCCACCTCCCTCCTATCCCCTCCCTCTTGCCCCTTCCCTCTCCCTTCCTTCACCCCTCCCTTCCCTTCCCCATCCCCTTCCAATCCCCTCCTTTCCCCTTCTCCTCCCCCCTCCCCTCCCCTCCCCCTTCCCCTCCTCCTCCCCCTCCCCCTTCCCCTCCTCCTCCCCCTCCCCCTTCCCCTCCTCCTCCCCCTCCTCCTCCCCCATGGTGTCATGGCCCCGTCAGAGGACTCATCAGACGAGGATGACTCGGGAGTAACAGCAGCAGACCCAGAAGGAGAAACGGAGGAAACTCCTGAGAACCCAGCTCCTTCTCCCCCTCAGCTGCAGAGCACCCCAGACACAGCTGAAGCCCTTCAGCCAGACGCAGACAGTGAACAGGAGACTCCCCGCTCACCTGCAGAACGTAGACAACAGAAGGTCAGGCAGAAAAGGGGCAGGCCTGTCCACTTAAGGCCAAAACGCTGATGGCTCACACCTGCTGACAAACCTGCTCCTTAAAAGACAAACCTTGGCTTCAGCTTGTTGCTGACTACAACGTCAGGCGTGACCACTGTGTGTCTTCCTATCCCCTGAACCTTGACTTGGACTGATCTCTCGGCAAACTAGACCCGGACCTTCACTGACATCTCTTCTGGATTTCTGGCTTGGCATGTAAGCTTTGAACGCCCTCTGCCCTCATCTTGCTTCCTCCTTGCTAGCCTGGCAGAGTTATAGCCAAGCTGCCGGCTGAGGACTTACGGCCTGGCAATTACCAAGGAATCTCCAGCCCTGCCTGCACCCCCACCGACACTGCTGTCTCAGTGAAGAGCTGACACATGGTCAGTTTTACCTATCCTAGGACTACGACCTGGGAGACCAGGGTTCAAATCCCCACACAGCCATGAAGCTCACTGGGTAACCTTGGGCCAGTTACTGCCTCTGAGCCTCAGAAGAAGGCAATGATAAACTACCTCTGAATACCACTTATCATGAAAACCCTATTCATAGGGTCACCATAAGTCGGAATCGACTTGAAGGCAGTCCATTTCATTTTCAAGCATGATTTCATGGGAGTAAATCCCATTGAACTCAAAAAGTGTGCAAATGATCAAACCTGCCCTTCCCTCCTCCTCCCTCCCATCACCTCCCTATTCCCCTTCCCTCCCCCTTTCTTCATCCGTCCTCCCTCCCCTTCCAATCCCCTCCTTCCCCCTCCTTCTGCTCCTCTCTCCCCTTTCTTCCTTCCCTCTACTCTCCCTCCCCGTCGTCCTCCCCCATGGTCAGTTTTACCTATCCTAGCCATGACTGCACAGCAGTAAATCCCATTGAACTCAATAAGCATGCAGATGATCAGGCCTCCCTTTCCTTCCCGGTCCTCTCCCTTCCTCCTCCCTTCTTCCTCCTCCCCTGCCCACTCCAGGCTTCCCTCCCCATGGTCAGTTTACCTATCCTAAGCATGATTACATGAGAGTAAATCCCACTGAACTCAATAACCATGAAAATGATCAATCCATTCTCAGCAAACTTGCACAGGATCCCATTTCTTACCTTCTGGATTAAAAAGCAGGGAAATTCACTAACAGGCAAAAAACCTTGCGGTTTAAGAATGTACCTATAGCCCACAGATATTTCTATCAAACCTTAAAAAGCAGGAAAATTGGGCAGCTATAGTGAATGTACCAGGGGAGCAGGAGACCCGACCTCCTCTCAGATATTGTACTGCTCTACAAATTTGTCAAAATGTAAACACCATTTGGGCTGGTCTTTCACAGTCCAATCCACTTCCTGTGTAGCTTGGAAGAATTTCAACCCTACCTCACAGGGCTGTTGGGAAGATGCCACACACACACACACACACACACACACACACACACACACACACACACACACACAGGAGATGTAAAAATACATTGACCCCTGTTGGTCATTGCAGAACTTGTTTTAAAAAATAAAATAAAATTGGTATTAGTTTCCTACATAATAAAAGCAGTGATATCTATGTAAGCCCCGCCTAATTGTTTTAAAAAATAGGATTGGAGGGGGAGAGACAAATTTACAACACAAACACAATTTTTTCCTATGTGCACTCAAAAGTCCCATGAATTTACAGCACAATCCTAACCATGTCTTCTCAAAAGTAAGTCCTATTGAATTCAATCGGGTTTACTCTGGGTATGTGGGATTAGGATTGCAACTTTACTCCCAGAAAAGCGAGTATTGGATTAAAGCTTCATATTGGGAAGGCTTTCAAAACACTGCCCTCTTCAACAGCCCAGGGAAATTTAAACTAGTTTGACTTCTGCACACAAGAGAGTAAAAGACTGAAAACTATATACTTACTCAATTTATGAAACAACAGTTTTCAGGCCTTGCAATGTGGTCTTGGTACTGCCTGGAGGTCAACACTTACTGGCTACAAACCTGAAAGGGCGGAGTTAGAGCAGTCAGCTAGGAGCTCGTTTAACAGACATTGCAGGGGCGGTGGCTGACGTTTTGGTGTATATCTCAAAAACCAGACCACCTAGAAACTTAATTTTTTAAAAGAATTAAAGGTGAGAGTTCAGAGATTAAGGTGACTTACCCAAACACCCAAAGGGGACCCCAAAAATCTGGAGTCTCCAGGCAAAAAGCAGACACCTGGCAACTCTAGTTGGTACCAGTACTAGATGGAGTACAACATAAGTACACGTGAACCTCTGATTTTTAAAGAGTTATATACTATTTTCCCTTTAGTTATTCTACATAGGCACTTTAGCAGGTCTCCAGTTTCAGGGTATAAATTTCTTCAGGATTTCAGAATAGATCAGAAGCTTTTGTGACTGTAGTGCCTTTGAAAGCTTTCTTCAGATTCCCTAATACCCAGTAGGCTGAAGAAACCTTTTAAATTTGAAACTGAACAGCCTCTGCGTTGATGCCTGTGATTGGGGGTGAACTTTTTGTTGCCTGGGAAACCAGCCCTGGAGTGGGATCCCTGCAATTCACAACAGGAAGGTCAATTGTTCATCTGAGACAAATCAGGGAGAGGAAGTCACAGTGAAAGTGGGAAAGCGGAAAGGAGCAGAGGTGGATGTGGGGAGAACTCAGCTGTTGCTGTAACCTGAAGAGAAACGATAGGGAGACAGCTGGGAACTGAGCCAAAGGAGTGTAGCTATAACACCCAGAAATGTGGGGTGACCTTGGGGGCTTGAATAGATGAAGATGACTGTACAAGCAGGTGTCTCCCTTGGCCCAGAGACATTGGATACCACACATCTTTGGGCTGTGACTAGGAACACCTCAAACGTTATGTTTGGGCAGCACGTCGGTCTATACAATGCTACTAATAGTTGTGGTTTAACTCTCCATGCAAGAAAAAGCCAGCAAAACAAAACAAAATTAGCACTAGCCCAAATTTGCCATAAGATTGATTTCTTTATGCACCCCATAACCGAACCCCACTTAGCCATGATATAATTCTCACTGAGGTAGTAAACTGGTGTCTGTGCAGTCACATTACAAGGAGACATGACTGAAGCAAAAACAACCCTGTGTATAAGAAAATTGTTAATTTATTATATGTATTTTTATATCACCTTTTAACTATACTATAAAAGGCTACACTAAACACCTACGTTTCTATGTGGGGCAAAATTTTGAATGGCATCCCTCCCACCCTCCACTTTGAAGCCATACACTCTAGTAAACACAGGCTGTCCACCTTAACTAGGCCATAAAGCATAACATGAAAAGCAAACATCAGCACTCTTTATTAGCATCTTTCAAAAGATGTACAAGGCCACACCTCAACCAACAATCTTCAACCTTTTCAAACCCTCCTTAGTACAAATGTGGATTTTGGGAGCCACTTTTCATTTTTAATTTTTTACCATCTCTTTGTATAATGATAATGCTGCTGTCTCAAACCACCTTTGGTCTGCCTGCAGCCTAGTCAAGCAGGGGTGGCTAACCTGCAGCCCTCCAGATGTTGCTGAACTCCATCAGACCCAGCCAGCATCAGGAGTGGCCAGGGAGGATGGGAATTGTAGTTCAACAATAACTGGAGGACCACAGGTTAGTCACCCACGCATCTAAGGGTGTCCAGATGTTGAGTGATGCAGAAGAGGGAAATTCAGCAGGTATACCTTTGCATGTCAAGCCACACCTGCTGAAATTCCTTCTTCTACACCATTATTAAAAGTGAAGGGGCCCCATCCTCTTTTGCATCATCCCGTCAGTTGAAGACAACCAAACCAAAACATGCAAATGAAAGACAGGTTGTAACCGTTGTAGCTTTGCTCATTGCAATTTATGCATTAGGCTTTTTTCATGTTTCAGTTGCCACATAATATAGGTGGTTGAACTGCCGGTTTTTTTCTAATGTATTTATTTTAACTTGTCCCCAAAACAACCAAGCCTAGTAATAATGTTGTTATCATATTTAGAATTGTACCTATTTAAAGTACTGTACAAACAGTAGTGATAGCAGTAACTACTCAGTAATTACAGTAAACCATTAGTTTAAATGATTAATGGCACATTCCCATCTCTCCCTAGAGGTATCAAATGCATTCTGCAACATGGAAGCAAATTATTACTCTGATTAGTCTGAATTAAGGTTAGAAATGTGGTCCAGGATGGGAACAGCTAACACTGTATGCAGAGAAAATATATTTGGGTTTCTCCTTCGCTGTATAAATTTGTCATAGATTTTAAAAATGATCAAAATCAAATTATGCAACATTTGGGGTGGCCAGATGCAAAAAAAGGACGGGGCTCTTGTATCTTTAATAACTGAGTAGAAGAGTGAATCTCAGCAGGTGTAGCTCCTGAAATTTTCTTTTCAACACCACCCTAGATTCAGAGGGCAGTAATACCTATTTTGACCAATGAAGCTCCTTTTATAGTGGCAGCTAGTGAATCCATGTCAGTGGGGCAGTGGAATCTGCTCTGGGATTTAGTCTGAACTCCTTGAAAGTTTGGACTAAAACCCGGAGCACATTTCACTATCCCACTCACATGGAGCCACCAGCCATCACTGCCTTTTTAATATTCAATAATGTAAGCTCAGAGCTTGGAAGATTACTTTTAAAAAGTACAGTTACAATTACATGGCCCAAAAAAGTAGTAATTACCATTACAATTGCAATTGCTCTGAAAGTAACTGATTACTTTATTTTTCTCAAAAGTAATCACTACAATTACATTTCAGTTACTTTTTTAAAAAACACACACAAGGTGCTGGCCTTGGCTGCTGCACATCTTAGTAGCCTAAACCAACATTAAACATAAACACACACATACACCGGTAGTAATATAATTATTTTTATCCATAAGATAGCAATGGTGGTCTCTCCACTGGTAAGGGAGGTGGGGAGGGAGGCAGAGGCCACTACTCAGATCTCTGCACTTCAAACGAAATGCAACACACACACACACTCAGCCAGCCAACATAATCTCTCTCACTTAACCACCTCCCAGACCCTGCCCTACCACCAACTAAGGAACACTCACCCAAGCAAACATTTTCCCAGAGATGCAAAAAAGTTAAAATACTGCAAATGCAGTACAGTAGGCAGAGAGGGTGGTGGAGGCCACTTTGTGTGCCAAGTGCAAACACAGTATTCACACACACACACACACACACACACACTCACGCTGTCATCTCTCACCTCCACAGTTCTTTATCTCCATTCTGCTGTTGCCTCCTTCTCCTTTATCCATGTTCTTGCCCGCCGGCTCCTTTTTCCCTCCATTCTTCACCCCCACCATCCATTTTTTCAAACAATTGTTTTCTCCACTCCACCCCGTCTCACTCTCCACCTCCTCCCTCGTCACCTCCTACCCACCCGCAGAGCATGAGGGAAGAGCGATGCTGCACAGAAGCCCAGTTGGAGGCACATGATTTTCATCCACAAGTCAGAGGAGCAGAAGACTTTCCCTGCTTCCCCCCTCCAAGTAATACCCCAAAGTAATGCTGGAAACATTACAATTACTCCACAAAAGTAATAAAATTACTCCTTGCTCTATTACAATCAAAATGTAAAGGAATTACCCACTCGTTCCTTTAAAAAGTAATGAATTACAAGTAATTTGTTACTTGTAATGAATTACTTCCAAGCTCTGTGAAAGCTGTATCGACAACACTTGGGACACAGCTGTTAGGGTGTCCAGTTGTCAAGATGGATGATGCGTCTGTAGTTTTAACAGTTGTGCAGGAGAAAGAATTTTGGCAGATGAAGCTTGTCATGCAAGGAGGAATGAGAAAAAAGCTCTCTTGCTGAAATTCTCTCTGTATCAACTATTAAAGGCATGTAATCCTTGCCTTCAGATCTGGTTACTGTGTCAGCCATAGGAGCAAACTAACTGAGAAGGGAGGATTTAAAATAAGGGTGCACGGATCTCACTATAACTGCTTTGGAGGTATTCATGCCCACCTCTTTTGCTTCTCTTTTTCCCTGCTGCAAATTTCTTGTGAACTCTCAAGTAAAACTAAATATGTATTACATTGCATTCCCTCCTGCACCTTCTGGTATATGTTCACCGAACATTGGTCATTGAAGGTATACAGAGAACTGGTCACTTGAAGAAGTACATATGGCTTAAGGTGTGTTTCAGATGTCCAGTACCCAAGCTGCTCAGAGCTTTGGAGGTAAGAATCAGCACCTTGAATTGTCATGGAATCGGCAAATAATTTTACCAGCTTTGGCACACCAGTAAAAGGTACACCTAATCACCATTGTCACCTGAGCAGCACTGGATCAAGCTGTGCCCCAGACCGCAGACCCAACTCTTCAAGGGGAGTATGAACCCATCCCAAACAGCCTGAACTTCAATTCCCAGACTGGACCCTCCTCCCCCACCAACAGGACCTCCAACATATCTGGATTAAGTTTATTTTATTTCTTTAAGTTTCAGTTTGTTTCATCCAATCCAGTCCTTTGCAGCTAATTATGTTGGAATATTTCATAACAAAATAACAGGGAAAATCATGGGGAATTGGAAACATAAGCTTGCAGGTGTGGAGACGAAGAACGAGACTGGAGACATGGTTTGCTGGATAACACACTTTATATTTAACAAAATAATTTTTTAATAATATATTTTTTCAAATATTGTATTCTAGAATCCCATTTGTTTTACAGTAGAGTGTTTGTTTTTGTTTTCACTAGTTTTCAGGCACACTATTGTTTAAAGGTGTAAAAAAAAATCTGGATCCTTGCTAGCAGGCATCCTCTTAACAAAAGACCTTAACAATCCCCTGTGTTTCAGTAGTGGTTTGAGTACACAAGCTGGTCTCTGTAAGTGGGAGTCAGCATAGCTTTATTGGAGACAGGTAGGGCAAGTTACACCAAGCTGATGTTCTGGCCCTATAGTGTGGCTTGTGCATGTATCTAGATCAGCCTCTGCCAACCTGAGGACTTCCAGATGTTTGGGACTACAACTCCCCATCAGCCCCAGCCAGCACTGCTGTTCTAGATGGGGCTGATAGGAGTTGTAGACCAAAACATCTGGAGGGCACCAGCTTGGTGAAGGCTGTGATCTAGGCATTTTTGAGGCCTTGCCCTGCTTTCCTCTCTAGCACCCATCTCCACATCATGGTATGCATTTCCACGAAAACATACATGCTTGGGGAACTCTACCGTTGTTTGACTTCTGGATAGTACCATGGAGTATGTGATAACGGATATGGATTAAGATCCTCCATTCTTATGTTTTTTTATACAGGGAATGACTCCACTGAGTCACCCTGGGTGGGCAGACTTGGGAGTATGGTCCGAAGGCACATGATGTAGCATTCTTGCCAGAGCTAAGCAGGTCTGGGTTTGGTCAGTGCCTGGGTGGGAGAACTCCTAAGTCCACCTTAATTTCCATGGCAGAAAGGCAGGACAGAAATGGAATAAATCACCTATCTTGTCAGAATAGTTAATAAATATGGCCTACATCTGTAAATTGCAACACATCTTCCTGATAGGTTGAAGCTCACACTATGCTAGGAAGCCAATCAAGTGGCCTTTTTCAATCAGACAAGACATTTATACACATGTATGAAGACATGGAAATAATGCATGACAGTCTGAACGACATGGTGTAAATGTAGCTGGAGTGGCAAGTGAGGTATAACAAATTCAGTGCTTTCCCTGTTGCAGGTTTAATAGATTTGCCAACCTTCTTGTAGAGGCCAGAATCAGCAGGGGACGGGACTTGTGTGTCCATAACCACACAGCACAAGAGCCCTTGCTGCTACTGAATCTGTTCAGCCTCCTGTATATGTTGATGGAAATGGAGAAAATGTGGAGAGGAAACTATTGGGATCTCTCTCTCGCTCGCTCCACAGAGATGATGCAGGAAATAAAAACAGGACTAGACAATGTCTGATCACATATGTTTACCAGGTGTAGACACTAAAATGGCTCCCGTGGCTGCAGAAGCCAACCAACACATTCAGAAAAAGCACCTATTACAGTTTTTCCAGGACTGCACCAGGGAAATTAACATGTTTATAGGCTTTCCCCCCAAACCCACTTGTATGTATAAGACATGATGGCTAGGATCCAACCCACCTTCCTGACATGCTAACTTTGTTGGCACAGGGAAGTATTTAAACATTTGATTTCCCCACCGGCATTCTGAAGTGGTGCACTCACAGGAAGACCGTACCGTGTGCTTTTTCTTAAATGTGCACATCAGCCCTCAGAGAGGCACAAAACAGAGAAACTGTGATGCAAAGAACATTCCAGTCTATTTCCAATTATATGGAGGGCACTCTTTTTCTGGTAGGAAATGGTAATATTGTGAAGCAACCCTTAAAGCTTACAGTTCGCAGTCAAACCCCAGGAAAAGGCTTTTTGCTCCTATTAACGATAGCCCCGAGTAGCAGCCACAGCTGCTTTTCGAAGTCTGCTTCTTGGCGCATTCAAGCTTCTCCGCCCCAGTCAATTCTTTGCACAGCTCTTAGTGTGCCTGTCCTTTGATGGATCTGAGCCAATTGCATTTTCTCTTTCAGTTCTTCCCTTTCCTCTCCCAATAGGACATAGTAACTCCTTAATAATAGATAGGCTGCTATACTTCATGGCTCCACTTATGGTTTTCATAGTGTTTCAAATGCCTAGGTATGTCATTTATTTTTTATTCCAGGGAATGAAAATGTTCAGGCCTGCATTGGTCTTAGCTCGCTTGTGTGTAAAAGGGAGGGGGGATGAACAAATCATAGAAGGCATTTCTCAGTGAATGGCAAGTGTGGAATGTTTCTTTCTGCTCTTTGTAGACATGAATAAATCACAAAGTGGGGTAAGAGAGGAGGGAAGCGACTCATGAATGATTTACAAATGCGCATTTGCGAATTAATGGCCACAACAGAGAAGTGCCAACTGTGCTGCAAATTGGTGTATTAGAGAAGTGCTGCCTGAAATGATGCAGGATGATGAGGGCCATGGCTAGCTTTAGGTAAGGAAATAAAGTTGACAAGCATCCAAGTGAAGCTGGCTTCACGGTACCCTTATGCCTGCAACTTAGGCTATCTGTCGGTGCCCCAGGGAAGTGCCCTTCCCACACCAGCCACCTTTGCTCTTGGCCATGTGAAAAGGTTCTGTATGAGACAATGTATGCACATGGTCCAGGCCCTCTAAACATAATGGGACGAAGGGGGAGGGCTGTAGCTCATGGTAGAGCATCTGCTTTGCATGCAGATGGTTGCAGGTTCAATCCCTGGCATCTCCAGGTGGGGCTGGGAGAGACTCCCTGACTGAAACCCTGGAGCGCCTCTGCCAGTTGGCGTAGGCAATACTGAGCTAGACAGATCAATGGCCTGACTGCGTATAAGGCAGCTTGCTTTGTTCCCATAAGTGCTGCTAAAATATATGAAGAGTTGGGATGGATGAATTCATCCGTTTTAGTTTCTCTTGGTTTCATATTTTACATGTCTTAAGTTCGGTTGGCCCCATTTCTACATACTTTTGCAATTTAAAAATGTCCACATGACAATGTGTATGCACATTTTGTCCAAAATGCACAAGTTAGAACAAATGCACATAAAATGTGCATGCATATTCGTGTGGATTTCTCCTAACATATACAGTTTTTTACATAATTTTGCCACTTTACACATTTTTGCAAGGAATTTCCCCCCAATAGAATGGATTTTTGTATGCTGGTTTCACTAATATACCTATTTTTACCTGCACTTTTCACTAATACACATTTTTGTTTTGCACTCTTTGGTTGGAGAACTGTATAGCAAAATTCAGAGAAGTCCAAATTTTGAAGGAAAGCTGTCTTTTAGTTTATATATCAGTTCAGGAAGTGCAATTTTGGTAGGTTCGCATTAAAATGCAAACCAAATGAATTTCTTCCCCATCTCTAAGATCACTTTCTGAGTTAGATTTTGTTCATGCTCCAGTTCAAACTACACAAGACACAAGATCCTTGATGGGATTTCCCACTTATTCCTGAAAGGTAGAAGCAACCAAGGAGGCAGAGATCAGATCAGGGCAATGCTACCGTTACAGTCTAAATCTCCCCCCTCCCCACACACACCTGTGGCTGGAAGATTTAGGGCCAGCCTTGCCACGCAGCAGATGAAGCAACTTGTTTCAGGTACATCACAAGGGCAGGAGAGGGGAGAAATAGATGAAGGCAGGAATTAGTGTCTAAATGGTGCAACTGGAGTGTTGCACCCTAACAGGGAACTGCTTTGGAAAGCAAAATGCCTTGGGATGGCATTGGGGAGATCCTGTCCTAGTGCGCCGACTGTCTCATGCTGATATTTGTGGTGGCCCTGGGAAGGGCCTTCCTTCCTAATCAGTTTTGCTGGCAACCTTGTCTTTGCTGGGATTTTTCATTTTGTCTTCTCCATCAGCATATAGCATAGCTTGCTTGAATCATCAGCATCACTCTGTGGGACCCTTATTTAGGGCTGTCAACATTTGATTTCAAATGTATTTGTTTTTGGACAGAATAGGTAGAGCCAGAGCAGGATTTGGAGAGTTATGGGTGGACAGCCTAATAAAATCAGCTGGGTGAAGAGTAGACCCAACAAGATCTGAAGTTTACTAGTTGCCTGGAAGAACGTGGTTCTCATAGCCAGGCAGGGCTTGGGAAAGTTACTTTTAAAAACTACAACTCCCATCAGCCCCAGCCAGCATGGCCACTGGATTGGGCTGATGGGAGTTGTAGTTCAAAAAAGTAATGTTTCTCAGGCTCTGTCTCAGGCTCTGTCTCAGGTGTGGCAACACTACATCTTCACTATGTTGCACCCTTTCTACTAGTGGCACATGAAACTGCCTTATGCCAGATTAGACTTTTGGCCTCTCTAGCCCAGGCTACTTCAGGGGTAGTCAACGTGGTGTCCCTCAGGTGTTGCTGGACCACAACTACCATCATCCCTGATCATCAGCAATGGCAGCTAAGGCCGATAGGATTTGTAGTCCAACAGCATTTGGAGGGCACCTTGTTGGCCACCCCTGGTCTATTCCAACTGGAGCATCTTCCTGGGCTCTCAGGCAGGAGACTCTCACAACGCTCTTTCCTGGGATACATTTGAATGGGGATGCTGGGGAGGGAACCTTGGATGTTATGCCTGCAAAGCATCTGCTCTACCGTTGAGCTATGATGACCCTTTCATTCTCTGGCATACTGTGGCCAGCATTGCATGAGCTGATGCTAGAAGAGGGAGGGCTCCACCTTATGGACAAGGATTGGCTCTGGTAGCCTTTTTACTGCACCCATGGGCTGTAGTTAACACTACACCTGCTCAAAACCCAGATCACATCTTCTTCTATAACTGGATAAATCATTGCGTTGGGTAAAAATGTTTTGCCCACATGGGTGTAGGATCTAGCTAAGGAAACATAGGGTGACACATGCCACACACTCCAAAGTGGGAAAGACCCACCTCCTCATGTGTGGGCAACAGCCTACTTCTGCCCTCTACTCATGATTTGCATGCCAAATCCTATACCAGACCGAGGAAGAAAAGTGAGTTATTTGTGGGGAGGGGAGACATGCTTGTGGGACAGGACTCTTTCAAAACTTACCCCCCCACACAAACACAAAAATGGAACTGAAATAAGCCTGGATATTGAGCACAAAACTGAAGTAAAGGCTAGGTACCTAGGAATCGGAATTAAGGGGTTTATTGCATGGGGTGTGTGTGTGTGTGTGAGAGAGAGATATCATGAATGGTTTGGCAGCCATGGCCAGGAATGGGCAAATCTGTCCACGTTGGTTTCTCTCGTTACCTTGTTTCTCCAGTTTTCATTTCTCCACATGTCTTCAGTTTGTGTTTTATTTTTTTAAAAAAACCTCATGGAAATTCATCAGCATTTTAATAGAAATTTCTCGTAATCTACATGTGTTCGTATGCAATTTTGCCTTATGTACACATTTTTGCAAAGTAATTTTTCCTAATATAGTTCATTTTTGCATGTTATTCTCATTAATATGAGTATTCTTGTACACATTACTTGACTGGGGAACTGCATTGCAAAATTCAATGGCTGTGTTTTGGTTCATGTATTGTTTTGGAAAGTGCAAATTAGGTGAACTGAATGAAATTTCTCCCCCATCCCTTGCCATTGCTTGGTGGGGCTAGAGGCAAGGCAACCTATTTTTCTGCTTTGTATCGCTTTGTGAGGTCTTGATTGAAGATCTGGAGAAATGTGGTTTCTCTGTTGAAGCAAGCCTACCCATGATCAATTGAATTCAATGGAAACGCAACCACATGCCACTCCAGTTCATCTACACAAATGTTGGCTGCAAGCATCTGAGCCCTGAATACTTGCCTCCCAAGGCAAGCTAAATATTTGCTTGTACTTGATACATTGTAAAATTGTCCTTACCACTTAGCAAGATGAAACAGATGACCCAACTATCCTGAGACAAACACACACGCAAAAGAAAGCTTTAAAAAGCTTGCTTCAGGGTAATTTGGTTGCCTGAATGGTCTCAGATTGTGGCTTTGGACTTTTGGTGACTTTCCCAGGAATGCAAATGTCCCTCCATGGAGCATGAGGCAACCCACGCCAAGCTCTTAAGAAAAACTGCGGGATATGTTAATTGTGGACATGATTCCATCCTGTTCCATGATGCTGCAAGCTAGCCATTGTTACTATAGTAGAAGGTTTTCCAGAGTGGCTTTGGGAATTATAGGCTTTGTACATTAACATGTTTACTCTATCAAATATTTTACTGTCTACAAGAAAATGCCAGCAAGCAGTGATGTTGCCTAGTCAAATCTGCTCTTGAGATGGAGCAGTAAGCCAAAACCTGGCCCTATTGAATTAGCTCAAAATACTGCCATTATTTTCAGCGAACATTGGAGATGGCACACAGAGGACCATTCTTTGGAGGCAAAACATAGATGATAGTGAAACAAGGTAAACACAGATATAACTCAGGAAAACTGTAGAGAGAATAAAAAAATTGGCTCTGGAGGAAACAAACATTGTATTGCATGGGATTGTTTACTTTGGTTCCAGACATCACAGATGGTCAAACTGATCCCTTATGTGAGCCTGTTGAAGTCCTATGCTTCAGGAATTTAGGATGACATGTGCATTCAGTGTGATTATAATTTTCCAAAGGTTTTTTTTTTAAGTACTGATGAAGAACATAATGTTAAGTCATGGATGTAAACCCTATGTTTGCCTGTTTCAACATCATTTCAGTTATTATCCCATAAAACCTATTGGTTTCACTATTCAAGATCATGTTAGTCAGTGTCTGTAGAAGGGCAAAGAAGGTGGTGATTGTTTCTGGAGTCTACCTGTATTAGCGTTTGGCTACATGACTCAAGTGGGCCTCCTCTTCCTTTCTCTGATGAGTGGTTAAGTAGAGGCTGCAGCAAGTGACAATCTAGAAATCTGAAATTCCTTCTCCCCTTTCCTCCCTTGTAGTGCCTATACAGCAAAACAAGTGGGGTGGGAAGAAAACAGGAACGCAATAGGAGGAAGGCATTAGGATATGTGGAGCGATGTCAATGAGTGTTGTCTTTCTTGGGTCACATGATCTCTTTCAAGGGCATTGAGGTTATCTCTGCCTACACCGGCTGCCTGATACCTTAGCCTGATACTTTAGGGTGTGTTTGTTGTGATGATGGTGTGTAAATTTCTCCGATTCAATTCTCCACGTGGTGGAGAAAGCATAACATATACACATGGCTCCCAGGGTGCCTGGTTGCTGTATATCTGTGCATCCATTATATTCTTGAAGGTTTT